>NC_134031.1:4755882-5072647 GCF_964204645.1 Tubulanus polymorphus
AGTAACCGGAAAACGAAAGCATTTCTGTTATGATGAAACTCAGAATATATTGTGAAATCGTCAACTATGGATTTTGCTTAACAACTTGAACCCTTAGCCCTTCAGGATAAGGAACCATATAAAAACAGGTTTCAATGATACTTAGAAAGCTCGGGATAAGTAAAATAGTGTAGGCGTCCCCTGAGGTGATGATATTCATAGCCGCAACGTCAATTGGGCTTTCTTGTGATGTTACTGGTATAGTAGGGATTCTTTTATGCCATCGTTAATTGTTATATGTATTTATTTCAAACTAGATGAAAGTCAAGGAAGATCTGAAGAACAAAGCATGGAAACGTGTACCACCACGACCAGTGATATGTCTGAAAAGAGGTACGTGATGGGTTTATATCGTCAAATTTCCATTGCAAATATTCTTTAGTCCATGTAAATTAAAACTTGATCGTTTCCGTTTCAGCGTCCAGTCTCAAATGGATGTCGACTCCGGTATCGAAACAATGGAGGTCGACGAAATGGAAACGAAACCGGAATCGAAAAGAAAGAGGGTGCGTTTTAATGATATTGGCCAATATTCAAATCTTAAAACCCTTTTAAAGAGTTTTAGATCTTTTAACTCTTAAAATATACCGCTTATAAAAATGCCTGAAAAATGTAGATTTCAGGATTCCCGGCATTAGCGTGTCGATAATATTTAAGTCCTGGAATCGGAGTCAAAAAGTCCTCGAAAGTCATTAAATGAGATTGATCATGGACACTATGAATCCTGGTCATGTACATGACATGAATATATTTTCATAATTGTATATTGTTGCACTTTTATATTGTTTACCTGATATTAAAGAGATGTCTTCATTGATAACGAGTTAGCACCTTGGTGAAGGGGAATGTTCTCTAGTAAGAATCATTTGATTTTGTGCAATTTTGATCGAAACCCTAGGATAACCTCCGAAAATAACTGAAAACCATAAAGGTGTATGTTTTTATTGTGGAATTCAGCTGATTTTCTAATAATTGCAGGAAACCAGCGTTGGTTCGGAAGCCACGGAAGAACAAGTTTTGAATACCGTTAGTCGCATTTTCCAAGTTTCGTGGAAAGAGCCGTCTTTAGATTGCGTTTATCTTCCGCAGCTCGCTGAAGTTTTTCAAAGCTCAGAAGGTTCGTCTCGTGCTCTCGTTAGCTCAACAAACTGTAACTGATGCTCGCGACATCTTAATTAACCTTTTCGATAAAATTTTCTAGGTCACAGAAATTATGGAGATCTACTTAGTCAAATACTGATGGAGGCGTTGCTGCAGATTCACTGCGGACAAAATCCATTCACGAAAGTTAAAGAAAACAAAAAACTCAGCGCATCACCGATGAAATATGGATCAAGCCCGAGCAGGTAAATTGTTAATGGGCGGCCCAGGGATATTATTTCAGGGCCCCTATGACTCCTTGATTTCATAAAAACTCCTAAGCAGAAAGTGCTTTTAAAGGTGCTTTGTATCTCCCTTGAGTTTTGAATTTGAGCGAAATGTCCAAGACTCCTTCAGTTTTGAGGAATAGGCTACTGGAAATGTTTTTAGTTGTACAGTAGACTAACGCCTAATTCAGTACAGTTAGGACCAGGATTTTTCTTAACCCAATTATGCAGTTATTACCAAAATCTGAGTTCAGTAGTGTAAATGATAATAAATGCTCACAAAACTACCAGTTAACCAGATAAACGGTACCGATTTAGGAGTCTACAGTAATTGGGATATAAAAGTGATGCAGATACTTTTTATCTTTCAGCGGATTTTTATCGGGAAACAATTCGCGACCGTTTAACGAACATTTCACTCCGGAGAAATGTTTAGAATCAGAGCTTCTGGCCTATCTGCTCGAATCATATGAGCGCGTTTACATCGAAGAACGAACTGCACCAAAGGTCAGTGAAATATTCTTACCGTTTGATAGGTTGTTTTTTGTTCAACGAGTCTTTGTTCATTGGCACATCAACTTCTACTTCTGCAGTCATTCTTATGTGTTAATTGATTGGATTCTTAGCAGATCAAGTCAGGGAAAATTGGCAGGGTTGAAAAATTGCAGTACTAACAATGATTTTATTAAATCTCTACGTTTTTAGAGAGCCAGTGCTCCACCTCTCAGTCAAGTGATGGCTGAAGCGAGATGTCAATGCGTTTCACACGCTACATTAGTTTTAAGAGGCTCATTTACACAACCGAGGTAAGAAACCAATTGAACATCGTATATTATGCAGTATAATTCATGAACGTTTAGTTTATATCTATGTCCTTTTTGTTCAGATCACCTGCTAAGCCGTCATTACTGCTGCCCTATATGCTAGCGCATAACTTGCCTAGAGGTTTCCTACAGGAACTTCTGAACTCTACTAGTCATGACCAGGAGGCATTTTCAGAGGTATTATTGCACAACACATGTTTGTATTTTGATTCCTTTCAAATTGGGAGTATTCTGACCCAGAGACTTACAAAATGATTTTCTTTATACAAAAAAAAAGGATATTTAATCGTTTGATACGATTGAAAGCAGTAATAAGTGAGATGTTCTGTTGTAGGTGTTCACCCCTGTCATTCAGGGCCTCTTGCAACATATACGCCACCTGTCTTTCGATACCGATTCCTTCAAGCTGCCACTCGAAGTTCTGAGCGAGCTTTGTGAAATCAAATTGTGCGGAACGAACACGAGACCAATTTGTAATTTGGTAAGAAATACCGATTTTGTAGCTCTACAACTTTGATTGTATCAGGGTCCCTGACTCCTTGATTCCCTAGAATTTGAAAATTTCTCCTTTAAAACTCCTTATATTTAGAAATTACTGGTTTATAGGAACCCTGATGACCCCTGTGACGGTGACGAATTTAAATCGATTTAACACTTGTTTCATGAAATATTTTGCACAGATTGTACAACAGCCCAATTGGCTTCCTAAAGCTATGACGGCAGCTGAAGGAATGGAATTTGAAAAACTAACATTCCTAGGACCCTTCTTCAGCTTGTCTGTTTTCGCCGAAGATGATGTGAGTAGATCCATTCGGAATAACAATCGGAAAATACTTTTGATCAGTTGAAACAATTGGTACTTCTTGAATTGTTATATTTGAATATCCTTGAATATAAGTTCCGCGATCACGAAGGCAATAAGTAAAAAAGTCAAAATGTTAAGATCTATTTTGAAAACCCGAATTCCACTAAAAACCATGATCGAGGAATGAATCAATTCTAATCGATTTTAACTTTTAGACTTATTAACTTTTCACCTTCGTGAATCTGGCACTTATACTGAACTCTTCATTCTCGACTTATCGTGAAGTTTTACCTTTACTTTAATACCCTCGTTTCAGACCAAAGTCGTCGATCGATTTTTCTCTGGCACACAAGTAACGACGGAAAGTGCCCGTATTATAAATCAGTCATTACAACACGCTATGGAGTATACCAGGGTAATTATCATTAACGCAATCAATATTTATTACTAGTAATCACCAACATCACCGTGAATTTCAATTGCCGGTATTGCAGTAGGGTACATGACCTACCCCTGAATATGGGTACTAGTATTGCCCAGTATCTCGGCAAACAGGGTGGCCACTGACTTGGAAAGAATCTAGAAAATATTAATAAATTTCACCCAAAAATCTGGAAAACTCAGGCATGTAGAATATGCTATTGACCACGCATTTCCTTATCCATAGAGGATTCATGAAAAATTAATGAATTTTCACATTTTAAATGGAGAAATTTTTCTGATCCATTCGGAGAATATTGTGTAATCAGAAAAAAATCTTGGGAAAACTTGGGAAATTTGTGAATGGGCTGAAAGTAGCCACCCTGGCTAACGCTTCAACAGTGAAAAAAACTGTAACGCTATCTAGCTTCGAGCTATAATTGTAATGCATATTTTTCAGGGCGAGCTGTATAAGATATTGCACGCGTTGCTCGTTTATGGTGAAACAAGAGAAAAAGCAATGGATTTCGTAAAAATGATGATTGAAACAAACAGCAAACGTTCGCAGTTACAGGTAAAGCATCTATTTCAACCCCTGTCACAATGAAATCTATGGCAAATCAATATGAGATGAAGAATTTGTATTTTCTCTCGCGCGCAGAGTGATGAAAGATTGGTCGCCGGTGAAGGATTCATGTTGAATTTCTTGGCCGTTTTACAAAAACTATCCGTCAGAATCAACCTGGACAAAGTCGATCCGATGTACCCGCATCACCCGAAATCACGCGTGACAATTAAAGAGGAAAGTCGTTTGAAAGCCAGTCCGCAGGAAGTGAGTGACTGGATCGCTGAACTCGGTACGATATGTTTACTTTCTCACAAAAACGTTCTTGCTATTCAATGCATAATACATGATAGATTAATTCGGTAATTCGATATAGCATAGCTGCCAACTGTTCCTGATTTTCAGTATTTGTTTCTATTTTGTAATGATGAATACTGATTTGATTTGCTTGATGCGTACAGAAATAGAAAAGATGTTACGTTACATGATGGATTAAGTTGATGATTTAGGAACAGTTTTTGGACAATCTTTTTCAAACCGCTATAAGTGATTTGTAGCAAGTCTATGTAGTGGTTCTTTCTGGAAAATTTTGTTAAGGCTCCCTGATTTATTGATTTATTCTTATTTTTCACACAAATGTCAATAACTGCTGATAAGTGCTACTGTATAGCTTTTAATCTGAGAAATTTTTGTCACAGCAGTCCTAATCGTGATACTAAGTGTTGATCAAATAATCACTCCCTAAATTATTGATTTATTGTCGCTTATAGAAAAGAATGCCAGTTTTAAATGGTCAGACCCTCGCTTCCCGACCGAGTGCTTCTTCCTGACGTTGCAGTGCCATCACCTATCAGTCGTGCCGGTGATGAGGAAATATCAGCGTCGATTGCGCGCGATCCGCGATCTCAGTCGTATGGTCGAAGAGATGCAGCAGGGCGAGAGTCAATGGAAGAATTTGCCGGTCGCCAGTAGAAACCGCGATTTACTGAAACGCTGGAAATCTCAGGTTAAGGTACGATACGCGATGGAAGATACTCGGTTCTCCTTCAAACTGAAAATACTCCTTCAAATATCATATTATACATGCTATGCATGAAACTGAGTATTCAGGTGGTTTTTTCAATGCATCAATTCAACAGCTTCTTATATTCACGATTGATAGAACTCTATATCCGTGTTGACGCGATGTAGAGAGAATCCCACAATTATAACGAAAAAGTCCGAAAATGTATTTTTCTGCATTTTTTCACAGCGCCTTCAAAAAGGCAAACTATGCGCGGATGCAGGTTTAATGGACGAGCAGCAACTCAGTCGATGTCTTCAGTTTTACAGCTCCACAACTCAGGTTTTACTGAAAATTATCTCACCAAATGGGTAAGACTCATCGCAGCGCGAACAAAGAGATGTCGCGTATTTCTCGTGTAATGCTCTATGCCTGATCTCGTTCCAGACCAACTTTACCTCTGCCAGAGGAAATACCAATGGCATTCAGCGCTCTGCCGGAATTTTATATCGATGATCTGGCAGATTTTCTTCTATTTGTCGTGCAGTAAGTTTTCAAAATTTTAAGTCTGTACTAATTATGAATTATGCTTACGTAATTTTGGGCCAGGGACACCTGAGTGAACACACTCACAAATCTGCAAGACTTTAAACAGTCTCCTTGCCATAAACTCCTTCAATTTTGAGAAAAAACCATCAGGAATTTTTGTCTAGCTTATTGTTGTACAGTAAACTACGCCTAAATCGCAACAGATGGGAACAGGATTTGTTTTTACCCAATTAGGCGGTTACCGAATTTGAAACTGAGTTACGTAGTCTATAGGAAAAGAGTTTGCTTACAAAACCACAGAATTAATAGTTTACTGCGATGAACAGTACTGATTTAGGAGGAATCTACAGGAGGGATATGAAAGTGATGCAGACACTTCCTTGAAATTTGTAATTTTCTCCTTTGAAACCCCTTGAAAACTGACTTATATTTTGTATGTTACGCGTTTCAGATTCACGCCGGCAGTCCTTGAAGATGCCAGTATGCAGCATATTATCACGTTTCTCATAATGATGATCTGCAGCTATCATTATATCGGCAATCCTTATCTGGCAGCTAAACTCATCGAAGTGATGTTTGTACTGAATCCATTCGTGCAGCCGAGAACAGAACACTTACATGAAATGATTCTAACACATCCGTTGGCCTTAGAACACCTTGTGCCTGCTTTAGTTTGTTTCTATACAGGTATGTCATTTGGGACGTCTGGGTCCAGTTCCACGGTTCGGAGTTAAGATTTGACCCTGAGTTAACTCGTTGAAAATGAACTAATTTTAACTCAGAGTTAACTCTAACTCACAACTGTGGAACTGGGTCCTGCTCTCCTTCAGGCAGTTATATATAGTTACCGGTTAAGTTTGACTGAATGGAGTAAAAATTGGTACATTTCAAATGTTTTGATCTTGAAATATGGATCATCCCTCAAATTTAATAGGTAGATTTTATTTTAATTTGTTTCTATTTGGCGTCCCTTACAAACCCACCACACTTGTCGCAGCTAAACAGCGGGTTTGATTTTTCAGTACAGAAATAGTTATGCGATCCACGGTCGAATTTACAGAATTTCCACATTTTTTAGTCAAATCTTAAACCGAGCACTATGGAACTGGGCTCTGTTCTTCTGTAAAAAAGACTTCAATTGAAATTGTTGAAGCCCCATTAACTGAGAATTTTGTATTTCAGTTATTGAAACGACTGGTGCCAGCAGTGAATTCTATGATAAGTTCACTATTCGCTATCATATAAGTATCATATTCAAAGCAATATGGGAATGTTTACCACACAGGATGAATTTCATTACACAGGCTAAGTAAGTGTTTATGGTCGACTACTGTTTTCTCCATGGCAAATGGGGGTAATTCAGTGAATTTAATTGAAGGGGCTTTTACAGCCCTTAACCCTTTCAGTGCATCTACACCGCAGTGCGGTGTATGAATCGGTGATGGATTTTGCTAGTACACTGCACTGTGGCGTATTGATGTAGGTAGTAATTCGTTTTTATCTCTATTGAAAGATGGCAGCACCTGTCAAACATAGTGAAATATTAGTAACTAACGATATACTGCGCCAGGGTGTAGATGCACTATAGTGCTATTCCCGTTATTCAACACACTAGGGTGGAATTTTTCAAAATTTTCAAATTATCTCCAGCACTATAGGGTATTGATTAGTCAGCACTGAAAGGGTTAATAGAAATAACTTGTCATGTATCAGATAATTAGGTGGTTTATAAGCTGTAGAGGCTATTTCCACAGGACGTACCAATTTCTTTGCAGAACGTTAATTCGATGCTCCTTAGTTTACTTGCAATGATCCTTCAAACGTGACCCTGTTTTCTGAAATTTCAGTTCCTCGAATAAAGACTTCGTAAAGTTTGTGAACATGTTGATGAATGACACGACGTTTCTGTTGGATGAAAGCCTCGATTGTTTGAAGAGAATACACGAAATTCAAGACACGTTGGAAAACACCGAGGAGTGGGAAAAACTTTCAAGAGTAAGTGTCATTCGTTTAACAGGTGAACGATCTGAGAAGAGATTTGTTGTGAGTTTACTTTTTTGGAAAAATTTGTGAAGGCCCTGATTTGTGCTTTTCACAAAATTGTCAATGAGTGCTGAAAAGTGCTTATTTTTGACTTGCGATCCATCTGAAAAAATGTTTGTCACAGCGTTCATAATTCTGATTCTAGCTGTTGCCAAGCATCTTTACTTATAGGTAATTAATGTGTCCTAGTGCATGAATGATATATGTGATAGGTCCATAGATTATTGTTACGATTCAAAAAAGCATGATGAGCAGTTGCATCATGTCTATCATGGGCGCAACTCTTTTATCCACACCTCAAGTGCTGAGAAGTGCTTTCTTTCACGTAAGAGTTCCTGCTACCAACTGTTGAGTCAATTATCATAGGTCTCAATGGGTTTAACTGACGTATAATGGAATTTTTACAGAATTTTCGTGATTCAGTGATGTTTCATTTCATATTGTTTAGGAACAGCAGCAGAGTCGCCAGCGACAGCTTTCTACCGACGAAAGACAGTGTCGATCGTATTTAACACTCGCGTCAGAAACGGTAGAAATGTTCGATTATCTAACGGAACGCATTAAGAAGCCATTCCTTATTCCGGTGAGTTAGTGTTTATTGGACGCAGTTTACAGTTGTCAGTTATGTCGAGATCAAAAGATTTTTCGATTATTTGATGCTTAAAACGAAGTTCAAGAATCGGAAAAGCGCATCATTATTTATTTGTTAAGATGTAAAGAGACTTCTCCCTGTGGCCACAATCACTAAGTTTTGATTTGAAATCCTCTAAATACAGTCGACTCCATTTGCCTTGGATCTCTTGGGACCAATAAATTTACTCGGAGTCGAGTGAATTCTGGGGGAGTCAGGGCCACATCGCATGAATTTTGTTAGGAAGATTTTTGCTGTGCATGTGATAATCTAAGACTATCGCAACCGTAGCAAGCGGAGACGACTGTTTGTTATTTCGCGGTTTATTTCGTCACATTAAAACAAAGCTCGTCGTGTTCATCTTGCAGGGTCTGGCCGAACGTCTAGCCGCGATGTTGAACTTCAATTTGCAACAGTTGTGCGGGTCGAAGTGCAAAAACTTGAAGGTCAAAAACCCGGAAAAGTACGGCTGGGAGCCGCGCAAATTGCTCAACCAACTGACGAACATATACCTACATTTAGACTGTGATGACTTCGCGAAGGCGATCGCGAACGACGAACGATCGTACCGGAAGGCGTTATTCGACGACGCCATTTCGCGTATGGTGAAAGCTAACATTAAAACCGAAAGCGAAATCGCGCAATTCCGTAAACTGCAGGAAACGGTCGAAGATCTCGTCGTCAAGAAAGCGAAAATGGAACGCGATTACGGCGAAGTTCCCGACGAATTCAAAGGTTGGTTTTTTTTTTTAAAGAAAGCTGCCGATGACTTCTTATTTTATGAATCGAGGGTGGCCACTCACCTAGAAATCGGAGAATTTTCTTTTCTTTTAAAAAGTCAGAGAATAGTCAGGGAATTTTGTAAAAAAGCTAAGAATCAGGTAAAAGTCTGGGGAAATATGTTGAGATAGTTATATCATGCGTAAAATGAAACAGATTCCATCTATATGACTGTGTTCATTGATTGGATCCTTAGCAGAAGTCAAGGAAAACAACATGCATTTCATGGAATAGTCAGGGGAAAAGCGAGTCAAATAAAAGTGGCCACCTTATCTTCAACAAATGAGATTAAATCTGAGCATTTCGTGAAATAATACTGTCAACATTGCTCAAAATTTTGGATGATTTCAAAGCATTGGGGGTGAATAGGAAGTTAGCAAATTCAACTAAGCATTAATAGAGATCTCTTAGCAAGGTTGTATCCGAGTTCAGTGAAGTTTTCCGTATGGTATTTGTTCTTGCACTCGATTGAACCGACCCTGACAGCTTGAATAAGGTTTCACCAATTGCATTAAAATAACAACACTCGATATCCAGGCGTTAATCAGAATTTCTGTGTACGATTTCCTTGTTGTAGATCCTTTGATGGATACTCTAATGAGAGAACCCGTATTACTGCCTACTAGCGGTAACATAATGGATCGTCCGATCATCATGAGACATCTACTGAATTCGCAGACGGATCCATTCAGTCGCCAACCGTTAAAAGAGGAAGATCTTCAACCAGGTATCTATTACAAATATCAGATCGGGACCCTGTCCAGGTTCGGATTTTTAATCAGCTCTCGCGATTGGAAATGAATTATTTCTAACGCTTAAGTGTCGAACTGGTTTTGGTTTTTCAGACCAGTTCTTACTTAAAACCTGGTGTTACCCCATTTGACCTAACAGTTAACCTTGACTGAAAACTGGTCTATAAGGCTAAAGAAAATGATACCTTTTTTCTCCTAATCGGCTGGGTCATTTTCTGAACTGCAATAAAGTTTGTAATTAGTTCATTTCTATAACTGCCGGGTCTGTTATGGCTAACTTGATCATGACTTAAAAATAAGTAATGTACAGGGGAGATAGGCGGCCGAATAGGAGGCCGGGTCAAATTCTAAGCTCAGCAGAAATGAGAAACAAGGTATCAATTCTTTTTAGCTTTATAAACCCTTATATGAGAGCCAGTGTGCTAGAACTATATAATGAGCAGTTCTCGTTTCCATTCTGCCTGTAACGATTCTGATTTCTTGTCTCGTTTTTTCTAGTTCCAGAGTTGAAGGCAAAAATCGAAGCTTGGGTGAAAGAAAAGGAAACGTCTTGAATACCCGTGCATTTAGACATCGTATCATTTTCACTTAATACTTATATCTACATTATTTATTATTTACGATTCTTGTGTCGTTTTGCTTTAATTTTTCCTGATTGAAATAGAAATTGTCTCCTCTTTTTGTCTGATGATAATGTAAAAAAACCTATAAATGTCCTTCATTCTTTTCTTAGAAAACTTGAGAAAAATTTTCACAGATTTGCTGTATTTATTTTTCTGTGTGAATTTTCTACATAGAATAAGACTAGATATGGGCTGTCTTAGAGCCAAACATTTTTTACTCTGCCCAACTCATTCAAATTTGAACTGAGAAAGCGCCATTTGCTAGGGCCGTATTTAGCAGGAAGGCAGTTGCACCCCTAGAAATTTTGGGAAAGTGCCCTTTTTGCAAGTATAATTGTCATATCCGATAGAACTGCCCCTTTTCGGATTTCTCCCCCCCCCCCTAAAATTAAAGTGCTAGTTACGGCCCTGGTTGCGATTATTTTTTGTGTCGGAATTGAAAAGGAACTAGTTTTTTTAATCCTCGATTGAGTCAACTGTGGAATTGAATCACACTCATCAAAAGAGTCTTCATTCCGCCGGTCTTAACCTGAATTTGATTTATGCGCAAGCGTTAAAGGAATGGGTTATTTTTTCGATCTGGCAGGAATTTAACTTACAAATTCCTCCTGAGATTTCGCTACATGTATTTTTCTCTAAGCTACAGTTTTATCAATCTCATTGGCTCATAGAAATCGGTACAATTACTGAAGTGTTCAACTAGATACATAGTTCAGGAGCCAGTTTTATAGATCAGTTTTAACTTTGAAACGCCTGCGGCCAGTTGGACAGTCATGCCTTAGATTTAAAACCAGTCTAAGAACATCGCCAATCTAACAAGTTAAGAACAGTCTTAAAGATTTAAGACACTGTTGGCCTTAAGTCACAACTGTGCAACTGTACCCTACAGCCAGTTGCTCAAAAGTTGGGTTAACCAGTGGATATTTGACATAGTGACAATTAGCAAGCCAGGTTGGACAAGACACCCCAGGCAAGACACTTATCCTCATTGCCTCTCTCGACCCAGGAGTAAATAGGTACCTGGTCTGATTGACTCCTGAGCGCCTAGCGGCTGCTCGGATGTTACTTCTCCCCAGGGAGAGATGACAGATACATGGAATAGAGTTATAGGCTGGGGGTTATAATACCAATTTAATGGAAAGCGCTGTTGAACATGGTGTCACAGTTAAAAGGGCGTTATTGAAATTGAATAGCTATTACTATTACAATTAAAAGTTCATTGTTACTATATCCACCGGTTATCTTTAACCAGCTTTTGAGCAACTGGGCCCAGTTTAATCGATGGTCACTTGATATTATCCGTGGGTATGTATGGAAACTGATCTTTAAAACCGGGACTAACTGTTGATAATTCTGTTGTAAATCATCATTATCAGAATGTCGTCTATTTTTCACAACCATCCATGAATGAAAAACGTATTTATGACGAATTGTAAATATATATACATATGAATATTAGTATCGTAGAATGTATGCACTGATTGTGAGTGGAATAAGATGAAAAAATAAATCAACAATATTGTATGTGATATCGTAGCGTATTTTTGGTTTACCTTTGTCAGCGATATGATGTTGGCATTGAGCCAATTCATGTAAAATCGCGGTACGTTTTTTTATGTGAGCATTTGTTTCATTGGTTCTTGGCTTAAAAGACGTATAATCGATGCGATTGAAGACATGGCGAACCTCCGTCGATGACATGGTCAACTGAGTTAAAATTCTACGAAAAACTGTTTTTGGCGGGAAAATTCTTAGCTCTCGCGTATAAAATTGCAATGACCTCGATTGGGGGGGGCGTTGTCTCTACGAACAAATGGGATTGTTTTTTGGATATACGGGGAATTCCGGCGCTACTAAAATTATGGGAAAGCCATAGAATGGTGTACGTTTCATTGGACTAGGTGCCGTATACGTGCCGATTTCAAATGCTCATTGCTGGTGAGGATGTAATTATTTCACTCATCTGCCATAGGTATTGTTTCATTTTAATACCCGGTGATTGTTTTGATTGACATTGAGGTGTAAGCGAATATTCACTTACACGAGGCCTCCACATGCACGCGGAGTGCTACACCACACACACACACACACACACACAAGCTCGTACAGTACACTACGGTGATGCTGTAACGCGTGAACGTTTGATATGAAAATAGGCTGAATAATCATAGCAGAAGATGAGCGCTGTGTTTTCTGTTCGATAGAATTTGTAATAAATTGTAATTTCTTGTGACCTGAAAATACTAAGCAGCAAACTAAAAGGTCTGTCGAGGTCTGAATATTGTAGTGGTAAATTCCAGGACTTAAAACGATCTAATAGCCGATTTCTTCTGTACCACCGATATTTTAGCTTCCGTGGCCAACATTGGAAGAGGTTTCCAAGACCCAATATTCAGCCACCCTCTGATATGTGATGAATTTTAGGCCATCCCAAAATAATGGTCTGTTTGCCGTAACCCGACCAACCTGACTTCAGAGGTACCGAGTGAAAACTTTTTTCTAGGATTCATTGAAATAAATTTTATTTTTGATAAAAACAGCCGACCGACTATGAGCTACGTATGTTTGAATTCTAGTGTGCATGGTGTGAAAACATGCCTTGACATGTGGCCTAGTTTAAGTTTCCAGGAAACTGGCAGTGTTCCAATAAGCTGCCATTCATTCTAATAGTGACTAAATTGACTGAATAGCTGGTAACGTGAAAGCGCGCACATATTCAATGTACCGTTTCATTTTTAAGACAGAGATGACGCTCTGGACGAAGTTATAATTTTAGAATAATTCTTGAAATCTACGCTATTAGACAAATTTCCTGTGCGCAACGTAGATGATTTTTTGCGATATTGTTTCCATGTAAAAAAGCCCAAAGGTGAAAAATTTGTTTTTTTTTTTTGCCCAAAAATTTTGCAAAAAAAAAATTCTACCTACCTACCGACTCATCCTGAAAAGTTGAGTCGGTGTTGCAGCAAACAGACAATTATTTTGGGATGGCCTTATTTGAATATTTTTTCATATCATATTAAACATATTTTTTTGAAAATATAAAATAGTTTCCCTGCCGTGCCTACCTGTACCCTACAAACTTTTAGACGTGGACCGCAAACAAATGTATATCTTTGGTCTTATTTGACTACAAAATAATTCTTTAGGAAAGATAAAATACAATATAAACTGTGGATCTTTGAAGTCACGAATTAAAAAGATTTTTCAAGCAATGCCCTTACTCCAAACAACCTCTAGCTTTCAAGGTAAACCACACTTTGCCCATGGGCAATTTATTTTGTATTCATTTCGATGGTTGTTATTATGCGCGACCCACGTACAGTGTCCCTTCGTCGTTTCTTCACATCATCGCAAGTGCTGGATTGGCGCAAAATGTTTTGGATTCGAGGACAAGACCCACAATTCGACCGATATGTTTTTGGCCATAGAGGAACATCTTATTACTGAGTAAAAACTAATGTTTGATTAAGGCAGTATATTATTATATATCATTTTGGCGAGATATTGGGGACAGGGGTTCATTTCAGTTGGAATCTAAAAGGTGGATTATGAAAATTTAGTTTAGACTATTATAAAAAGTCATTCGCCCTCTGACACCACCCGGCGTTCCCAAAACAACTAGGGATATCCACGTGATTTGTAACACGGTATTTGGCGTGACCGTGTGCAATTAAGTAGTGTCGCAAGAGCTCCCATCAAACTCGGACAAACCATAATGGACTCTGAAACCAGTTTCTTCAGAGTTCATGGACAAACATTGGAACCGGAGAGACGATCTCGTTGCAGCGGGCATTTGCATATATTACAAAGATATGCGATACTCGCAAGAATATTGATTATGTGAATCTAACAAAACAAGCGAAAAGAACTAGTGTAAAAACTATTAAAGACAGAAAAATGAAGTCTTGTCTAAAAAACGTGCTTTTTAGGGCATCGGCCTCTTCTATGGCTTGTCGATGTCCTCTCTATGCATTGATTGCCATTATAATGTTTAGATTAATTATATGTAACTTATTATGCTTAGATAAATAAAGATTATTATCATTGCCTTTAATGAAAAAAACGTACACGTTAATTCTGACCACATCAACAGGAACAAAGAACGACGTCGCCCTTGGAAATTGACATATGACACATCCTCTGTTTACAAGGAAATGAAACGAAATTGTAATGAAAGAGAATTAATGGTAATTTCCGAAGTATTTCATTTATTCAAGATTCCAGATCACTTTGTCTCATCAGGTCCACCATTGATATTGTGATATATTGAAGAATTTCATATGATATGAAATGAAACGATGATATAAGCTTCAGTCAGGATTTATTATTGGATGAACTTTAACGTTCGTCGAACATATGGATATTTTTGGCTTTGCCTGTAATAAACTCGTTGATTGTAAAATTAATTTCATTCTTAGTTTTATTCATGATGGACTCTAGATAGTCCACAAAGATTCTATCGTAGTTTGTATATCAACGCAATCTGCATTCAATTAGCTGCGTTGAAGACTTTTTCACGTGCAATACTTTGGAAAAATAATTGGGGAAAACAACAAACTCGAGGTATCAGAAATTCTATCACAAAAAACTTATCGTCCAGTGTTTGAAGGGGTACCAGGCATCAGATTGAAAGGCTCCGAGTGCTTAGCACGTGTTTCTTCTACAGTGTTTGTAAATATGATACTCGCTTCCCTGTGCATACTATCAATCATAAATCGGTCAAACTTTAACTATCAGAAGATTATCCACAAAAGTTGTACCATGCCGGATCGAAATTGAATACCCTGTGTTTTTATAAGGCGTAAAAATAGAATTATCCAAGAAGTATACCTGTGCGGATGGAATAAATGCGCCCTTCGTATAGACTGGTTGCCTTGAAGATAGAGACTGGTAACCAGTCTACCCTTAGTATAAAAGCGTACAGCAGACGTACATGGGCTGAATGTATAGTTGTGGTCACTGTTGCGCGAAATACGAACTAGACTTCAGACACACGGGCCACGACGCCGTGCCGAGCCGATCGTTCTTCGAATCAATCATCAAAACCTTACCTCTAAATGTTTACTACGAATGCGACATGGCCCGATGGTATTGAAAAGTTGAATCCCATGGAACATCTATGAAAGTAAGCATGATTCTCGAATTTCGTCAAAACTAGAAATTATCATAATGAGATAAAATGTGTACATTGTATCAGTTTTGAGTTTGTTACTTGCTGTTCATTACACCAATCTCAAATTCTCAAACTCTTTAGGCAAAAACTGTGTTCAATTGTTCTTTTTTGAATTGATATATCTAATCTATCCCCAGAAATATTCAACATCAAATGTGTTCATCCATATTTAAAGCCTGTGTTTCATGGGTTTCATTCAATAGTGAAATTCGCTGTAAGATTCATGCAAATAACTATTATGTAGTATTGATTCAAGATGTTTCGAAGATATCATAATGTATAACTGTGGATAGCAACATTTCTTAAAATCTATTTGATTTTGTTCTGTGCACAGGTTCGCTGACTTCATGTGACATTACATGCTTCAATGAACTTCTATGAACTCAATGACGCGACCTTGAGGACATTGTTTGACAATAGCTAGAATGTTTCCAACTGAACCACTGGTCCACACACAGAACTACATAACTGTATAATGTTTCAAAACTGATCCAATATGGTGAGTATAAACCATTTATATTTTTTTTGCAGTTTAAGGTAATTAATTCTATCCTCCCTGGTTTTCATTTCTAAACTGATAGTATGAAAAGAACATAAGCCTTTTTGATAAGTCAAATAAGAAGCCCTCATGTGTACATTTAGGAACAAGCGCATTGAAGCGTTTTATCTCGGGTCATTCATAAACAAGTGATGGACTTTACCATTTATGCAGTTTGTGAAAGAATTTTAAAGGCATTTGAAGCATTGATATTTCTAATCAGAACCAGCAAGTTGATCTGATGAACATTTGTATTGTGGCCAGAAAAAACATTTGAAGTATTTAAAAGCAACGTGTATTGTTATTAGTTATTACATATATAGCTTTTACTGTTTGAGTTGATGCATTTTGAAACGTTAACACAGAAAATTGGTACATGATACATTTAATCTTTCTTAGAATGATATATTTATCTATCTTTTCACTGAAGGTATTTTGAATCTTTTTTCGCTGTAATTCTAAACATATTTCTTCATTTGGATTTTTTTCAATAATCATGATATAACACACAAGCAACTAGATCAACATAATTTTTCGATATCGAGTATTGAGACTTTATTTTATGTAAAATTTATATTTCTTTCTTTCACGCGCTTGTCTATTCAAGATGAGCTCATGCAGAAACATTCTAAAACATATTTCGAAATGGTTTCTTGTCATTTTAAGGAAGCTATTTAAATGCAAACTTTTATGGTTATATTTAGCCATGAGTAATGCAAAGCAATCACTTCATCAGGACGCAATGTACCTTGTTTTAGATAAGAAAAAAGAACATAGACCCTTAAAGACAAGTCCAATTACACATATAAATGCTTTCATAATGATGATAATTATAAAATGATTATAATAATAATAGCAATAGTATTAATAGCAATCACAATAGTAACAGTAATCATAATCGTTAAGACAAATTCATGTCGCTCGTCAATTTTGAAGAAAGCAAAACGTTTCTATATCACTGGACAATCGCATCAACGGTTCATGGAGTATATCGTGTAAAAGATTTTTTTAGGATATTTGTAGCATTTAAATTCCTAATCATCATAGCAAGCAACTTGAATTGATGTATGTTCATTTTGTAGTTACCTGTACAATACTATACACATTTGAAAAAAACATGTGCCATATCTTTAAATGGTGAAATCTTTTTTAGTTAATGAACAAAATGTGCACCTTTATGAGATGAAACCTCATTCCCTACTAAAAGATGAAATCTTAGACGAATAGCTACATGTTCGCAGTGAAATCTACAGTCACCTATGGTGAACATACAAAAATGGATCTGTTTTTGCGTTTCCTCTCCATTTAAATGTTTTATCATCCTTTTCACTAATTTTTCGGCAGGTTTTGCAAGTCCCCTCTCTCTCTGCACTGTTTACAGCCCCGTTCAGATCATTCTGGTTTCAACCCAAGGATATTTATCAGGCCGTAATTGCTGAAACTTCAATTCTCGAAAATTTTCCGGTGATGATTCCAGAATTTAATACAATTTAGTGTAGGCAATTACATCATTGGTTCATAGCATGACAGCACTCCCAGACTTCACAGACAAAATACGACACTATCAGCAATCATAATTCACTCATTTAAATTTGAAAAAAAACAAATCGCGCCATTTTTAAGATGAAATCTCTGAAGATCGAATGACCAAAGTGCATCAAGACTACACAGTGTCAAGGTAGGTTTAAGTGCAAAAAATATGAGATCTTGGATGAATAACTACATCTCCTCATTATAATCTAGTGTCGTCAACTATGGCGACCACGAACATACATACAAAAAATGCATTTGTTTTTGGGTCTCCTCTCTCTCTTCTCTATGACTGATTTTTCAGCAGGTTTTGCAAGTCCCCTCTCTCTTTGCATTGTTTTAGGTCCAGGATCGTTCATTGGCTGGTTTCAGCCCAAAAAAAACTATATAATCATAATCGCTGATATTTAAAGGTGACAGCCCTCCCCAAAAAACCACACTACCAATAATCCTGCTTCACACATTTGATGAAGCCTCGCGCCATTTTAGTCGATGATATGTTATTGTATCCTTTAAAAATTTTGGGGAAAAAAACTCGCGCCATTTTTGAAGATGAAATCACTAAATAATAACCATGCAAATTGTATCAAAACTACACACAGCGTCTTACATAATTTTGAATTGAATTGTACATTAGGGTTCTATCGCCTTTGATTCGCAGATAAAAGACCACAGTGAAAGTACCCATACTCGATACATTTGATAAAAACAATAGCCATTTTATTAAATGAAAATCTACACCATTTGATTAGACAAAATCTCATGAATTACCGCAATACGTCGACATAACTACACAGTACCGATAAAAGGTACTTTACAGGTTTTAGATGACAGCACTCCCAAATCTCCCAAATTGAATTTTCATAGAATGCAGACAACATCAGAGCTGTATCGGGAATCTAACCCCACAGCCTGAAACCTTCACGGCCGCCAACCCGACTGCTGGCTTCAAGCCCGACTGTATGACGCTGAACAGGAAATGTATCGGTCAGACAGGGTCAGTTGGTGGTTTCCTGGCCTTAGTTTGATGAATCTTGCCAGTGTGCTCCGCCGGTGCGAGCCAGATACTGGTCCAGGGTTCACACGGTTTTCATCGGTAGGTCTGGGGAGGGGGCCAGACAATCCAGCACGGGCCGCTGTCGGGAGGAGTCAGCTAAAGTTAGTGAAGGGCTGCAACATTTCTCAGAAAGTCATTACATTTGGACCCTTTTTACTGTTTAATTTGACTTATTTGAAGCATTTGCACAGAAAATCAGTTTCGAAATCAACATATTTACTTACGATGATACGCTTTGAAAAGTATCATTCGGGATATTTTTGAACACATAATCTCTGATTAATTAGTTACGTTTTAGATTTTGGCAGACAACACTCAAACTTTACAGATAAATGTACAACTCAATCGCGCCATTTTTAAGATGAAATGTCACAGTGCATCATGACTACAGAACAGTAAGGTAGGTTTAAGCGAAAAGATGAAATCTAAGATGAATGACCACATACCCCCGGTGTAATCTACTGTCACCTATGGCGATTATCCATACAAAAATGGATTTGTTTTTTTGGTCACCTCATCCTCTTTGACTGACTTTTCGGCAAGTTTTGCGTTGCAAGTCCCGTGGCCTATCTCTTGCACTTTTTTCAGTCCAGTTCAGGTCAGTTTGTTTTCAGCCCAAGGACATTTATCTGGTCATAATTGCAGAAACTTCAGTTAGTCCTCGAAAATTTTCCAGTGATGATTTCAGAGTTTAACACGATTTGGTGTAGGCAATTACATCATCGGTTCATAGCATGACAGCACTCCCAGACTTCACAGACAAAATACAACACTATCAACAATCATAATTCACTCTCATCTAATTTTGAAAAAAAAACAAATCGCGCCATTTTTAAGATGAAATCTCTGAAGATCGAATGACCAAAGTGCATCAAGACTACACAGTGTCAAGGTAGGTTTAAGTGCGAAAAATATGACATCTTGGATGAATAACTACATCTCCTCATTATAATCTTGTGTCGTCAACTATGGCGACCACGAACATACATACAAAAAATGCATTTGTTTTTGGGTCTCCTCTCTCTCTTCTCTATGACTGATTTTTCAGCAGGTTTTGCAAGTCCCCTCTTTGCATTGTTTTAGGTCCAGGATCGTTCCTTGGCTGGTTTCAGCCCAAAAAAAACTATATAATCATAATTGCTGATATTTAAAGGTGACAGCCCTCCCTTAAAAACCACACTACCAGTAATCCTGCTTCACACATTTGATGAAGCCTCGCGCCATTTTAGTCGATGATATGTTATTGTATCCTTTAAAAATTTTGGAAAAAAAACTCGCGCCATTTTTGAAGATGAAATCACTAAATAATAACCATGCAAATTGTATCAAAACTACACACAGCGTCTTTCATAATTTTGAATTGAATTGTACATTAGGGTTCTATCGCCTTTGATTCGCAGATAAAAGACCACAGTGAAAGCACCCATACTCGATACATTTGATAAAAACAATAGCCATTTTATTCAATGAAAATCTACACCATTTAATTTGACATAATCTGATGAATTACCGCAATACGTCGACATGACACAGTACCGATAAAAGGTACTTTATAGGTTTTAGATGACAGCACTCCCAAATTGAATTTTCATAGAATGCAGACAACATCAGAGCTGTATAGGGAATCTAACCCCACAGCCTGAAACCTTCACGGCCGCCAACCCGACTGCTGGCTTCAAGCCCGACTGTATGACGCTGAACAGGAAATGTATCGGTCAGACAGGGTCAGTTGGTGGTTTCCTGGCCTTAGCTTGATGAATCTTGCCAGTGCGCTCCGCCGGTGCGAGCCAGATACTGGTCCAGGGTTCACACGGTTTTCATCGGTAGGTCTGGGGAGGGGGCCAGACAATCCAGCACGGGCCGCTGTCGGGAGGAGTCAGCTAAAGTTAGTGAAGGGCTGCAACATTTCTCAGAAAGTCATTACATTTGAACCCTTTTTACTGTTTAATTCGACTTATTTGAAGCATTTGCACAGAAAATCAGTTTCGAAATCAACATATTTACTTACGATGATACGCTTTGAAAAGTATCATTCGGGATATTTTTGAACACATAATCTCTGATTAATAAGCTACGTTATAGATTTTGGCAGACAACACTCATTTTTTACAGATAAATGTACAACTCAATCGCGCCATTTTTAAGATGAAATGTCACAGTGCGTCATGACTACAGAACAGTAAGGTAGGTTTAAGCGAAAAGATGAAATCTTAGATGAATGACCACATGCCCCCGGTGTAATCTACTGTCACCAATGGCGATCATCCATACAAAAATGGATTTGTTTTTTTTTTTGTCACCTCATCCTCTTTGACTGACTATTCGGCAAGTTTTGCGTTGCAAGTCCCCTGGCCTATCTCTGCACTGCACTGTTTTCAGTCCAGTTCAGGTCAGTCTGTTTTCAGCCCAAGGATATTTATCTGGTCATAATTGCAGAAACTTCAGTTAGTCCTCGAAAATTTTCCAGTGATGATTTCAGAGTTTAACACGATTTGGTGTAGGCAATTACATCATCGGTTCATAGCATGACAGCACTCCCAGACTTCACAGACAAAATACAACACTATCAACAATCATAATTCACTCTCATCTAATTTTGAAAAAAAAACAAATCGCGCCATTTTTAAGATGAAATCTCTGAAGATCGAATGACCAAAGTGCATCAAGACTACACAGTGTCAAGGTAGGTTTAAGTGCGAAAAATATGACATCTTGGATGAATAACTACATCTCCTCATTATAATCTTGTGTCGTCAACTATGGCGACCACGAACATACATACAAAAAATGCATTTGTTTTTGGGTCTCCTCTCTCTTCTCTATGACTGATTTTTCAGCAGGTTTTGCAAGTCCCCTCTCTCTTTGCATTGTTTTAGGTCCAGGATCGTTCATTGGCTGGTTTCAGCCCAAAAAAAACTATCTAATCATAATCGCTGATATTTAAAGGTGACAGCCCTCCCCAAAAAACCACACTGCCAGTAATCCTGCTTCACACATTTGATGAAGCCTCGCGCCATTTTAGTCGATGATATGTTATTGTATCCTTTAAAAATTTTGGAAAAAAAACTCGCGCCATTTTTGAAGATGAAATCACTAAATAATAACCATGCAAATTGTATCAAAACTACACACAGGGTCTTTCATAATTTTGAATTGAATTGTACATTAGGGTTCTATCGCCTTTGATTCGCAGATAAAAGACCACAGTGAAAGCACCCATACTCGATACATTTGATAAAAACAATAGCCATTTTATTCAATGAAAATCTACACCATTTAATTTGACATAATCTGATGAATTACCGCAATACGTCGACATGACACAGTACCGATAAAAGGTACTTTATAGGTTTTAGATGACAGCACTCCCAAATTGAATTTTCATAGAATGCAGACAACATCAGAGCTGTATAGGGAATCTAACCCCACAGCCTGAAACCTTCACGGCCGCCAACCCGACTGCTGGCTTCAAGCCCGACTGTATGACGCTGAACAGGAAATGTATCGGTCAGACAGGGTCAGTTGGTGGTTTCCTGGCCTTAGTTTGATGAATCTTGCCAGTGCGCTCCGCCGGTGCGAGCCAGATACTGGTCCAGGGTTCACACGGTTTTCATCGGTAGGTCTGGGGAGGGGGCCAGACAATCCAGCACGGGCCGCTGTCGGGAGGAGTCAGCTAAAGTTAGTGAAGGGCTGCAACATTTCTCAGAAAGTCATTACATTTGGACCCTTTTTACTGTTTAATTTGACTTATTTGAAGCATTTGCACAGAAAATCAGTTTCGAAATCAAAATATTTACTTACGATGATACGCTTTGAAAAGTATCATTCGGGATATTTTTGAACACATAATCTCTGATTAATAAGCTACGTTATAGATTTTGGCAGACAACACTCAAACTTTACAGATAAATGTACAACTCAATCGCGCCATTTTTAAGATGAAATGTCACAGTGCATCATGACTACAGAATAGTAAGGTAGGTTTAAGCGAAAAGATGAAATCTTAGATGAATGACCACATGCCCCCGGTGTAATCTACTGTCCCCTATGGCGATCATCCATACAAAAATGGATTTGTTTTTTTTTTGGTCACCTCATCCTCTTTGACTGACTTTTCGGCAAGTTTTGCGTTGCAAGTCCCCTGGCCTATCTCTGCACTGCACTGTTTTCAGTCCAGTTCAGGTCAGTCTGTTTTCAGCCCAAGGATATTTATCTGGTCATAATTGCAGAAACTTCAGTTAGTCCTTGAAAATTTTCCAGTGGTGATTCCAGAGTTTAACACGATTTAGTGTAGGCAATTACATCATCGGTTCATAGCATGACAGCACTCCCAGACTTCACAGACAAAATACGACACTATCAGCAATCATAATTCACTCTCATCTAATTTTGAAAAAAAGCAAATCGCGCCATTTTTATGATGAAATCTCTGAAGATCGAATGACCAAAGTGCATCAAGACTACACAGTGTCAAGGTAGGTTTAAGTGCGAAAAATATGACATCTTGGATGAATAACTACATCTCATTATAATCTAGTGTCGTCAACTATAGCTACCACGAACATACATACAAAAAATGCATTTGCTTTTGGGTCTCCTCTCTCTCTTCTCTATGACTGATTTTTCAGCAGGTTTTGCAAGTCCAATCTCTCTTTGCATTGTTTTAGGTCCAGGATCGTTCATTCAGCCCAAAAAAAACTATCTAATCATAATCGCTGATATTTAAAGGTGACAGCCCTCCCCAAAAAACCACACTGCCAGTAATCCTGCTTCACACATTTGATGAAACCTCGCGCCATTTTAGTCGATGATATGTTATTGTATCCTTTAAAAATTTTAGAAAAAAAAACTCGCGCCATTTTTGAAGATGAAATCACTAAATAATAACCATGCAAATTGTATCAAAACTACACACAGCGTCTTACATAATTTTGAATTGAATTGTACATTAGGGTTCTGTTGCCTTTGATTCGCAGATAAAAGACAACAGTGAAAGTACCCATACTCGATACATTTGATAAAAACAATAGCCATTTTATTAATTGAAAATCTACACCATTTAATTAGACATAATCGTATGAATTACCGCAATACGTCGATATAACTACACAGTACCGATAAAAGGTACTTTATAGGTTTTAGATGACAGCACTCCCAAATTGAATTTTCATAGAATGCAGACAACATCAGAGCTGTATCGGGAATCTAACCCCACAGCCTGAAACCTTCACGGCCGCCAACCCGACTGCTGGCTTCAAGCCCGACTGTATGACGCTGAACAGGAAATGTATCGGTCAGACAGGGTCAGTTGGTGGTTTCCTGGCCTTAGTTTGATGAATCTTGCCAGTGCGCTCCGCCGGTGCGAGCCAGATACTGGTCCAGGGTTCACACGGTTTTCATCGGTAGGTCTGGGGAGGGGGCCAGACAATCCAGCACGGGCCGCTGTCGGGAGGAGTCAGCTAAAGTTAGTGAAGGGCTGCAACATTTCTCAGAAAGTCATTACATTTGGAACCTTTTTACTGTTTAATTTGACTTATTTGAAGCATTTGCACAGAAAATCAGTTTCGAAATCAAAATATTTACTTACGATGATACGCTTTGAAAAGTATCATTCGGGATATTTTTGAACACATAATCTCTGATTAATGAGCTACGTTATAGATTTTGGCAGACAACACTCAAACTTTACAGGTAAATGTACAACTCAATCGCGCCATTTTTAAGATGAAATGTCACAATGCATCATTCTACAGAACAGTAAGGTAGGTTTAAGCGAAAAGATGAAATCTTAGACGAATGACCACATACCCCCGGTGTAATCTACTGTCACCTATGGCGATCATCCATACAAAAATGAATTTGTTTTTTTTTGGTCACCTCATCCTCTTTGACTGACTTTTTCGGCAAGTTTTGCGTTGCAAGTCCCCTGGCCTCTCTGCACTGTTTCAGTCCAGTTCAGGTCAGTCTCTTTTCAGCCCAAGGATATTTATCTGGTCATAATTGCAGAAACTTCAGTTAGTCCTCGAAAATTTTCCAGTGATGATTTCAGAGTTTAACACGATTTAGTGTAGGCAATTACATCATCGGTTCATAGCATGACAGCACTCCCAGACTTCACAGACAAAATACAACACTATCAGCAATCATAATTCACTCTCATCTAATTTTGAAAAAAAACAAATCGCGCCATTTTTAAGATGAAATCTCTGAAGATCGAATGACCAAAGTGCATCAAGACTACACAGTGTCAAGGTAGGTTTAAGTGCGAAAAATATGACATCTAGGATGAATAACTACATCTCCTCATTATAATCTAGTGTCATCAACTATGGCGACCACGAACATACATACAAAAAATGCATTTGTTTTTGGGTCTCCTCTCTCTTCTCTATGACTGATTTTTCAGCAGGTTTTGCAAGTCCCCTCTCTCTTTGCATTGTTTTAGGTCCAGGATCGTTCATTGGCTGGTTTCAGCCCACGAATATCTATCCAATCATAATTGCTGATATTTTAAGGTGACAGCCCTCCCTTAAAAACCACACTACCAGTAATCCTGCTTCACACATTTGATGAAGCCTCGCGCCATTTTAGTCGATGATATGTTATTGTATCCTTTAAAAATTTTAGAAAAAAAAACTCGCGCCATTTTTGAAGATGAAGTCACTAAATAATAACCATGCAAATTGTATCAAAACTACACACAGCGTCTTACATAATTTTGAATTGAATTGTACATTAGGGTTCTATCGCCTATGATTCGCAGATAAAAGACCACAGTAAAAGTACCCATACTCGATACATTTGATAAAAACAATAGCCATTTTATTAAATGAAAATCTACACCATTTAATTAGACATAATCTTATGAATTACCGCAATACGTCGACATAACTACACAGTACCGATAAAAGGTACTTTATAGGTTTTAGATGACAGCACTCCCAAATTGAATTTTCATAGAATGCAGACAACATCAGAGCTGTATCGGGAATCTAACCCCACAGCCTGAAACCTTCACGGCCGCCAACCCGACTGCTGGCTTCAAGCCCGACTGTATGACGCTGAACAGGAAATGTATCGGTCAGACAGGGTCAGTTGGTGGTTTCCTGGCCTTAGTTTGATGAATCTTGCCAGTGCGCTCCGCCGGTGCGAGCCAGATACTGGTCCAGGGTTCACACGGTTTTCATCGGTAGGTCTGGGGAGGGGGCCAGACAATCCAGCACGGGCCGCTGTCGGGAGGAGTCAGCTAAAGTTAGTGAAAGGCTGCAACATTTCTCAGAAAGTCATTACATTTGAACCCTTTTTACTGTTTAATTCGACTTATTTGAAGCATTTGCACAGAAAATCAGTTTCGAAATCAACATATTTACTTACGATGATACGCTTTGAAAAGTATCATTCGGGATATTTTTGAACACATAATCTCTGATTAATAAGCTACGTTATAGATTTTGGCAGACAACACTCAAACTTTACAGATAAATGTACAACTCAATCGCGCCATTTTTAAGATGAAATGTCACAGTGCGACATGACTACAGAACAGTAAGGTAGGTTTAAGCGAAAAGATGAAATCTTAGATGAATGACCACATGCCCCCGGTGTAATCTACTGTCACCAATGGCGATCATCCATACAAAAATGGATTTTTTTTTTTTTTTTGGTCACCTCATCCTCTTTGACTGACTTTTCGGCAAGTTTTGCGTTGCAAGTCCCCTGGCCTATCTCTGCACTGCACTGTTTTCAGTCCATTTCAGGTCAGTCTGTTTTCAGCCCAAGGATATTTATCTGGTCATAATTGCAGAAACTTCAGTTAGTCCTCGAAAATTTTCCAGTGATGATTCCAGAGTTTAACATGATTTGGTGTAGGCAATTACATCATCGGTTCATAGCATGACAGCACTCCCAGACTTCACAGACAAAATACAACACTATCAACAATCATAATTCACTCTCATCTAATTTTGAAAAAAAAACAAATCGCGCCATTTTTAAGATGAAATCTCTGAAGATCGAATGACCAAAGTGCATCAAGACTACACAGTGTCAAGGTAGGTTTAAGTGCGAAAAATATGACATCTTGGATGAATAACTACATCTCCTCATTATAATCTTGTGTCGTCAACTATGGCGACCACGAACATACATACAAAAAATGCATTTGTTTTTGGGTCTCCTCTCTCTCTTCTCTATGACTGATTTTTCAGCAGGTTTTGCAAGTCCCCTCTCTCTTTGCATTGTTTTAGGTCCAGGATCGTTCATTGGCTGGTTTCAGCCCAAAAAAAACTATCTAATCATAATCGCTGATATTTAAAGGTGACAGCCCTCCCCAAAAAACCACACTGCCAGTAATCCTGCTTCACACATTTGATGAAGCCTCGCGCCATTTTAGTCGATGATATGTTATTGTATCCTTTAAAAATTTTTGGAAAAAAAACTCGCGCCATTTTTGAAGATGAAATCACTAAATAATAACCATGCAAATTGTATCAAAACTACACACAGCGTCTTACATAATTTTGAATTGAATTGTACATGAGGGTTCTATCGCCTTTGATTCACAGATAAAAGACCGCAGTGAAAGTACCCATACTCGATACATTTGATAAAAACAATAGCCATTTTATCAAATGAAAATCTACACCATTTAATTAGACATAATCTTATGAATTACCGCAATACGTCGACATAACTACACAGTACCGATAATAAATTTTGAAAAAGAACTTGCGCCATCTTTAAGATTTTATGTTTCTCCTAACAGATCGGGTCATTTGTGGACTGCAATAGAATACGTTAACAGTTCCTATCGGGTCTGTAATGGTTAGCTTGCCCATGACTTAAAATTAGGTAATGTACAGGGAAGAAAGGCCGGATCTACATTAAAGCTCATCAGAAAGGAGAAACACGGTATCATTTCTTTACATCATCATTTTTTTCATTTTCATACAGTCCCTAGAGAGCCAGTGTGTTAGAACTATTATAATAAGCAGTTCTCATTTCCATTCTCCCGGTAACGATTCCTTCTGTTTTCTGATTCCTTGTTTTTTCTAGTTCCAGAGTTGATGGCGAAACTCGAAAAATCGAAGCTTGGGTGAAAGAAAAGGAAATTTCTTGAATACCCGTATCATTTTCACATAAACATGTATCTACATTATTTATTATTTACGATTCTTGTGTCGTTTTACTTAAACTTTTCCTGATTGAAATAGAAATTGTCCGCTCTCCTTGTCTGATAATTATGTTAAAAAAACTATATCAAAATGTCCCTCATTCTTCTCTTAGAAATTTTTTTTTACAGATTTGCTGTTTTTATTTTTCCGTCTGAATTTTCTGCATAAAATAGGACTAGATATGGGCTGTCTTAGAGCCAAACATTTTTTACACTGCCCGACTCACTCACGATTTGAATTGAGAAAGCGCCATTTTCATCGTTTGGAACTACCAGGTAATTGGTGAATCCTCGATTGAGTCAACTGTGGAATTGATCATTTCATTTCGTTCCGCCGGTCTTAAATTTTATATATGCGTAAGCGTTTAAGGAATGGGTTTTCTTTAAATTTTGTAGGGTTATAACCTAGAAATTCCTGAGATTAGTGTATTTCATGTATTTCTCTGAGCTATAGATTTATCAGTCTCATTGACTCATAGAAATCGTTACAATTTTCAACTAGATACCTGGCTCTTGAACTATAGTTCAAGAGCCATTTTATAGAACAGTTTTAACTTAAACAAGCAAGAGCTGCCTCGCATCAACAAACCATGGACATGGACAAACCATGGACTAGCCCGACTTAAGACTCGTCGATGTTTAAAGACCATTTAAGCAAACCAAACCACAGAGCTCTCGTTCTTAAAGGTACATATTACAAAACTATGCGATGTAAGAAATACAAGAATATTTTGTGAATCAAATAAAACAAAGCGAATAAAAACTATTGAAGTCAGAAAAATGAGTCTTGTCTAAAATAAGTACTTTGCCTTTACTGAACAAAAAAAAACATACACGTTTATTTTGACCACTTATAGCAACAGAAGAACAAAGATCAATGTCGCCCTTGAAAATTGACATAATGACACATCTGTGTATGAATAAATAGTGCCTTTGGAAACTTGATTAAGATTGATGATGAGGTTAAAAACGTCGATGTAGTTTGTAGTTCGAGTTCATGTCTTTCTGTCACCTGATTACACGCTGCGTCAATATGTCAGAGCCACGAAGATGGAAACAATAAGGTGTACCTGAAGAAAGTAGGCTAGATTACTGATTAACCCAATAAGAACATCAGCTCCAAAATATGGTTTCATATATTCATTCGTATATATATATATACACGTACATTATTTTGATCGGTAAATGGATGAAACCGTAAGATTTCAAAGATATCCAAATTACCGGTACCACCCCAAAGCGTAAATACAGCCGAATAAAGAATGTTAGTAAATGTTTACGAACAAGGCGAGCATCAATGCGCTGCAGAAAAAATCCGGGATCTTGAAAACCGTTGCTCCAGACTCAACGAATTTGTACGCGGTACAGTTTCCTCGCATTTTCATGAAGTCTCGCGGTTTACGCCATATTTTACAGTCACAATCGTAGTCCATACCCAGTACTTTATTACCGCCGCATTTTTTCGAGGCGTACCGCAAAAACGGTATGACGAACGGCTGGAAAATGTGTTTATTAAACAACAAATCGTATCTCTCGAATTCGTCCGGGGTGTGGCACACCCCTCGTACTGTGAATGTTTCGTATTTCAGAAGGTCGTACAACTCGCAACCGCAATGTATCGGGTTGTCGTCCAGGTAAAGGGTCGAATGCTCAAATCGACAAGGGTCGGTGACGAAATTAACTGACGTTAGATTGTTCGAGCTCAGATCGACGAAGATCGGCAAAGATGCGTTGGCGAATGCGGCGTCGGAGATGGACGACATCCCGTTCGAGGAGAACCCGTAATGAGTGTGTTTGTTGTTCGGTAGACCGGCTAGCGAATCGTTGTCCAAATATAGAATCGAGTTGTAACTTAAATCAATCCAATCCAGACTTCGAAGCGGCGATAGCGATTCTCTGGGTACGTCCCTAAGCCTCGTTCCTTGCAAGCATATCGACGTGAGGCTATTTTCGAGACCGCGAAAAGATGCGGACGTGAGGGTTAACGGGTTAAAACTGATATCGAGCCGGTCGAGATTTCGTACGGACATGAAAGCTCCGTCTGGAATGTTGGTGATGAAATTCTGACGCAGGTCTAGTCTGGTCAAATTAGGCGTATGTTGAAAAACGACGGGGAATGCGTTCATACGACATTTCACCATACTGAGCTTTTGGAGTCCGTCGATTCCGGCAAAAGCTTCCGCGTCGATTCGCCGTATCGGATTGTTATCTAGATTGATTTCTTTGATACTCATTCCTTCGAATGAGAATCTATCGATGGTTGTTATGTGATTGAAGTTCAATTCGAGACTCGTAACCGGCAACGAGAAATTACGATATTTGAGATTCGGAACGTGACTAAGATTTCGATACCTACAGCTGACGATGCGCTCGACTTTGCGGTTAAGCATTTTCTGGGTAGTACAGTCGCAAGGTCGAACGTCTGTGCAACCAGCACTTATCAGAATCTGCATCGATAAAATGAGCAGTGAAAAGAACTCAAATGTTTTTGACGATGCCATTTTTTGTCTTTAAGAACTACTCGATGTCAGACTCAATCATCCATAATTACGCATTCTTTGTTTTCTGAAAGAAAAAATCCGATGGTTAATGCAGAGTCAGGAATGAAATAGTCTTCATAGCCCGGGGTCAGTTCCTATTCAATTCAAGATACGACAGGATCGGCGAGGCAAACGCGCAGCTACGATGCCGATGGTACGCTTACACGTGTAGCACTTATGGTATAATTGCTAATCGTTTTTAATTACAATCTGGCTTCTGAATTCGAAACATAGCTACAGGAAACATCTCCGACTTCATAAAACTACGGCTAATTGCGATAAACACGACACTGAAGGCGTTTTCCTTTCATATAGCAGCGCACTGGGTCGATCAACTGCGATATGGTTTTTCAGAAGAATAAATTGTGCGGTTAAGAAAATGCACCGTGCCTAAAAACCTGGGCCCGGTTTTATAGACTGGTATTATCTTTAAGCCGCGGGTCAACTCGACTGAACATGAATTAAGTTACCCCCCCCCCCCTGAGTTAAAGTTAATACCAGTCTATAAAACCGAGCCCTGATTATTTTCCATCCCCAAAATCCCAACTCGATGAAGGTCTCGAAATACTTTTAAGGCGTTCACGCCGCTGTTAGCGACTGTATAATTGTCACGGCTTACGTTGTAATATTATATTTAATTTGATCAGTGGTATACCCGGTATAAGAGTGCGGTCAAATTATTAATTTCCGTCGCAACTCTTAACGTCTTAATATCAGTGAGTCCGCAATAGAAGTACCCGCCTAAACCCGGTTACACACAGCGAAACTAGAATTTTGTATAAAAGCAGATTTCAGAAAAAAAAACAAAGTCAAGGAATTATCGTCGTATATTTGCCGATTCATAGATCACGTAATGAATTCAATTCGATACATTTTCAATCGGAGGGCCCGACCTTTAAAATACAAAATGCTAAATTTTCATCAACTATTGAATAAGTTAATAAGACCGTGCGCCGCACGAAGCAACACAAAACAACGAATTCAAACGTCACTTCGTTGAATGCATTGGAGGTAACCTTCAAGGAATCCTTATTGTTATGAGGATTGGTTTTGAGACGAGATGCGATATAATAATAATAATATTTTATTTACAAATTAAATTACAATATAAAGTTGTAGGATTTACAAAATATTGTAAAATAGGACGTTGGACGACGGGTGAAGTTAAAATAAACTTATTACCTGAGAGGCCCAGTCGCCCACACACTCACATTCACGCCCCATTCATACATACAAGTTACATGACAAAAACATTCAACATAGAAAATATGATGATTCCAGGATATACAGTGTATTAGATTGATCAATTAGAAGTACATAATTTCATCTAAACATATTGGGAAATGAGATAATTTTTTTTTTACACTGCTTTTGTTTTTTCATCATGAATGACGCAGCCTGATTCTTGAGTTTCCGAAAACCCGTATAAAACGTTAACTTTCGTGTTGATTGGTTATATTTAAAACGTGCCCTTTTTGTTCCTTTCCAAAGGATCGCGAGGAAAGATTTATATCGCAATGATTTTTGGCGATGGGCAGCATCAGCGGGTATTTCAATTTTACCGTGAATCTTTCCTTCCGTGAATCTACTGTTTTTAGTACATGTTTGCGTGGGCTCAGAATTTTCGGCGAGGTCTATTTTCTAGGTATTATTGTTATCATCAGGTGCTAACAATCTATTATTACCTCCTTGAGCACTGCGCCTTTACTGCCTCGGAGGTTTATGAGAGACTGGGCAGACCTACGAGTAATCAGGTCAGACATCGTTCCGTATGATAATCCACTAGTCAGTTCATTGAAAATGAAAAGCAGTTCACGCTCGGTGCTGAAGATTCTGAAGAATCGACGATTCAAGGAATCGGACATTTCATTGCTCATTTTCATTCTTATCACATGCCTGTTCGTCCGAGTCAACATTCATGAATTCTTTATTGCGAAGAGCTTTGGCACCCGATGCCTAAAATACCTACTCGATTTATATATAATAATTATAATGTTGGATTTCTCTGATAATTGGATTCGCGAAATTAAGTATTTTTTCACGCTAAAATAGTATCATAAACGATAAAAACTTCTTGAGGGTCTATATGTTTTCAAAAATAGAAATATCACGCTCGAGCTTATTTCCATGCAATATTGATGACCGAACTGATCGAATTTTACGAGGTTCATCTTCGAGTTTATCATCAGATTTATCTGGCGTTATGTGTGCATTATTAAAACAGCAACTGTGCCGCTGAAATATTACTGCGTCGTAAATCGTACACTACACGCGGTTGTGTACCCGCGACACCATCCGCGTCAGCGTTCGGTGACAAAATGAAAAATGGTGAAATTGACCTTGTTCCGATCGGGGAGAACACACGTAGATAGCAGACGAAAAGAAGTGATTCTAGTGCTCCTATTAGATGTTCAATAAAAGCGGCATTGAGAACAAAAAACCGGCCGGATCACGGCGTGGAATAAACACAAATTTTACACTCGATTTACTAACATTATGACGCGCACTCAATCAAACCTTTTACTCGCTATCCGACTCAAACTAAAAACGTCGAAAACACACTTACAATCTATACACGGGGATATAAACTTCGGTCTGGTATCGACACACATATTCTGTTAAAAAAGAAAACGTTCCAAAATCGACCGAAAAAAAATCATTTTATCGTATAGTACTAAAAAGATAAGAAATCAATGAAACTGCAAAACAAATTTAAACAGATCTGGAGGTTGCGCTAACTAGCGCCATTCATAAGCAAAACTGCCCACTCAAACACGAATTACAGACATTAATAATTAATTATGAGATCATATTTTCAAAAACAAAAGTGAAAATTCGAACGAAGGATTTGGCAATTTCTGAATGAATAATTAGAGCTTACGTATTCTGCATTTCTTATCCAAAAGAAAACCACTAAGATTTAATTAAGTCGACATTTAATACTTTGACTTAGAATGAAGTTTTCAGACGGGTACTTACCATATTCCCGTTTGACGGCAGGAAACCGAGTGAATGTCTTTCTGGTGTATCAGTCACACTTAAACTGTAAATGCCACGACGCTTCGATCAAGAATCCCGGCCGTAGAACTTAATTGCGCCACAGCCGCAGAAAAACAGACTCTCTAACAAGTACTGCAAATTTACAGTTTCTCACCACGAAAAAATGTTTGCGGCGAAACGAAACAATTGGTCTCGAGAAATTAGTTATATATGGGTATCGTTAAATGGCTGATCATGCTTTGGTCAAGGTTAACGCGTCCTGTTTTTCAGGTCAATCCTAATCGTGACCTGTGATTTTCGTTAAAATCCATCAGCGAAACCGAGAATCAACAACATCCTCCGGAACGACAAATTATCGTCGTCCACACATCAGAGATTATTCCCTGGAGTAAAACGTGACTAGTGTAAGAAGACTAAACAACGGGTTCGCGCGCGTATTGCCTTAATCAAGAAGGAAAGGGATCCCGTCGCATCGGCAATGCACGCGAGAATCGTATATTTTTGTTTTCTTTTGATTTTACTTAGCGCCGATGCCCGTAAAGCGGACAATTTTTAAAGCTTGAACAAAATATCAGACGTTTCTGAATTTTATTGTCGCGTCACATCACGCGTATGTCTTTACAGCAGATATTTGTAGCCGCCATTGCCGAACGCCGCGGACAGTTGGTTGATGTCTAATAATCTCACTCGGTGCAGAATCGAACGTGTTGATTTGGCTTTATCATCATTCAAATACCACCGGACATCATCGAATTAGCCGACATCGACGACATATAGATCTTATTAAACTAACTATCTTTCCAGGCCCAGTCGAAGGGGCTTCGGGGATAGCGAACGAACCCCATGATATGAAATAAGGGTTTCACAGTAGTCAAATTTGTATCTCATATTTATCAGTAAAATAACATATTCACAGGCAGCATGAGATGGTTTGTAATAGACACTATATTAGTTTAGTTATAATTAACATTGCAGTCATCAGGGTTTAACAGTTTTAGCTTCACCCCTAAAATTTTCAAAATATCCTTCAAAAGGTCAGTGTTAAAACATTCGGGTCACGATTTTTCAAAATTTTGATATGATTTTTATATTTTTTAGAAAATGAAAAGTAATCCATTCTCTGCTACAAATTTAGATTATCTAAAAAATCATATTCAAGATCTGTCATTTCTTTTTCAATATGAAAGTGCCCCCTTTTCACAGTTGAAAAGTGTCAACTCCCCTTCCCCCAAAAAATTAAGATCGGCACAGGCTGCTTCCCGTCACCCGTCAAGGGATTCGATCTTCGAACTCACTAGCTATAGCCGTTCCCTGGACCCTTTGACCTGGTGATTAGACTGGTTGCCTGCGTTCGCAAACTGAAGGTAGACACCGGCAACCAGTCTACATCGCGAGTCATTACTAGTAGACTGGTGACCGGTCTCTACCTTATTGAATGTGACAGTCAACCAGTCTATATCATTGCGCTTGTAATAAACGACATCAGGCTTCTGTTGGATTTCCCGTTAAATGGACCAATCAGCGAACGTTTTAGTGAACAAGGAAGAATTTCACAAGTTGATATATGACGTCATGCGCAAAAGTGCCAGTAATGGAACCACGCGGCGGGGGCTGGTGGAAGCGAGTTCGGGAGCGAAACTGGGTCCCTGGCAAGCGAGGATATCTTGGCCATTTCAAACTGTGAGATAATGCTCAAAGAAAATATATTTCATTCTCGTATAGGTCTATACATCGAGATCTCTTTTCGAATAATAGAAAAATAAATGGTTTTAACCAGGGTGAAATTTTATTCTTTTATACGTGCGCCGATACAAATAGAAATCAGTATCATTGAAATCAATCTAAACTAAGAGAATCATTAAATCATTGATTCTTACTACAATTATTTTACAATTTATGGTCAGAAATAAACTCAGAAAGTAGATAATTTTAGGTTACAAAATGTTTATACCTCACTACAGTTTTGACAACGACTACAAGACAATATGAGTATGAATTTACATTAACGATTTATTTGAGTGTATTTGATTCGTATGAATAACGTTAAATCGTTACAAATTCTAAAATGATTCGAAATAACGTCGTTATCGTATCATAATCATTACTAGTTACAGTGCCGGAAACCACGTATCGCATCAGAACTTGGTGAGTAAATGACTACAAGATCAGAACAACGAAGATGGCGAACGATACATGAGTGGAGAACCTCTGGCTGGTAGAATTGTCGTGATGGATAGACTGTTGGGTGACGTCTTGTCGTGTAGATGTGAGGGTAAACTCGTGTAAGACTTCTCCAAAGCTTTGTATTCATCTTCGGTGAGGAACTCAGAGCCGCCGCGGCCGACCGCCCTCCAGAATTTCGAAGACAGCTCGTGTCTAGGGCCGATACATTCCTCTAAACTACCCAGTATCATCATACCTTAAATATACCGCCGAAAAAAGGTGACATATACGTGCGCTAAATTCAACATCATAATTACATTGAAATAAATGGCGATGGTCGAATATTAAATCTGTATATTTCTGTGTGAAAACTAGCAGCTTATAGAGGTAAATATTCAAATGTCTTAAGTAAGATTCGAATGTATTTCCACTGAGCTCGACTTCGCGTGGGATAGACTGGTGGGATTCGCATGAGTATATCCACTGAACTCGACTTCAACGAATGCGCACCCCGATACGCACACGAGCGCGTGCAATTAAGGATATACTGATGTATTATCAGTGCAAAAGCTAATGAATAGTCCCATGATGTAATAATCTGTACATTGATGGGATTTATCATTAGTTTTAGAATGAATAAAATCTGTCATCAGGACATGATGATTATAGATAATGGTGCTTATTGAGCTACGTACGTCATCAGCTGCGAATGTTTTCTTCCGACTGTAGATTCCCAAAACCTATCGACTTCGGTCGGACCAATGATTCAACAAATCAGTTCCACCAAAATTCGTAATTTTCAATTGCGAATGAAATAGAAATTCTAGCTCAACATCGGCGGAATTCAACGGTTCAAATGCCGTGAAAATGCATCTTATTTCAAAGATTTGAGAAAAGTTCGCTCCATCAATCCCCCGGTCGTACCAATCCCAAACGAATCCCGCCCCCGAGATCCCGCCGGCCCTGCCAATGTCGTGTTTTAACCTAATGCCCGATTATACAACAGTCGTAGAGCGACGGAGATCAATGCGGATACAGACCACTTCTCCAGGACTGGGTGAATGTTTTATGTGACCAATCAGCCTCTCATGAAATGAACAAAGTTTGTACCATAACTTAAGGAATCTTAAGTCCGGAATAGGTCAACACAGACAAGTCTGGTCTTTCCAAACATAATACTATGCGTATTAAAAATAGATCATCAATTCTAATGTTTACAAGAATCGATGTACTTTCACATCATCATAATTAGCCTCCCTGGAACTCCGGATTTAGGGTCCCTGGTTTATGGGTTAATTGCACGTATGGTCTATTATATCGAATAATTTGTGAGCAAATAACGAGGAGGTCGAGTTATTCATAGAAATATTCCATTAGTTACCTCTCGAAATCGTGTACCCTGGCAATAGCAAAATCTGGTGAACCCAAAATACACGTACCTGGGGTAAATCTAAGCACATGTTTGGTCATCGCGTCTACTGGTTTAGGTTCGGATATTGTGGCCCCGACTGTAGAAGTCAGCTCGTCCAAATGAGCCATTCTCGTTGACATGGTTGATACTGAGTCTTCTGCTGCCAGTATGTATTTCGCTTGCTCGGCGTACTTCATCAGCTTCTCTTTGTACGCTGTCAATGCATCCTGGTCGCCGTCAAGGTTTTCTGTGTGGTTCTTCTCGCGGTCGTCCAGCTCTAGCAGTAGTTTTCTCTCCTCTTCTTGAATGTCAGCTATTCGTCTGGCCGCGTGGGTGCGAATATCGTTTCTTAGCTTGTCGAATGTGTTGTTCACGGATCCCTGGTCGTTCGTTATGGCATCTAAAGTGTTGTCTATGTCGGTGATCTGGCACTTGATTTCCGCGAGGAGTCTTTTCATTTTGTCTTGCTGTTTCGTTAACCCTTCTCCGACGTCGATGACTCGGTGGTTTTCGTGCTTCGTCATCGTACAAATTGTGCAGATGCCGACTTCGCAGATGTCGCAATAATATTTGATCATCTCGATCTGATCCGCGTGCTCTTTGCAGATGATTTTTGATTTATCGCGTTCATTCAAGTTTACGATTTCGTGCTGCACGAAAAGTTTTACTTTGTCGTGAACGGCGAGACACGGGTTGCAGAAGTACTTATTGCAAATGTTACAGAAGACATCGGCGGCGATCGTATGATCGGACAGTTTGCAAACCTGACACGCTTTGGTCCAGCCGTGGTCGGTGTCTAGTTCTTTCAAAATATCCGCGAATTTCGTGACTTTGAAATCGTGTCGGAATCCGGTTATCCCCTTCGCTGGTACTTCGATCATCTCGCGACAAGTCGGACACGGTAGCTGACCGGCTATTGAAGTCGACTGCATCTGGTAAACCTGCAAGTGCCTCGCCAGGCAATCTTCGCAAAACGTGTGCAAACATGGTAGCTGCCGAGGCCGAACGAACTGACCGTAACAGATCTGGCAACAGAGAACCTCCCTGGTGAAATCCTCCGGAAAACGGCATGTTTTGTTGCAGCAGTCCTCGACTTCCTTGCACATCGACGACATAGCTTCAGCGAACTCGCTACACGAGTTTCCTATGCTGCGCAGTTTTCACGCACTCCCGACCAGAGCTTTCGTCACATGAAATATAGACAATTAGATATGTACATTTTGTCGTGTTTACTATTACAATTAAATTGAGGCATATCTCATAACGTCACAGATGGAAAATGATAATCGTTTTCGTAACGGAAAAATAGGCCAGTGATATCCAGTGCAAGAGAAGTTGGCGCTGCATGCTTTCACATTTTCACAGGGAGCTAACTACGTGTCCTAATTATGAGACAGCAATTAATTACAATCAGGCACAGAATTCCGAGACTAATATTAATGAAAACAATGCCCAAAATTCGACCCATACAAGATTTGTTTTTTAATTGCCGCATTTGGTCATTGGAATAATGATCCGATCTCAATACATACAATAGACAGTGGAATAATGATGATGTACGTGAAGTAATGAATAAATTACAAACGAGAATGAGCCAAAACCTACATTTTAAACGAAGATTTGAAATTGAGCCAAAAAATTTGTTAAGTTTTGAAATCAAACCAATGAGGTGTTCAATCTAAAAATATATGGCAAAATAAGATTTTCGTCAACGAACGGCGAAGTATGATCAAAGTTACTTGTACCGAAAAATGTAACTTTAATTGCACCGTGTGAAATGAAAATTTACTTACCAACCCTATACGTAGCATATGAAAGCACATGAAACCTATTGCGCGTCTAGGGCTAAACGCAAAATCTGTGGTGACTATTTGGATAAATGGCGCAATAAGTAAATATCACGTGGAAACAAGTACTTGGCAATGGTTTACCTAAAAAACACTACTCATAGACAAATTACATCAGTCAGCAATTATCAAACACAAAGTTAATGGGAGTGATAATTTCGGTATGAATGCTGGAGAGCTATGATTTATCTGTAAAAGAATGTGCCGTTATATATTATTATGTACTCAGCTGTGTGTTTTGAAAGGCATTGGTTGTCATAACCGACGCAGCGAATAAAGCTATATTTTTCCTATCTATTTCATTTTCTATAAAATCACATTCAAATGGTACCGCCGTTTGTCTTTTTTTTATTTTTAGATTCACTGTTTCTTCGTGTACCCGAAACCTATATATCCGCGGTGCCGGCCATTGTGATAAAATCTGGGTCGATATGAAAAGTCACAGGGGCGAACCCGGGGGCATTTCCAGACAGTATTTGAAGGAGAAATGGTTAACCAGGGTGTGTGTATTTCCATATTTAATTGGCACGTGTATACAATGAGTCCACAATCCATGTCTTGCGAGCGCCAATGGCACGAAGCCGATAAGGGGTTTTTGTTGCATTCTGGTGTATGTCTGACAGTCATTTACCCCAACAGATCCACAGAATTTGTGCCGATTAATTCGTCGGACTTTCGGAAGGCCCCAAAAAATTCGACCGTTATTTTGGAACAGGTACGGGCGCACGGGGTCAAGTTTCAATCACTTCCAAACGCGTGCCAAAATTAAGGCTATGCAAAATTAGATAGCGCGTTTCGCTATTCCATTAGGATCAATACCATGAGCGACGAGGCATCTTCGAAAAAGATCAATTCTATATCTATTGAAAACATTTTATCCATCATACACGGAAAGCTAGGCGGCAACCAAAATCGCTTAAAAAATTTGATCGTGTAATTATTCTAGATTGCTTACGGCCAAAATCTCCAAGATGAGAGATTTAAAAAAAGAAACGACTCAATATATCAAAGTGACAAAACTATATTTAATTATTTTAAAAATAAATTTCAGATCTATAACAACACTCGTTTTACAAAAAGCAAATCAGCTCTAACAAGGTGTGTATAAATACATTGAGGTAAATCACTAGATTGGCAGGTTCTTTAATAAATACTTTAAGCCGAAATCAAGCAGCTGGAAAACCTACCTGCGGTGTCAATCAATATCATAGATTAATTTATGAATTATTTAGATGATTTAGAATAATCAACAGATATTCTATGAATTTTCTACTGATTTTCATCAAATAAACAAGCTTTTCAATCAGGATTCCATATAATTGGGTATAATTTAATCAGCTCAAAATCCGGCATTAAGTTCAGGGTAGGCTACAATCTAAACACTTTTATCCAATTGCCCGGCGGCAGGTTATTATTATACTTGTCCACCTGGCTAGTGCATTCTTATGTCTCAAAGCTTTTTCCTAATTGATACAGCAGATGATTGTGCCACCAGTGTAGGGCAAGTAGATTTTTAAGGGGGCAAGTGAAATGTCAGATGCTTACCCCCGCGCAAGTGGGAATCAGGGTTACATTTATCCCTAAAAGTCAGGTACCCAGCCACACCCTGTGCATAGTTTAGTATCAGTTTTATGACATTCTGTTCGTTTTGAACAATTTTCTATTCGTTCTTTTACAATTAAAGGTAATGAACAGTGAGAACCGTCGCAGAGAGGAGCTGATTTTGTATGTTTACAGCCGCATAGTTCCCAAACCATTTGCTGTTTTTCAACTTTCCATCGCATTGGCTTTATTCCCGTTCCAGCGTGTGAACCTGTTAAATTAAATAAAAGCGCGATAGTCTTTTCAAGTCATTGATTGAAAATCAATCAATGACAGATTCAGGGAATTCGGAAAGAAAAGCGACTCTAATTACCATCACACCAGGGCTGTTTCTTGCTGAGGCCGCATCTACACCAATATTTAGTGTCACCAATCTTCAGTTCATCGGAGATATTATATGGACCATACTAGAATAGTTTATAAGGGATGATATTTACACAAGATTAAGGGTAACAGATTTCACAAGCATGTCATCAATCCGGGCCGCACTGCTGGACAGATGATGACCGACCTGAAATAATGCACTTAGACTTAGACAGTGTCCAGGGCCCAGTTCCATAGTCATGGCTTAGACTTACGACCAATTTACGAACATCTTAGTTCTTTAACCAATCTAACAACTTAAGACCAGTCTTTGCGACCCTTTTTGGACTTTGAGTCTAACTAAGGAACCAGCCCCTGGTCCTAATAAATAATATTAGAAATTATTGACAACAAGCAAGCTTCAATTCAAATCTATAGACATAAACCTGAGCAACTTTTGAATGCAAATTTGTCTCATTTCCTTCATCCATATCGTTATTAGACGCGAAAATACACTCGAAATATGAGAAACGTCAAAATTTCGGACTGCGGCCCGGTTTTCCAGTAGTCCGAAGAAAACCGAAGCGGTTTCAGTCGTTAATTAGTGCGGTGGTGTGCGTGACCCCGGAGAAAACTTTACTTCCTTCTTCTTGTTAAAGATTCATATCCGTTTCTATTCCACGAAAAGTATGTAGTTTTACAGCCTATTTCAAACTGGGGTTTAAAAAGTACATGTTTGTCAGTAATACTAGGCGCTGATGGTCGAAAAATGTCATTATTTTTTTATGGTTTCGCGTATTTTACCGTCAAAATTTCACTTCACAGGTGGCGCTGCCAGTCGGCAATAAAATGCCTTTATCTTTTTATATATAACAATCTAATCGGTCGTTTTGATCTAAACCTTTTTCAGGTCAAACAATGGCATCGATGTTGTGTGCTAGAGTTATCTCGGCTGTCCGTCGCCCGCTCCTAGTGACGGCGGTACGTTGCGGCGGATCGGGCGGACCCGTCGTCGATCCGATGAAGGGCAAGGTCGTGTCCGATAACGTCACGATGCCTGACACGCTAGGACATTCGGTCGGCGCTGAGCGATACGAATTGCTCGCGAAACTCGCCGGAAACGAAGATCCATTCGAGATGAACGTCAAAATGCGCGGAGCCGGTTCGAAAGAAGAGCCGAATTTAGTGCCGTCCATTTACGAAAAGAGGCTGGTCGGCTGCATCTGTGAAGAGGACGCGACTTGCATCAACTGGATGCATCTATATAAAGGCGAACCGAAACGCTGCGAATGCGGACATTGGTTTCAATTATCCGAATTAAAATCAGTCGATTATACACAGCAATAAAAGGAGCACTTTGAATGGAGGGATGGCGCCTTTTTTTTTCTGTGTGAAACTTCGGGAACAATCAAATCTTTACCTCCTATTATTTTATTAGTTTACGGAATATATCGAAATGAATAGATTTATTGCAGGGCAGTTGTGTGTGTTTAAGAAAGAATTAATTAATTCATATAAGGAACTACATCGATTGGACAAGTTTTCATTCTTTTCTGCATCTTAGCCGACAATGTAAACTCATAGAATGAATAATGGATAGATTATTATTAACTCACTGATTAATCGGTTGAATTTGGTGTTTTATTTACGTATGAATAAAATTAACTGTTGTGTAAATTTATATCGAATAATTGTGTTCGTTACATTGGAATTGTTCATGGAGAATGAGAGAAATCATCATAGAGTAGTCGGTATCATTCCACTGCTTAAAGCCACCCTTCCTGATTTATTATAGTAGAACTCGCTAAATTTAGATATTCCAAACCGGATTTTCACTTCATACGGATGAAATATTTGGTCCATTTAACCTGGAATCATGTAAACTATTATTCATAATTCGGATTTACTTGATTCAAAGAAATCTGAATTAACTGAGTTCTACTATTAAACAGACAGGGTCCCTTTTGACTGGGAAAATACTCCTAAAGGAGCTTGAAATTCCTTTAATATGAGCAAAAAGCCTGAATATTGAGAAATGGGTGATAAGAAATTTCGGAAATAAACTACTGGTACAACTAAAATCGGTACAGTTGGGATTTGTTATGTAAGTGTGGTCATTTAATGATAATCGGTAGTCTATTTGCTAAAAATCTTAAGTGATGTTCTGTGCGCTGGTGGAGCCTCAATCAAAAATTGTAAGAATGGCTATAATAGAGGATCTTGGATTCTTCGCTAATTTGCCCAAAAAATGGGCTCATTGACGTTGATCTTTGATATTGTGGAGGCGCTTGTATATCTTTCTTTAGTGCAGTAAACTATGCATAAGTCACAAAATCGCTGCTGAAGTCGGAGGAAAATGTGGGGGTCCTGTTTTATTGTTTTTCAATTTTCTGTACCAAAGTCAGAAACTCGCCTAAGGACGTATTAAAATCAGAAGCTGTAAGCCTGAGAATGAAAATCGAAAAGTCAGTAATCTAACAAACCATATCCACATTTTATTTTTACCAGAAAATATTTTTTATAAACATTATTCGCCATCAGGAAACAGATCACCTAAAAAACAAAGAGAACATATCCCAGAAAATATCGAATGTTCCATACTTAATAACACAATGGGAAAATCATTATTCCATTTCTAGAACATTTGATATCAAATTTTGACTCAAGAATAACCTATTTTACACGTTAATAAGTAAAACTTAACTTTGCTTGGAAGTACAATAAAGATTACATAGCACAGACTGAACATTATATTCAAATTTCTCATTTCCGGGCCAAATTGTACCTTTTTGCAGTAGAGATCATAATTCGTTTTACAAATGAACCTGATGAATACTGACAGGCCCCCAGGTTTATGCCACGAATGAAATATTGAAATAGTGTCGAAGAATTGTATAGATATAGAAATAGTTAACCCCGATCTATCCAGATCATTTAATCATGCGAAAAATCTGGGATCGATGGCTCAAAAGTCGGTTAGACCTAACCAGTGGAAAGATGCCATAGTGACAGTTGAATTAACATTGTTACTGTCCCATTTAGCTTTTACCAACTTATGGGCAACCGGCCACAAGATTACCGGTAAATATTTCATAAATTGGGAGCGATTAAGAAACCCCAACTATATCCTGATTATGTGTATCGGCCTCACAGAAGCAAAATATAAACTTTAAAAAAATCCCTAGAAAATACAATGTACACAGTACATGTAAATATACTACAACACTCAATTCATTAAAGCTAGCATAGATCGAGCCTGTTTTCATGTGATTATGAAATAGGCTGTGCTCTGCCTAAGACTTGTGTATTAATGTGAAACAGCAATGAAGATACTTCGGGCTGTGAACCGCCCCGCTCATTGACAAAGTTCTGCCCAAATGCCAGCCTTATGAAAATTTGAGCATCATTTTCAAAAGATTGGCAACACTTTTTCATTCGTTTTTGTTCAAAATATGCGCACATGCTTCCTAACTTAATTGATCTGAGGCAACACAGGGAAAATAAGCAAGATTCTCACCCCAAATATGCTAAAACTTGTGAAATTGCTTTGCATTTAATTTTCAAAGATCTTCTGCACGAGTACTCCCAGGACCCAACATTTGCGTGGGTAATTTACAAAAAGTTCCACTTTCATGAAAATTGAAGACATGGTTGGCTATAGGCCTGATACTGGTTTATACGGTTGAGTGAAATTCTACAACTAAATAATGAGTAAGAATTCAGGAAAAGGTTCAATAGAAACCGCTGAAAGTCTCCATTGTGGGATTCAATTTTTTGCTTAAAAAACCTCGCACAGCAAAGTCTCATAGGCTTTATTTGATATTGGCTAAAATCGCCTTTATCAAATAGTGCTACAAAACTGATCAAGATTTTTCCACGGCCAGCATAAATCTAAAAACCATGGAAAATGACCCTTTAAAGCATTACTAAAAATTAAAAACATTCGAGTCAACGTCAGGGATTGTTCAATCAATGTCAGGGATTGTCATGTGAACTACAAGTGGGATTTACGTTTTTGTTCTAAGATTAATTGAAGAGCTATCTTACATAGTAGAACAAAAATGTGTTCTGTTGACAAAAAAGAACATGATGGACCCATCAAAAATGAAACTTCAGTGTGACTTTAAAACCTCAAATATGAGTTCGTTATGTACCGAAATCATCATAACTGATCTTGTAAATAAACAACCGACCATGCACTAGAATCCAGAACAATGAGCCAAGTCAAATCACGCGTTACCTTAAGAGCCATGAACTCAATTCTCTACCAACAAACTGTCAAAAAAACCCGACGAAATATTGAGATATAACACGTAGAAATGATGATATCACGAATTACTCTCGCGCAATGTCACACTTCGTGTTCAGTCGCGTGACTGTATTTCACTTTCAATTCGCGTCGCACTTCATCGTACTCTTTCGCCTTGTTGTACAGCAACACGCCGATAGTGACGACGACCGTACCGAGTCCGCTGAGCAGTGTGACGGGATTACCGAGAGCAAGCACCGATAGCCAGATCATGAACGCGCGTTTCACTGTGTTCGCCACGCTAAAAACAGCAGAAAATAGAACACATGTTTAACAAATAAACTAAAATGCTCCTGGAATGAAAAATTTCAATAACCGCTGGCTTGTATCAACGGTCTTTTGTTCTATGCATATACAAGCCATTATGAATGTTATTATTGATTTGCAACTACCGTATTGACAAGAGCTTCCATGAAATAAACAGATGTGACTCGCAGCTGTCATTCATACAATTATACATCTACACGTAATTCCAGATTGATATGTCAATATAAATGACGGTAATCGTAACAATTGATCGAACTTCAGCACGATTCAAAGAATTTCATATTATCAGAAATTAGTTACTGGGTATATTGTAACGAATATAAAATTGGCGAGGCGATCATTTCTTGTTACAACTACAGAGAGTTGGGAGGAGTAAAATGTAACTGAATTTAAACCTACGCATCCTTATACCACAGGGGCTCATATTTGAAGTTTGGGAACAAATAGTAGTTTAGATCATCCAATAACCCAGGTTCTATATATGTATAAAAAGAAATAAAATTTCATATACTTTTTATATACATGTAGTGCCTGGAAAATTAGATGATCTAAGCTACTATTCACCCCCAAGCATGAAATACGAGCCCCCGTGCCTTATATACAGCAGAACCTTTTTATAACGACCTCGGGATATAACGATTTATCAGTTTTTACAAAGCTAGAATACGGAAGCAAATAGGACATAATTTCATAATTTCAAACTGGTTATAATGAACTATCAATTATAACAAACAGATTTTCTGATCCCACGAAGTTTGTTGTACTGAGGTTCCACTGTATATCGATTCATTTGTTTCTAATATCAGAACATGTTCAGATTTATCAATTAACACGAATACCAGACAGCAAACCACGCGATTCTTACCTGTGCGTTACTGGTGAAATGTAACCCATCAGCGCGTACGCCGTTATACTTTGGAAGTGGAAAAAGAAACCGTTCAGCACGAGAGCTAAAAATAGTTTTAGATCGGTCTTCTTCGCGACTTCAACGTCCATTATGAAATAACAGGCAGGAATTTGAACAATAACGCTAGCGACACTAGTATAAAACTGTAGTTCAGCCGGCCTAAAAAATGAAATAAATTTAAACATTAGGCTAAAATCAGATTCTATAGTTGAATAACTGACTCCAAAATCAAATCTAAACAGAACAAGCATCATCAAGTATTGAAAACTTACGTGTATCTATATTTTTCTCCACTAATAAGCATTTTAGAATATACATTTTGTAAACTGAAAATATGAATGGAATCAATCAGCAAACAGCTCATAAATTATACCAAGCAAAATCATTTTCTGATTGAAAAATGCCTTTAAATATACTGGCCTGACTCAATTCATACTAAGCCTAGACCGAAGAACCCACTAACTGCCATGAAATTAGTCCCTTTGATACTAAGTTTAAAAGCCACTATATACAAAATTTAAAAGATTAAGAACGTTTTCATTAATCAAAATCAGAAGACAATCGTTTCGGACTCTCCTTAGAGCCCATCGTCAGTGTCTGGTCTCGTCAATCCAGAGTTTATGGGTTCAAACCCTGGTGGCGACGGAGTTTCTTGGTCGAAGGTTCTTCTCTGGTCTCTCTCCCCGTTGGGAAAAAGAAACATCAAACCCGCGGGTTGAGGGTGTTAAAAAGAAAAAAAAAAATCCTCAGTGTGGCTATTCTACTAAAAAGTCCCTTTTCGAGTATTTTCCACATTGTCCGTTATTTTAAGGATGCCCGAAGTTGTCACTTACCACTCGGTTAAATTAGTGGCCAGAGCTGCTATAAATCCTTCGATGTTGAAACTAAGTTCATATGCCGAACATAACGCTAAACCGAACATAATCGGTATAAGTGATAACATAACGTAAACGCCTGTTCGTTCGCCTAACAACAAACGAGCGATAAGTACGGTGAATATCGGCGCCGAGCTTTTAATTGTCTCCGTAAACGATACGGCTACGAATTTCAACGCGACTAATCCTAACACGACCGTTCCGAACCTGTAACAATACGAGAAGCGGAGAGTTTAGTTTTACAGTATTAGGACAACGATCGAAGGTGCCACTCGCGAAAACTGGAAATTGACGGAAGAGATGGAGAATGCGAATACTTTCAATAGGAGAACAAGTCTAATTTGCATTCTTTCATATATCTAATGAAGTAATGATTTTGAAAGATTGTTCATTATACAAATTCTGGTATGTCCAAGGATCCAGGGGCCGGTTGCATAGTCATGGCTTAGACTTAAGACCAGTCTAAGACCAACTTAGTTCTATAGCCAATCTAACAACTTAAGACCAGTCTTAAGATTTAAGACCACTTTTGGACTTAAGTCACGACTGTGCAACTGGCCCCAGTCTTTTGCAAAGCTAGTTCAGGGCCGTACATCGCGGCAGTTGCCCCCCCCCCCCCCCAGAAATGTAGGAAAAGTGTCTTTTTATTGGTATATTCAATAAAAATTTCATATAGAATTCTTCACTTGGGACTGACTGGCATTTTGTTATAGGCCTACACAGTTTTTGTAAGGGCATGTAAGAATTGTTTTGACTAATAGGTAACTGCCCTTTTTTCAGGTTTCTCTGCCCCCTAAACGTTCAACATGCTAGGTACGGCCCTGTAACTGGGATTAACTTCGGATCGACGAATTCACCAGAAATGGGAAGGTTGTTGTCAGCAAAAAAATGATATATTTTGTTTCGTGAACAGTCCGTGGGTCAGGTGACATTACTTACCTCATCGATCCTACGAGGATCATATTTCTAACGAAGTGCGGTGGTTTGCCTTCTCTTACGACTGGTTTATACATTCCACACGGTAAATACATTTGAATAAATCCTAATATCGATGTCATCAGCATTTGCATAGCACCTACGATAAATTCAATCATTTGATTACCATACATTTTACATTCTATAGCTTACCATACGTTTTACATTATATAGCTAACCTCCCTAAATGTACCGAAAATCAATGATCTTTTTCTAAGCAAAAGGTTGATTTCTGAGATTAAGAATAAGCGTAGAAAGAGCTTTCGGATTGAGATTGAATTATGTCTTAGATCACGCTAACGCTCGTCTTAGCAGATAAGAGCTCTAGCTTACGACCTTAGCCAAATCTGTTTAATTATCTTAAATTGCATTGAAAAAAAAATCATCATTGCCTTAAATTGCTTTTAAAAATTTGTAGTTCTAATTTGTCGATATTTAGTACCAAGCTAAACAAGATTTTGATCTTAACTATTCGCGGTCTTGATGTACATGTATTATCATTTAGAGAAACCCACAATATCAATTTAGACAAATGTTATCATTTTTTGGGCATTTAACTGTCATTTTCAAATAAACTCTGAAGAAAAAAATTTGCTATTGTGAGTTTCTCTAAATGATGAGATTTCGAACACTGATACGGCGGTTTAAATTCGAGAATTCGATCTTACCTAAAAGTGTCGGTTCGCCTTTCAAAGTCGCGAGAATATACTTATTAAACATTAACGTACAGAAGCTGAATATATACCAGAGAACTAAGAACAGGATGGCTTTCATATTGAACAAGCCTTGTTTCTCCAGCGACTCCGATTCTAAACGTTTCCGATGAGTTTTGATAATCGGCGGTTCTTTCTCCGCGATCATCGCCGCGGAATCGTCGTACGTAATTATGTCGTCCGATTTTTTATGCTCCATCCCTATTCTATTCGGTGGCCGATTAATGGATACTCCTTGAGACCGCCACAGGATCCAGCTTAGCAAATCTGTCATACGAATGAAAACTCTTTTTTCTCGGCCGGTAAGACTCTGCTGGTTATTCGTAACAACAAATCATAATTTTGTTATTTCTGCATCTGAAAGAGACATCTTACGCGTATTACAGTAAGTTAAATGAGGTCTAAGAAATTATAGGATCGGCCGTTCCCTTTCAAAGTCAATTTGCCCTGGTTTTTTGACACGGCCAAAAATAAAGTTTATATACATTGATACCTAGTATGCATTATTTAAGGGGTTCTAATGTGTACTATGTCATCAATATTTGCGTTTAAGAATAACAATTACTTTTGGTTTTTGACCCCCCGGAGCTATCGTGACAAGCCCCTGGGCCTGTGGTGGTGGTGGTGGTGGTTCTAAGATGGCTGACACTGTTAAATGCGTTAAGAACGAACCATAGTGAATCCAGTTATCAGCTCCAACCACAAGTCAACTTGCAAAACTATTTTGAAAACAGAAGTTCGCCTTTTTTATAGCAAGCCAGCTGGATAAAGAAATTCTGCTAATTAACTTAACCTAATTAACAAAACATTCAGTTTATCCCACGGAGAATACCTGCTGACTGGCTATAGCTCCGAACACCAAGCTGCATGACAAATACCAGTCGACAGGAGCATTAGATTTAAAAAACGAGACCAATTTACCGAGCAATTTGTCCGCACACGTCTCCGCATCAAAGGACCACCGCCGCCATTTTGACAACTCGGCATAGAGCGTAAAACTGTCATGTGACCAAAAACAAAATGGCCGCAATGTTTACCTCGGAGATTACATCCGACTGACAAAAATAGGTCACTAAATCGTGATTTTCGGCCTTACATATGATCACAATAATAGCAGACGAAAGCTATGAAGTTTGCGGAACACTTGGGAGCCCATATAACGCCGGAATGGCGCAAACAGTACATCAACTACGAGGTAATTTCTGTTCGTTTCTCGCTTTTCATTTCGCCAATTCTTTCAAAATCGTGCTAAGTATCGAAATGGAGCTACGCAATCCACGCGTTTTGTGTCTCCAAGGCTAGGCTTCTGCTCATAAGCGATCAGGAACCGTAAATTGACATTCGAACAAATCTTAACTCACCTCGCTCAGGTGATATGTAATAACCTGTCTCCGGTCCCGATCCCACCCGCTGTCACTGAATTTAATGAAGTTAGTGAAGAAAAAGGGTAGGGTTAGGCCCTAACAGAAATTCAAAAGGATATTGATTTGAGATCTTTCTTACCATCGAAGCGGTATCGATAGTCAGTCACTACATATTCAGCGACACCTTATTTAAGGGCATGAATTTTTTATTGAACCTCCAAAATCTGCAAAACATTCATCAGTAATTATATGATGCATAGTACACGGAATACTACATGGGAGTTCTATCAAATGATATTCAGTATATTACAAAATGATAAGTTCAGTGGTTGAAAGTCAAGAGAAAATACAAACAAATACATTTTTGTCGATCGCAATATTGACTTATTCAAGTACTGTCTGTATACTGGACGATCTAACAGGTAAACCCGAGATCTTATGGGTTACCCTTTCCTTTGTCTCCATATGGACAGCTAGATAATAATTCGTGTAGCCCTTTGTCTCTTTGGTGACCTCAGACAGTTGAAGAACTTCATGTTATAAAGTCTTTTTATCCTATTTTCGTGTTTCTTAACATTCGTTATCTAGGCATATCATTGATTCTATTACCCCAATATGCTAGCGGTCAAAATGTCACAGTAGGTCTAGTTGAAATGAATGGCATTGTGGATAAAGTCTTAACTTTATTTCTGTTATAGACTGGATTTCTACCTAATAAATAGGACAGATAAAAGACAAATTTGAAATGTTCCCATTCCTTGAATTAGAATTATCCAAAGTCTTTCTTTTTCGCTTTCCTTTTCGCGATAAAACTTGATGTTTGATGTCTGTATGATGAGCTTTTGACGAGCTCAACTTGTCATGAAGTATTGTATAGCCCTCACGATAGGTAAAACACAATATCCGTGTTGACGCGATGAGGAGAGAATCCCACAATGATAATAAAAAGTCCGAAAATGAAACTTCGAGATAGTAGTTTATTCAACGTTTCGACTATATCCTAATAGTCATCTTCAGGAATAATGAGATACTACAGAAATTATGAGATATATATACAATCCAGGGACAAAGAGACTAATTCAAGTAATCAGAGATGATACAAACTAAAGGAAAATTAACGTAGAAACAGTTACACGCTAAAATAGATTAAAGGGAAGCAAACTAAGGGGTGATTATAAACAACAATAGTGAGTATAAATATAAATGAAACTTAAAGTCAGTAGTAAAAAGAAAGACAAACTAAGGGGCACTAAATTAAAACAAAGGTGAATACAAGTTAAGTCAGAGACGAAATTGATGAGAGAACAAATTACAAATAATCAAAGGGGAATATATATCTCATAATTTCTGTAGTATCTCATTATTCCTGAAGATGACTATTAGGATATAGTCGAAACGTTGAATAAACTACTATCTCGAAGTTTCATTTTCGGACTTTTTATTATCATTGTGGGATTCTCTCCTCATTGTATAGCCCTATTCATCGAACATCGTTTATGGCTCATGTACCAGAAAACTCAGTTTTGATTTTTGTTTTTGGTTGGAATTTAGAAATAATATTTCGAGCCATTTTTATCGAGAAAAAATCATGATGAATAAGACCCAATCAAAAATAAATGGTTTTGTTTAATTTAAATTGAAATTTTTGACCTGGGGACACCGCAATGCAACCATTCTATCAGAGAAAGAGTTTTAAATGCCTGACCCATGAGCTGTTGTAGGCCCTGAGACACGTTCTCATGTCTTTTATAGAAAATGAAAGAAATGCTGTACAAAGCACAAGAGGAACAGCCATCGCCGGAAGGTATCTTGAACAAATGTCTCAAGCCGCTGACTTCATATTGAATTTACAGAATGATAAATGATTAAATATTTAACATTGTTTGTACCCGTTGTCGGTCAATGGTGTTTTCTCATCATTTCAGAATCACATCCCAGCGCGATCGAACGTTATCTAGTTCGATTTCATGACTATTTCCTTCACTTTTGTCAAAAAGAACTGGCAAAGATAAATACGTTCTTCTCAGGTAAATGATTGACAGATCATTAAAACACTTCTGATGATATAGTCAAATTTGAGAGGGTTTTTTGAAGATTCACAATACCCATTATCCGAAATTATGGAAAATATTAATCTGAATTCTTGTTTAGATGTATAGATACATGTAGGCCTATGTTCGTCAATTGTTTAAAATCAATTTCTCATTGTTTTCTCAGAAAAACTCGCCGAAGCGATTCGAAAATATTCGACGCTGAAAGCCGAATTGATGTTACACCAAGAAGCGCAGAAACGCAATAAACAACATCACCACGGCAACAAGAACAAACAGGATCCGTCGTCACAGTTGCGGCACCGCAGCAGCGTGTTCGCGGTGCTCGAAGAAAAAGAGCAAGTCGTTCAAACTCGTAAAATGCACGATTTGAAATTGGCGTTCAGCGAGTTTTATCTCAGTTTGATCTTATTGCAAAATTACCAAACTCTCAATTTCACCGGCTTTCGAAAGATTCTCAAAAAACATGACAAGGTAATAATGGTATAAGTCTATGTACAGAGTCCCCAAAACTCAGTGATTTCTTAAAAACTCCTTTTAAACAGGAATTGCTTTTAAAAGTGCTTGAAACTCCTTTGTTTTGAACAAAATGCCCTCTCAATTTCTGAGAAATGGGCAATTAGAAATGTTTGTAGTTGTACAGTGAACTATGCCTTAATCGATACAGTTGGGACCAAGTTTTGTTTTTACCCTATCAAGTGGTTACCGAAATAGAAACTGAGTGGTGAAAAGTTAGTGTAAAGGATGAACATTTGCTTACTTAATGGTTTACCGAGTTAAACAGTACTGATTTAGGAGGAGTCTACAGTAATTGGGATATGAAAGTGATGTAGACGCTTCCTTGAAATTTTCTCCATCAGAACACCTTGAGAACTCATTGTATCTAGGAATGACTGATCTGTAGGGACAGTGCACAATTCCTCTTTGAGTTTTACGTAATGCGCAGAATATGCGGAGGATTTTTTATATTCGCTTTATTACAGCTGTACGTTACTGATCTTGGTTCGCAGTGGAGAATGGAACACGTGGAACCAGCACCATTCTACACCAGTAAAGACGTTGATCAACTCATATCCAAAGTTGAGGTTCGTGTCAATTTCTTTGTGGATTATTTGAGTTGCCCTAAATACATAATTTGTAGTGGCTGAAACATGGATGAGTCGTCCATAATCGAATCAGTTTATAAGTTGGAAGATTTTATGATTTTTGCTTAGGGATTTGAATAGATACTAGCCATCCAATGTTTAAATGCTCTTTAGGCCTTAAAATACCCTTTTTCGTGTAAAAAGACCGTCAACTTTACGCTTGAGGTATAAGTGATATTCTGACTATTTAATAGTTTTTATTCCGAGCTAAGACAAATAATCCAGTCTGATTTGATAAGTTGGAAGGATTTTATGAGCTGTGTTACTTTGTAAAGGGGATTTCAATGAACCACCCTATCTTGAAAACTATTTCAAATTTTTTCATGGGGAATAAGCGGTATTCCGATTGTTTGTTTTAATTAAAAGAGCAATTATCCAGTCTTTGACGAATATGTGGTAATCGCGTGCATTCTTTACTGCAAATATAAAACATCAGACGCTTCCTCCGTCTATCTTCAGGCTTTGTTTACGAATGAATTGGAGGGAGGAAATCGTCAGAAAGCGATGAAAAGATTGCGCGTACCGCCGCTTACCGAACAGGTACGTAAACTACTAAATTTTTATCATCGACACTGCCCTCTGGTGGTTCGTATATAAGACTGACCTTGAAAAAAGTTTGTTATCTTGAAAAAACTGATACAATTTGAAAAAAAAGTATTGTTCTGAATCGTGATATGCACATGACTGATTTATGATTATGTACTTAAAGAAAGACTACTTTTGAATTAACAATTTATGGAGTGATTTTTCTGATAACGTATTCTTTTCTTATCTCAATCAAACGCTCTAATAAATGGCATTACTTGATAAACGTGAACGGTGATATTGAATTTTTTTACGCTGCGATGATTACGGTGAAAAAGTTAAAAGCTTCGCCATTGAAACGTTGTAAGAATGTGGAAATGCTTTCAAAAAGCTCGGAAATCAATAATGGTTTTAGATTATAATGGTGTGCAGCCATGGGTTTTAGTTTGAATATGAAAATTATGTAACTGCGTTTGAGCAAATCCGCAGAGCTTTAACAATGTCCACCACAAGGCCACTAGTCTACACTGCAATGTATTACCGTACGTACTGACATTTTCAGTGCACTACTTGACAGACTGACTTGTTTATCCAGAAAACATTTGAATCGCTACATTAAGGATGAAATATACATCAAAAGGACTAGATTTAAAGGAGTTTGTTTAAAAGAGAATATATACCCTGGATGCACCGACAATGAGCAGTTTGTTATAGGTCATGTTTAGTATTACACACATGTATCTGTGTAACCACACTGCTGTAGCAATGCTTGATGCGTTAATGGGATTTCGATTGTTACTCGAATTTGGGAATGCCGCGATTTAAGAATGTAATGCAGAAGGAATGGGAGAATAGAAATGGGACTTCTCATTCGCTAATATCTCTTATCAGTTATCAATAAGGACATTGCGACATAAATAATGTGACCGTTCTGTCAGTCGATCACTTATAAAGAAAGTGTGTTATGAATCTCTGGTTCAAAGTTCGCTTCAGCTTATCTGTGTATTGATAATGTAGTAACCGGGCGAGCTGGACTGGTAAAATTGAAGTGTTCTTTATACCAGTAGTGATATTATTATATTCGGGCCGTGTATCGACTTTTTCGGATTTCGACTTCTGCGTTCGCTAACGCATACATGGCAATTCGTTCTATTCTACGTATGATATTTTCGCTGGTAAAAACCGCTCGTCGTCCGCGCGAGAACAACCCACGATGAATAATCGACCGCCGTGTTTCACGATCCAAACGCCGGTTCGAGACGATGAGGAAGGAGAATCGTCGCAACAGCTGCCGTTTATTCCGAGGCCGCGGCGTACGACTTTAGCCGCCGAGCTGATCGAGAACTTCACGTCGCCGTTCGGTTCGCCGGCGCCGGTCTGGTTGACGATGTCGGACAGTTTCGCCGACAACGAGGACAGCGAATCGGACGATCTCAGCGACCGCATCGGCGCGATCGGATTTACACACGACAGCGGCAACGAGTCGGAGACGTCGCAACAGGAACGGTCATCGAGCGATACGCCGATCAGCGACGACGACGACGAGAACTCGCCGTTAGTCGGGTCGTATTACGAGAAAAACACGGTTCGTTTCGAACCGTATATCAGTCGTTATGTGCTCGCCCATGAAAAACCGGTGGAAGTAAGTGCATTTCATCACGAGCGGAGAGAGAAATGGGAAATACAGCTGAAAAACGGTTACGAGCTAAACAAATTAAGGCAAACCGAAACTAGGGGGTATTATCGAAATAATTAGTGTAGTAATTACATCTAAGTAATTGTGTGGGATTCTCTATAAAGCTATCGTCACAACGCGGACATCAATGGTTTCAATGGTTACACGTACTCGGTGTTACTGCAGTAGGCAGTTCAGTAGGTTACAGCACCATTAACTAATCATTTTCATCTACTAATTTCCCCTATGCGACAATCGCAACTCTTCATAGTGGATGTAGCTCGATATTTTTCTGTTCATAGAAGTAGGTCATTTGACACCAAACAATGAAGATTTTTTCAGTATAGCCACATGTTTTAGATCTTGTTATCAAAAAGGAATTATGATCCATCCCAAAAGGGGTGGATCCAGAATTTTCAAAGGGGGATGCTCAGCTGGTCATCCCAAAAGAAAGTTTTGAAACATCAGTCTTACCGGTAATTCTCATGCATTCTGCGCATTTCACTCAAAAACTGTGAATAGATAGTGCATTTTCCAAAGAGGGATGTGCTGTAGCACCTCAAGCACCCCGGCTGGATTCGCGCCTGATGAAAGGTGTAAAAAATATCTTTCCCCTATTTTCAGCCCTCTCCCTGATGATGAAGTATTTTACAATTTAATCTTGGTTCCTAGGCTCTTAAAAGATTTCTATGCTTTTCTTTGCAGTTAATGAATTTTGTTTTTGTGTATGGAAAAAGATAATTTGAAAACCCTGACTCCATCGAAATGTTGTGTTAGAAAAAGATCAATAACCTTATTAACATTTCTTTCTCTACCCTCACAGCAAAATCCATGGACTACGTTTCGAGTGGGCTTTTATATTGGTGTCTTTGTTGTACTTATTTCTATATTATGTATATCTGGTAAGTAGATATTCTAGTTGCAAATTTAGTCCCGATTTTCAGTATTTGTTACTTTTTTTATAACAACAAATACTGATTTGTTTGATGCGTACAGAAATATGAAAGATAATTCTGAGGGTCTTACTGTTGATTACTGATTTGAACAATTGAACAATTTCTTTCATATTTCAATGAACTTTTACTGAAAAATTCTTACTGATGGCACTTTTCAGAGGTTGGCTGCCAATGGCAGCCCTAGAATATCATTGTAGCCTATTTCCTAATTAAGAAAACCAGTTAAAAATATACAAAGCACACATTAGCTTCAACTTCGATAGACCTTTTATTTCATCATTGCGAAAAAATGATCAGAATATTGATGAATTATTTTTCAGCTCCATTATTGAAGATCGATGTCCCGTGGGTTCCAGCGTTGATCATGTACCGCGGTACGTTTCTAATCGTATTTTTCTTGGCACTGATCAGCGGAAATACGTACGGCTGGAGAACATCGGGTGTCAACCACGTTCTGATATTCGAAATCGATCCTAGGAATCATTTGTCGCATCAGGAACTGTTAGAGGTACGGGAAATTTCATCATATACGCAGTCGTGCTGAATGAAGGCATTTTAAATACGTTTTATGAATCCATGATTTAGTAATTTAAGAAACCACTTAATTTTGAATGCAAACTTTCTACAGGGTGTCTCAGAAAATGTGATACACCTACTTCAGCTTGTAATAAAGTTCGCCAATCTTAAGAGAATCAATTAAAGCTCAGTCATGCATGAAGGAGTTGTTACCCTAATTACGCGGCATGGAGATCCTTAGCAAGATTTTAAGAGATCCTCCTGATTTAAGATATCCTACTGATTATCTGGAATACGAACAAAAGAAGGTTTCATTAAATCACATTTTCTGAAACACCCTGTAGTGAGAGTGATTTATTCAACTACAATGTACCACTAATAGAGTGGATGCTACACTGGTTAGCATCCAAAATGTTGTGTTTTTTCAAGAAGAATGTTTCAGCTGTGATTATTATCTAATTTCAGATGGCAGGATTTTTCGGTGTGATATGGGGATTGAGTGTTATCGGTTATTTGTTTAGCAGTCTGATTCATATTCCAGTATTCGCGAATCCGCTTGCCTTGGTCGCTTTTTATGTGATTTACCTGCTGAATCCGATTAAAATTCTACATTATAAAGCACGTTTCTGGTTGCTCAGGGTACTCGTAAGTATCAACAATGGCGTGGTCACCCTTTCAGTTCTGACTCATTAATACCCTTAAGTACTGTACATAATTTGAAAATTTCGCTATATTGCGTCTACACTGCAGTGCGGTGTATCATTAGTTACTTATATTTCATAATGTTCGATAAGGTGCTGCCATCTTTCAAAAGAGATATAAACTAATTACATCAATACACTATGATGCGGTGTACTGCAAAGTCTATCACTGGTTTGTACACCGCGGTGCGGTGTAGCAATGTAGCGACCTGAATAACAAAAGGACTCTGATTGATGTATGCATGTGTATGTATTTTTTTTCTTTTGTAGTTTCGAATCTTTACCGCTCCTTTCCATTATGTGAGCTTTCCCGATTTCTGGCTGGCTGATCAGTTGAACAGTTTGGCCGTCATCATGCAGGATTTCGAGTTTTTCATCTGTTACTATGCATTTGAAGTTGACTGGCTAGGTGCTGATCGTAAGTACTTCTGAAACGAATACGCACAAGATAGTTAGTAGTCTAGTATCTAGCCGTCATTCCCAAACAACCATTGAAGGGGAACCCACATACATCGTCTGGTATTCACACTAGATAAGGAGCTGCAACCTCCAAGAAATTAATGGGTTTAGACTGATGCTAGGACCAGTTTAAGAATTGAGCTTGAAAACACTTGAAGTACTATAACATAACTAACATAAACGAGTTAGACATTAAGTTTCCCAATTTGGCCCTGGTAACTAAACCTTATAATGTCTACGCTATTTCTTTTAATCTAGGTCCTGAAGTGTGCAATAAGGTTACTTATGGAATCCGCCCTCTTGTTGCGCTGCTTCCCGCTTGGTTTCGGTTTGCTCAATGTCTACGACGTTATCGTGATACGAAACAAGCGTTTCCACATTTAGTCAACGCCGGCAAATATTCGACTACATTCTTTGTTGTGGTGTTTTCATCCTTAAACAAGTATTATATCGGTAAGTATGAAGATCTCTTTTGTAGACGGCGATCCAGATAAGACCGGGCTTAATTCTAATTCCGCAAAACAGGTTTAGTCTTATACTATTGATTACGAAAATCAATAGTATAAGACTAAACCTGTTTTGCGGAATTAGAATTAAAGACACACTCTCAGAGATGAGCATAGCTAAACTTCATTTCATCCTATTATCTCCATCCTCCACCAGCTGGGATCCGAAACTGATGGCGTTGCTAGACTCACCCCCGGCACAAAACCCTGCCACACTAGTCCTTACAGCAAATCTCCACATATATCTGCACAACCAGTCTAGTGTGGCAGAGTTTCGTACTGTGGCGAGTCTTGATGCCATCAGGTTCAAATCTCTGGGGGAGGATGATTATCTCAGAATTTAGAAAGGTCTTGAATTATCACCATAAGCATTTGAGTTAATGGAATGATAATGAAATGAACAACAAGCGAATTTCAAAATACTACTAGATCATTTAGAAGTATAGAAAGTTGACGCGAAAGAGTCAAATTGTAGAAAAAAATTGTAAATCATAACTTCTTCTAGATCATCACGGAGACCATTGGAAACAGATCAATGCATTCTTCTATTTGTGGATCGCTTCGTGCATCGTTAGTTCCTGTTACACGTACACGTGGGATATAAAAATGGATTGGGGATTGTTCGATAAAAACGCCGGTGAAAATCGCTTTCTACGCGAGGAAATCGTCTACGCGTATAAGGTATGAACATGAGGAAGAAAACCTTACATAACTGATGAAATCACTGATTACTAATTACCTACTGATTTGCTGTTGCCGATGGGTTTATTGTTCATCAATCGAATAATTTGGAATCTCTGATAAACTTTTCTGGATATTTTCTAGATAATTGATATGATCCAGTTACCTTACATGATTGATCGTATATACCGTATATATCTTATTGTCTATAGCTATTGGTCTTATTGTCTAAGTCTAGTTTTCAGGTCTGTGTATTGATGAAGCTTCCAATCCCCCAATGAATTTATATATCGAGATGTTTCTCTCTGTTTTCCAGGGTTATTATTATTTCGGAATTATTGAAGATTTTATACTGAGATTTGCGTGGAGTATTACGGTATCTGTTGGTGAAGGTGGTCTCATACACGGTGAAATACTCAAAACGGTTCTAGCTGTGTTTGAAGTCGTCAGGTTAGAACAACACCGTAATTACAATAGATAGTTTTAAATGCATCCTCGCTTGCCAGGGTTTGATTGACTCCCGCCGAAGCTCATACGAACAAAAACCATGACCCGATTCATTCTTCTATTACACCGCTCAAGATTTCTTGGGTGGACAGGTTGCTGCTCAGCGGCCACCAGTCCATATATCTAGCCAATCAGATGTGTTGTTTTGATAGAGCAAATCTGCTGGTGATAACAATGCATCTGACTTCATACATGGACTGGTGGCCACTGAGCAGTAAGCTGTCCGCCCAAGAAATCTTGGGTGGTGTAATAGACCAACGAAGGGTCTGCGGCTAGGGTTTGTTTTGGCTTAGGTGGGAGGCAATCAAACCCCCCTGTTTTGAATGCTAAGATACCACGATATTATCAGTAGTTCTCATTGATTTTACAGACGTTTTATCTGGAACTTTTTCCGATTAGAGAATGAACATTTGAACAACTGCGGTCAGTTCCGCGCCGTACGGGATATATCTATAACACCGATACACGCGAATGATCAGGCATTACTGGAGAATATGATGGACAACGACGACGGCGTACAAAACCGAATGAAACATAAAAAGAAGAAAACTAGGTACTTATTAGATTTTATTCGCTAATCAAAGGCAATACTAGACAATTATAGACAAAATCACGAGCCGTAAATTCATCCTTAATTCACCCACTCGCATCCAAACAACCTTGAAAATTGATTTTGTATTCAGGGCGCAGTTAACAGATTTACGCAAGTTAATTAAAGGAGAATTGATTTTCAGGCAAAGATCACGGACGTACAAACCAGTTGAAGTCGAGCCGCATAGGTGGCCCTCTAACAGGTTGGATTGTCATTAGAATGTCTGATATAACTTTCACTTCCGTCTGCATGATCCTCGATGTCCCTATCTCTGAACTTCAGGGTTACATCTGATTTCACATTTCTTTTCATCAAGTTTCTTCCAAATCTTCTCTTTACCTGGACTACAGCTATACATTTCGAGAATGCTTTTCATCACGTTCATGGGTTGTGGTAGTTGTGAGCTGTTGGTGCAATGATCACTACAAATGTTTGGCTGAAATAAAATGATACCTTGTTTCTCCAAATCGGCCAGGTCATTTTGTTAACTGCGATAGAATTTGTAATTAGTGCATTTCTATTACTGCTAGGTCTGTTATGGTTAGCTAGATCATGATCTTAAAAAATATGTACAGGGTCGACAGGCAGTTGGCCGTGTCGACTTTTAAGCTCTGCAGTAATGCGAAGCAAGGTATCAATTATTATAGCCTTATACATACTGCTTATTTTCGCTAATATTGAATTCAGATTCAGATTTGTTACGGGTTTTATTAGATGCTGGTGTGCTGAAAGTGGAAATAACATATTGTAATCGTATTTTAATCATTTGTAGAAATAGGAAATGATGTGTAAGTTACAGCGATGTTGAAATGAGTGCGTTTAAACAATGGTGCAGGAATGATTCCACATGAATTTCACTAACGTTTTGTTTTTGTTTCTGTGACCTAAAACAACACTATCAGTTTTAAAACAACAATAGATATGTAATATGTTTAGTTGATATATTGTTGTAACTGGTGACTGGTTTGTATTTCTCTATATATAGACTCGCTAAAGTTCAGGAGTTACGCAGAGTGTATGGTAAAATCGGAGGGTAAGTTTCACTTACGTCGTGAAGCATATTCATTGATTGCTTGATAATTGTTCATCGTGTCATCGGTTTGATTATCCCTTCCAATGATAACTGTGAATTCTTCCCACGTACACATATCGCTCTATATATTTCAACGCGTTGCAAAAATCGAGCATAGCCGATGCAGATAAGGCCATCTTTAGTTACTGTTTTCTTCACTTGTCTACACACTGGGTATGGGTCCATATTATCGAATATTGAGCATATCTGACTCAGATAAGGCCATCTCCTTTCATAGCTTTCAGAAGAATTAAAAACCACTGTTGATACTCACAGCATTAGCTCAGATGTTATGAAATCTGGTTTTTTCAAGTTATGCATTTACACTGTAATCAAATCCTTGATAAAATTGGGAAAATGATGCCAGTCATCTCTGTCCCCATCTCCGACCAATAGTACAAATATCTAGGCCTGGTTTTATGAACTAGTATTAACTGAACACATGGCGTATCTTGAGAGAGTTAGTTTTGGTTTTTCATGATCAATATATAGAAAAATCTTATCTCGGCTATTACCCAGCGCTGAGGTCCTAAACATTGAAAATCAAAGCTTAGATAATTCTTCCTGCTGTGGCTGTAGTGTACATAAGTGTCGTTCTATATGTATATATATATATGAATAATGATTCAAATTGTAGCTGATAATTGTAATTTCTTACAGCCATCTGTATCACCGTGGTCCACATGTTAAAATTGTTTTCTGAGTGGTAAGGCGCGCATGCTTGTGTGTGTATAGTATGTGAGTGAGTGTAACCCCGACCCTACCCTACCCTACCCTCTACCTTTTCTCTTCATTCAAGACAAAGCAAAAATTCATGGAACTGTTGTTACTCTTTTACCGTATATGAGTTGCTTTACACATGTAAGGCTAGATATAATCTCATTTCTTTAAATCATGACGGCATGTTGCCAGAATTTTTAAACCGAAAATATCTGGAAGGAACATGTACTTCATAGATCAACATTTTTTAATTGGCTGCCATAGGCAACTGTTGCTCGTAACCTGAATTTGTTTTTGTCGACCTCACCCTGACTCCTAGCATTTGAGTGTTGTTGTCTGATGATCGATATGCTATAAAGTCCAACTTGTAAACAAGGCGGAGGATTAAATTCATAATCTTCAATATTAAAATCACAACTTTATATTCATTTTGCACAACTTAATTAATCAATTTGAGTTCTGTAATCAGTTGCTTGAAGTACTTTTTTCAGGGTTCATAGCAGTCCTCGAAGGTCTTTAAAAGTTTTTGATTGAGAATGGGTCTGTTCAAGGCCTTGAATATCATCGAATGGGCTCTTAAGTTCTTATATCAGTGCCATGGTCCTTGAATGTCATCAGTCATAAGTTATCATCTGCAGATCCAAGATACAAGTTCACTGTTGCAGCTCTTAAATTCTAATTATAAAAATGCCTGGAAAATGTAAATTTCAGGATTCCTGGCTTAAACATGTCGATCATATATAAGTCCTGGAATTGGGAGTGAAAAAGTCATTAAATGAGATTGGTCGTGGACACTATGAACCCGTATGTTATCTAGGAGCTTGTGCAACTGCTTTGCGAACGGTTTTACATTTTCAGTTTTTATTACGTACCAGTTTATTTTCTAGGTTCACGGTAGTTTGATTTATTTTTAGATGAAATTGTATTTTAACGATATGTAACTACTAGTCTGTTACATTATATTCTATACGGAGATTCGGTAGGGCATGAATCACTCTCTTATGACAGGTCTTTCGTTGTATTTACAGGATTTCTTAATGCATTTAAATATTTAATCTAAGTATAGTGCTCTTTCTGTGTTGATGGTGCATTATCTAATTGTTTATCAGTAGTTAGTACACTCTGGTATAGTTTAGCTTCCTCATTCAACTAGCGCCTTGTTTAAATCAGATCTTTCTTTTCTCTTTTACCTGGTACAGACTTAACAAACTGATCTTAAAGATAATACAATAACAACCTGTATTGTAAGGATAACGTTTTTTGCCGATCGGTCTGTGTTTAAACAAGGTTATTACTTTCGCGTAGAACACCTTTAGAACAGGTTTCAAATTACCGGTAGATCAAATCCCACACATCGCCGAACATCGTCGTCATTAAACCTATTCTTCATTCTCATTTCAGGAGGAGGAGTTCGAAGTATCTATTGGAGGACGATCCGGAGACTTGATTACAGTAGAATTTATTCAATGAAACGATGATGATACTCTCTTTATAGCGATTTACCCGAGATCTGTCTATTCCTGGAGAAACTTTATTCAATCTCTTTATTCCGTAGATAGCACATACAAAATCCGTACGGTGACGCATTGAACCGGGACAAATCGTTATCGAAGTTTTCCACTTTCTAATGAAAATGATTAAGGTTTGAATCGTGGACTATAAATGGTTTAATCATTGATTTCTGGTAAAAGCTGCGAAGTTTTTTTTTTTATGGAGAAACTGTCTTTTTTGCATACAAGTCAATTTCTATGTTTGTATACGTGTTCTAAGGTTGTATAGTTATAGCAGTGATCAAATTTCTGATTCTTTACCAGAGTACTGATTCTTCTTGACCTCTATGTTAATGTGTTAAATACGGTGTCAAGAATGTTCATGTTAAACTAGCCAGTGGTTTTTTAAGCAATTTGCTGAAGAAATGAGTGTTGTCTCCATTTGTAAATTTGATTTGACTCGTTAAGTATGGATAATTGTGTATGAACATATTTCGGGGTATTCAACTTTGGAAATGGGTCCCGGAGATTTAGACGTGACGAGTCAGTATAATTGGACTGTAGTTTAATAGTTTCACGATTATCGGATATTTACACAATGAACCATGTTGGTTTAACCCTATCCGATAATGATTAGGTCACTAGCTAGAGTCACATGTCCCTGGTGAAGTTGTACATACGGTATGATAATGTAAATAAATTCTAATTAAGTTTTGTTTGATAATTTCCTTTGTTTATTGAGTTTATGGCTTCAAGGAACGGTGTCCGCTAGGCTTTTGAGGAGACCCTATCTCGTAGGGATATTTCGGCATCCTCCTTCAAACCCGAAATAACCAGTGACGAAAAGCAATAAACACTTGAGTTCATCGAGTTTATTCACTACTGTGAAATACATGTTTACATACGCAATTATTACTAAAATGTTTTAATTAAGACATAATAATTTTACCGAAATAGGAAGATTGATAATGATTGCAAATCTATTTAGCACAATGCGACAAGACATTGAGGATTTCATCCAACAGCTTGTCTTCCATTTCGAAATCACAGATTTGTCAAGAATGTATGATCCCGATCATTCCATCATTGAATGACGGAGGAGTTTTTCTTTTCGATGTCTTTATCACAGCTAGTGTCTATTCGAGGAGCGTTCAGTACAAAGGTCTCGGCTACTAACAGCGGAAATAACAACGAAGCTTCTCCATAAATCTGAAACGATTAAAAAGCACATTAATCATAAAATGAATTTCATTTGATATTCATACAAAGTGGCCACTTTCCCATATTTCCCCATGTTATAACACAAAATACCCTGAGCGAATTCGAGACATTTTGTGATTTAAGATGTTATAATGAATCGAGTATTGATAAAAAATGTGCGGACTATAGGATAACGGAATTCCCGAGTTTTCCAGATGATTTTGCAAAATTTGTCAAATTCCCTGAGATTTCCCAGATTTTCTTCTAGATTTTTCTGCTTCCCTGAGTTTTCCAGGTCAGCAGCTTCCTTGCTCATTCAGCAATATAAGGATGCTTCCCACTGTGGATTTGATTTTTACCTTAACAGGCGTCGCGCTAAGTCGTATTTTCCCCCAAGATATCGCCTCATCGGGTCTCGCTCCGGAGTCACTGCCATCGTATTCGGTTGATGTGTTCATAAATATCGAGAAATCTGCACCATTTCTCTGAAGAGATACAAAAACAAAGTTATTAGGATATAGGAATGACAAACAATTCTTTTTTCCAGGATGGCCACTTTCCAGCAACAATTTACAAATTGCCTGAGCTTCCCTGTTCTTTTTCTTGTTCAAAATGTTACGATTTATCAGTTTTTGAATCATGAATCACGCGTTGATAAAGAAACGCATTATCAATTATAGCGTATCCAAATTCCTGAGTTTTCCAGGTCTTTTGTAAAATCTGTCAAATTCCCTGATCGTTCTAGATTTTCTGAGTTTTCTATCACAGAGGCTGCCCTGATTTTTAATTGCAAGGTGAAGATGTGATGTACCATTAAGTTTGCATTGCATATGTGATGTTTCATTAAACCTCCTCCAATGATGATCATTCCGGTGTTCTGAGCGTAAACTGCCTGACTGTTTAACAATCGAATGTCTGAAAAAAAACAGTGAAAATTACATAAACATTCCCTCAACATTTTCATTCATCAACAACAACGACGACGAGTTAAACGAACATTGAAACGTACCTTCAACGATATCCAAACGAAGACCCGGGTTTCTGTACGAATGGAAATAAAGCATATCTCCTAATGATCCATCCGTTAACGCTGGACTGAACACTGGAATATTATTCTGAAACAATTCGATAATTTTAAATAACAAGAGGTAAGTAAATACAGTAGAACTCGCGCTTACCGGGTAATCCAGAATTGATGTTAAGAGAATCGAGTGAGAGGATCTGAAGGATTCTGACAAAATAATGGTTTTTACAGTATTTACAGGGTCTCACTCCTCAACTCTAAGATATTCTTCTTATAGTATATAGTAAAATGCTTTTAAAGGTACTCGAAACTCCATCAATTTGAGCAAAATACCAAAAACTCCTTCAAACAGGCAATCAGAAATTGTTGTCTAGTTTGAAGTTGTACAGTTCAGTGAACTATGCCTAAATTGATACAGCTGGGATTTTTTTTTACCGCGGTTACTGAATAAGAAACCAAGTTTAGGTAGTCTTAAGAATAAATGCCACCAATCATTGGTTTTACATGTACCAAGATAAACAGTACCGATTAAGGAGGAGTCTACAGTAATTGGAATATGAAAGTGATTCCTTAAAATGTTCTCCTTAAAAACTACTTATCCAGGAATGATTGATCAGTGGGGACCTTGTATTAGCAAGATTTTGTTTTGTTAACATACCTTATAGGCCCAGTAATACACAGAATCTGGGTGGTTTATTTCTTTCCCTAATCTGTGAATCAACTTCGAAGGAGTCCAGTTAATATTCTGTGGGAATAAATCATTGTATTATCAAGAAGCTTCGATATAACTGGAATTTTAGAACGATGTTGGATCGATGACCAGCTTTTTCATGATTAAACAAATATGAGATGAATTCGATCTCAATCATTCTGATTGTATACCTGTTCATTTTGTTCTTTGAGAACCTGGTTTAAAATCGGCATCAGCCAGTCTTCGAATTTGCAATAGTTATCGTTAGGAACGAGCAGATTGCCGATTCTGTTGATGCCTTTTTTGCGTAACTCGGCACCGGGATATTTATTGAAATCTCCGATATACGTCGGCGCTAAACATTTGATAAAGTCCTCCTCGACGCCCCCGGCAGTTGTTACAACTACGTCCACCTGAAATGTTATAGTGAATGAAATTACGAGTTGGACTGAACTGTTAAAAACATTCTCGTTGCAAGTAAATTTTTCATTGGTGCTATTACAGAAGACTCCAAGCAAATTCGATTGCCTCCAATTAATGTAATGAACAAAATAAATTTTCTCGTTAAAACGTTTTCCTTCTCCAATTCATGTGATGACGACCCAGACTGCCCCCAGGAGATACAAGGAAAGCAAATTCTACTCCGCAATTTATTGGAAATGCTTGTTCAGGATTCACAAATGAGTGATGCAGTGAGCAAGGTGTGCGAGGTATGTTTACACTTGCAGCTATTAACGAAATTCTGAGCGCCACCTGAGTAAGAAAATCAGACAATGAACAAGAAAGATCGGCTACAAGATAACTACCATAGAAACATCATATACAATAGACCCTGTATTAGTCTGAATACCAGTCGTTGTTACGGTTCCCTCTAACGTTTGTGGAACGACGGCTAGGTACAAGACTAACCCTTTATAATTCAGATTATCTAAGCAAAACAATTCATCTGATAAGCAAGAAATCCGGACTAAACATCATATTTGCCTACATCTATATAGGTGGACCAAAAATAGCAGTTTACATCAAAATCAAATTAAACTGATTCAGATTAAGCAGGGTCTTATGCATAACCGGACGAAAACGCTTCTTTACCATTTTATGTTGAACCAAAAACCTAATTGTCTCGCGAACTCCGGAACTGATCATGTTCGACGTAAAACCGAGAAATATCGTACAATTCGTCTTCTCGCGACCGTCGTGTGCTATTTTACCATGTTCGGCGATAACTTCGGCCGGCACTGGCTTCTTTTTACATTCGATCTGACAAAGAAAGTTTAAATTTCAAACAAAGTCCTGCAGGGCCCAGTTTCAAGAAAGAAGTTATAATTGTTGTAGATACCAGGGCTGCCAACCTCTGAAATGTACTTTCAGTAACAAATTGAACTTTTTCAGTAACATTTCATTGAATCATGAAAAAAAATGTTCAAATTAATTATTAATCAACATTAAGACTCACAGTAATATCCTTCATTTTGTACGCATCAAACAAATTAAATCAGTATTTCTTAACAAGTAAAAACCCACAGTAGATATCGAAAAGTTTATTATGAAACCGTCAGATAATAAACTTTCAATATCTTTTGCTGGGTTTTTACTTGTCAACTCTGAACTGGGATTAATATCAGTCTACCAGTCAGTATTTCTTGTTATAGAATAGTAACAAATACTGAAAACCAGGAACAGTTGGCAGCGCACTGAAAATATGAAATAAATATAACCAATACGCTAACCAACAGAACCAAAATCTTCGTTTATGAGTGGGCCCTCTGTGTCGATGATCTTAAAACAAATAAGGTAGATTTCTGGATAAGGCGTCTAATTACCATTTTATTGATTTCATCAACGGCTAGTCCAAAATTCGTAGCCTGGAATCCAGAGTATTTGTAAGTCTGCAGCAACTTATGGTAGTCCAAACCTTTATTGAAGTCGTATCCGTAAACGGTCTCAGAACCTTCCGGCATCTGTTCGCTTTGCACCATTACCGCTTCCGTGGCCAAGTTTGGCGGACATTCATTTTTTGCAGACTCCATATTTGTAAATTCAATTTTTCACTCGGTCAAAGCTGAAGTTAAACAACATAAGGAATTGTAGTCTAAAGAAGTTCAGTACCTAGCCGTCGTTGTTGTAGGGAACCCGTAACAACGACTGGTATTCAGACTTTAAAAGGAATTGAAGAGGTTGGATACAAATCAAATTCCAAAAATATATCCTCGCTATCCAGGGTTTGATTGCCTCCCGCCGTAGTCTGAATACCAGTCATCGGGTTCCGTAGTTGTTTGGGGAACGACAACACCTAAGGTACTTGAGACTGCTGACTGCTTAGACGGCAACCTGTCCGCCCAATAAATCGGTGTCGGGTCTGAACGTCCTCACTTTCGTCAGTCAAAACGTCCTCACTCACGCCAGAATCACTACTGTTAAATCCGAGTTATAAGCTAAATATATGACCTTTTTAATGTATAGGCTAGATGGCGTATGAGGCAGTCGATCTATATTTACAAAAACAGAAAATAAAAGTACTTTAAACATAAGACAAACGTTATTTACAACATACTAATTACATACTATCGGAGGAGGGGTCTAAATACATCTAAAAAAAAGTTGATTTTTTAAAACATCAAGGTTCCTAAAGGTGACTATCGTGAGGTGCCGCCCTCTCCCCACTACTGTTGATTGAGCTGTTGAGTGTGGAGAGGACATAGGCCCCTAATACAGACAAGGACGTTTTGACTGGAGGACGTTTTGGCGCGAGGACGTTTTGACATGAGGACATTTTGACCATATTTCAAGAAATCTTTGGCAATGTAATAGACAAATGAAGCCAAAGGGCAAGCGAGGATGTATATTTATTTGTTGTTATTGCAGGTCAAGTGGATATTTCAATTCCATGCCGGCTGGTGGTTAAAATTAAAAAAATCAATAATAGGCCTAGTACACAGGCTGATGAGTCAATGAGTGAGGAGACATATTAAGAGGCTTGGCCAGGGAATCACAGAATTTTGTCGAATTCTTACTTTACTAATCTTAATTGCAAGTTAAGTTAACAAGAAAGGTTCAGCAATAATGTAATGTGACAATTGTTGAATACATGGAGTTCAATACATGTGGACATACAAATCGACCAGGGCACCACCTAACGTTAGCCTACAGACTACAGTTTGATTAGTGATTGGCACTAATCAATTAACTGTTCTAATATCTAAGCTACATCAATACGACAAAACACATTTAGGTAACGATAAAACACAATGAAAAATATATTGTCATTTTTTATGGAGGAAAAATAATCATGCTTTACGGCGATGATGTTCGCGTCGATAATATGATAAGAGATATCATCTATATTGTGCTCCTATTGCACATGCGATCCTCGGTAGTATAGTGGTGAGTATCCGCGCCTGTCACGTGCGAGACCCGGGTTCGATTCCCGGCCGGGGAGAATCTTTTTGATATTTTTTCGAGATTATGAATTGTCATTTCTCTTCTCTCTTTTGAGGGACCTGTTTAAAACTATTTCTTAGTTTCTACAGACCCCTCCAAGTCTAATTTACTGTATTTTGTATCAAACTTTTGTACATTGCTGTAAATTATATTATTTGAAAATAAAGCGTAATTCATTCTTTCAGTCATTCAATGAAATAATTGCACAGGGGCGGATCCAAGGGGACTTGGCGGCCCGGTCCCCATCTTTTTTTAAAGATAATATTTTCCACAACCTGGCATAAGAAAATTCACACATAGCGGCAATTTTTTTTTTACTTCAAATTCTGTTCGTTTTGTTTTTGATATTTTTGTGCGTTCATTCGTTAAACATTATGGTTTAAAATCGAAATGATTTTTTCTCTGAGGTTAGAATTAATTACAATTAGATTTTAATTAATGGAAATCCCAACTATCTGTTGTCATGGGGACATTTCCAACCTTTTACCGAATTCACCGTACTTTCTCGCGCGCGATATTAAATATTTACTGAGTCCAGGAAAAATCCAATAGATGGAGATTATGGTTTTTACATTGTTGAGTGAAGCTTTTATAGCGCCGAATAGAAATTTTGTTAGTTCACGTAAATTCTGATAGATGGCGATCTATGATTCTGGCGGTAGGTTTGAACCCTTTTGATAATTAATTAGTAGTCTCTATGCCAAATAGTTAGTTACCTAATCGTTGGTGGTAAGCTTTTTATAATCGGATGGGCTTATATATGTGGTTTGTGAAAATACCCGATCGTGAAACTAAACCACAGACAGGTTACTGACTATATGCCAAATAGATATTAAACGGGTGCGTCTTGCATTTTATTCCCCGATAGGGCCTCGCTCCTTCTTGATGTTCTTATTCAAAATCAAAATAAATCAGACAAATCCAAAAATCCTTCTTAAATACTCGAAATGAATCTTTATTTTATCAACAGTCTAACCATATACATGTTTACAAAATATACAGAATAATAATAATAATACATAAACAAACTACACACTCATGAAATTCTTATATTACGCACGATTTATCGTAATCTGCACAAACGTAATGCTTTTACATAGATTTTCCCTGTAAGATAGTTACATGCAATGCACTCATTGACACGGCTATAACTATTATGACCAACCACCGAACAGATATTTTATGACGACTAAGTGCAACATAAAATGCGCTTTATCACATTGATGCGATTTGATTTAAGTTGCTGTTGATGTAATGCTAGACTTGTGACTTATTTTCTTGGATGTCTTAAGGCAGTCAGGAACCAGTTCCAGTGAGCGATAACTATACATTTTCAGAGTAAAATCCACAAATGCCATACAGGGGTAAAACGTCCGAAACGTCAAGTTCTATATCATTGATGCAACGAATGTCAATAAAAAAGATATATTTCAAACAATCATAAAAGAAGTTGAAAATGAACTAAAAACTAAGATCCTAAAACCTTACCATAAAAGCAGATCTTGGTTAAGCAATCTTTTGAAATGCAGTAAAAATGCTCGATAAGAAATTAATCCGTAAGATCTGTCTGTGAACTCGGGGTGTGATTGAGAAACAGGCTATACTCTTAATTGCTGTTTTGATCCAGCAGCAGTTTAACCAGCAGTGCAGCACTATTAGGAAGTACGCGCAAAAAACAAACGCTTCCAAAAAATTAACTCAACAGTAGCTATTGAAACGGAAAAAATAACAATATCGCAGAAAGATAGGCAAAATATGAGAAAAAAGATTCGCTTGATTGGTGAGGTAATTACAAGATGTAATCAGTAAGTATTTGTTTAACAGCAGTCCCTGATTGACTTGAGACACTTAAAAGATGATTGCATTTAGAGCACTGATTTTTCGATATATCTGACTTTCAAAACAATCATGTCATGTACCCGCATTCGAAACCAAAAATTCTCATAACCTAAAATATGTAAAAGTATTTGATCAAAACACCTTAATGCCCAAATAAAATGATACCTTGATACCTCCAAATCAGCCAGGTCATTTTGTAAACTGCAAAAAAAATGTGTTATCGGTTCATTTCTATATAACTGTTATGGTTAGCTCGGTCATGATTTTAAAGACAGCAATTTACAGGGTAGATAGGTGGCCGGCCGGGTCAACTTTTAAACTCAGCGGAAATGAGAAACAAGGTATCAATTCTTTTAGCCTTGAATGGAATTTTAGACTGAAGCAAGTTCTTTAAAGTAACGAAGTAATAAAACATAAATAAATTTAAATGACTATTCAAGTATGGCAAGTTAGGTCAATTTTGATTATTAAAAGATCTCCGATTCACATGTTTGTCACTTTGAATCTATTCACACTCTGTCATTATTGTACTACCAATTGTCATGTATGATACACTTGAACGACTACAGCCCAAGACTTGGACCTAAGAGCGCTTTAAGCCTATGCCCATTCTAAAATCTATCCAAATGCCTATCTTAAGAAGATTTAGATAATTTCTAGACTCAAACTAGGCTTAGATTTGCAGCATCATAGATACAATCTATATACAGTCAACTCCGAATATACCACCCTCCCATATACCGCCACCCTCGTCTATTGCCAGGTTTTCTCAATGTACATCTCTATACAAATACATAGTAAAACACCCCCGATATACCGCCATACTCTCTATACCACCAAAATCGTTCTGAACCGATGTGGGCGGTATATCAGGGGTTGACTGTATTTCCGTACATAAGAAACATAGTTATATAATACTGCTCATTTACAAGAGTTTCATCACACTTTTGTCATATAAATATAACATCAAGCACAGTATGTCCAACACAAAAATATATGTAACTTTGTAACCATGGCATTTCCTATATTTAACGGGGCTATTAAGTCGCCGCCATTTACCCTCAATCATATCTATTTCTTGTCGGAGTTAAAAAGAATAATTATACATAGAAATTCTACGGAAATCGTTACAAAACGTTTTTTCCAATGGCGTCCGCGCGTCTCCTATACATTTTAAAAGCTAGTCCACTGGCAAAAGTATCCGGCCCAGTATAGATTCTAAATAGAAAGATATCATAAATTATAGTCAATTGTCAGACTCGTGGAGTAATATAGCGTGTCTATATCTTCATTCAGATTGCATTGTTAATTGTTTTTAGTAATGACGGTTGTTTTCGCGTGTATGTGTGAATCAACTACGAGGAATGTCCATAGTGAGAGCCTGCACGATCCACGGATCACACTTGGAACCCTCGCGAAATTCTTCCTTGGAAAGTTTATCATCTCGATTCTACAAAACAAACACATTCAAATATGATTAATGAATGATAAATTTGTAGATTGTTTATGGTTTGTTTGTTGTTTACCAAAATCAAAAGCTTAGCCTAGTCTAGCTAAAACTAGCTTAGCCTAAACTAGCTTAGCCTGGTCGACCTTGGAACCGCACCCTAAGTTGCACAAATCAAAACTGGTCCATTTTGATTTATACCAGCTAATCTTTGATAAGCTTCAGGTCATAATAATGATGAGTGCAACAAGCGAAATTTATAAAGGAAAACAGAAAAAAATGATGATTACACAATATTTTGATCAGTGGCAGTATATAATAAGTAGTATTTATAAGTTTAGTTTCTGAATTGTCTGAAAAGCTGAGCGAGGAACGCTCATACTTTTTCCAAAAAATAAGTATTGTTTGCCTGTAGTATACTGTTAAATTAAAAACCGGGTCCTGTACTAAACTAAAGGTTTAGTAGTAGCTACTGCGCAACTGAGACCAGATCTTGAAATAAGGTATAATATATACTCAAGATGCCATATATTTTGAGATAAATCACTGTGTGATGTAGACTTACCGTATCCATCTGAGCAAAAATCTTATTGACACGTTTTTCGGGAGTGTCCTCATCTTTTGGCAAGTCGAGCATATTTCCAACCATACTATAGATGGCGTCTACAATGTCGATCATTTCCGATTTAGTTATATATCCGTCATTGTCGATATCATACAAGTTGAAAGCCCCTGAAACGCATAAAGAAGTTGACACACAATAGACTTTCTCACTAAAGATAACTTATTAAAGGTACTGCAGAAGATCCAACTCAATGTGGATCATTTGGGACCAATGAAATCATCGCGGTTTATGTGAAATCCAGATAAGGCTAATAAAATTAATACCTTGTTTCTCATCTCTGTGAGCTTAAAAACGAACTGATTACAAATTCTATTGCAGTTTACGCAAAATGACCCAGCCGACTAGGAGAAACAAGGTATCATTTTCTTTAGCCTTAAACATCATATTTTACATATCCATATTACATCAAAATCCGGTCATAACCACTGTTATCTAATAAAGAAGCATGACCATTCCATGCAAAATTAATGATTTTTATAAAAATCCTTGTTTGTACCAAGGCTATTCATCAAGTATCACAAAAATTGGTAAATTTTGCCAACTTCACATGTATATGGCATATGTACGAGGGCGGTACTTACAATCTAATTTCTCATCTAACGTGCCTCGTGAAGTAACTGATAACGCCACTATGAACTCTTTAAACGATATATAACCATCCTGAAAAATAAACACGTTCAATAACCATTCAAGCGCAATGACGACGATGATGATCACGTTCTAAACCGAATTCAGATGAAAATCGATGAAATCCTTTATTTTTTTTTTCAATAAACAGCAAGCTACGACGTATCGACCTACCCGGTTAGCGTCGAAAACATTGAACACAAAGTTAGCGAACGTAGTCGGATCACCGTGAGGGAAGAACTGTTGATAGATAGACTGAAACTCCTGAAAACAAACAAAAAAGAATTAGCAAAACAGTGAAGAGCATTTTTGGCCTGTGCCAAATTAGGACCGGAACAACTGTTCACTCGGGTGCCAAATGGGCCCGACCAAAAACATCGGACCAGGCCTGAGCCAAATTTTACCACGGGTCAATTCATTGCCCTCGCTGGGCAATCTGGACAATTCCAGTCTGGGCCAAATCATCTCCACGTGATTGTGGCTCATGTGAGCACGGCTATAACGTTATGGCCATCTGGAACCAGTACTACAGTTGTGAGAGTCATGAATTTAATTTATTTTCAAGTATATAAACCCATTCTTTCCGAGATACTTTCCGGGAATCTGACAGCTGCTCGAAATTGAAATGTAAATGGCTGGAAATTGATCTAGAGTTCACCGTGGTCATTTATAGCTCTCTCTCTCTCTCTAACCTTCATCAACACTCTACATTGTATTGATATAAAATCTCCCTGTTATACATATATATATATCCCTAACTGTCAAATGAAACGTGATAGATACAATTATATAATAGTTTGTAGCATTTCGAATCTTGTCTCCGTATTAGTGTTGTTGTGAGTGCCGTTAAACTCAGATATATATACTTTCAGATGTCAGAAAGATGTACTTCACTGATTGATGAATATTTTTATAGGTGTTTCGGCGCTGAAAATCCGGATTTCATCAGCCGTCCGTGGTAGGCATGATAATACTTAACTATGAAATTAGGTCTAAGAATTGGAAATGTAATGAACAGGTTCAATATTTGGGTCTATTTGAACAGGGGCGGATCCAGAGGGGGTGCAGGGGGTGCACCCCCCTAAAATTTTAGGTGCTTTTGTGTCCTTTTTCAGGCCCCAACTTTTCATAATAGGTTTTTATGAATACACTATAGTGCCAATAAGCTGCCATATCGTAGGTCTTTAAGTCTATATTTTTTCGAAATTTTCTTGGGGAGTACCCCAAACCCCTGCAGGCTTCGCACCTTCGGTGCTCGTGTGGCGCCAGCTATGAAGTAGTCGCCCTTCTTTTTGCTGCACTGCCTCTTTGAAGAAATCCTAGATCATCCTTATTGATAGGGTCTCCACATAGTGGTGTGGCAAGTCTTCTGCGATATGGGTAGAATCACAGTACAGCGTAAATACCAGATGAACATCCAAGCCAGCATTCTATGTTCTCACATGGTAATTTTTAGTCATACACTATTTCAAGAGACCTTCACACCATCATTGCATACATTATGAATCATATATATATATATATATATATATATATATATTTTCTTACGTAAATAGAGTGCGGATTGGATTTCTTCAAGTCATGTTTAAAGCACATTTTAAAGCATATAATAGCGTATTGTTTACGTTTCGATGTTAATGGCTCGTCCGCCGTCTGCACATATAGAAAACCTGTCACCTAAAATTAGATCGAAATAACTCGACTCCCAGAAGTCACACGTAATTAGATTATCGACGAAAATTAAATTTCCGCTTATTCGAGGTGAGTAGAGACATGTTGTTCGTTCGGAATATTTCATACGAACGGTTCACGTCGAGTAGCGTTCAGACGCTTTACTCGTATTCGGAATAAGTTTCAGTTTATCTGCGTATTCTGACGGCTGCCGGCGCGGCGGTTGTGGAAACGATAACTCCTCGTCTGTATTCCCCGTGAAATTTATCGCTGATAACGCGTAAAATGCCATCGGCGTCGAATAAAAGGCCGGCAAATAATTCATTCACTTAATTTCCAGTTCTGGCAACTTATATAATTTTCAGCTTTCTTAATGAAGCCTCTTAATATCTGTTTTCGATTGTTAAATGGGTTTATAAACTTTTTGTAAAAGTTTGTCTGCATAGATATATACCATGTACATCATATATCTATGTGGAAAAGCTCCTGAAGTACCTATCAAATATTAATTAGATGTTTGATGTTATATACTTGAATCATCTTCAGGTATACGCCATACGGTATTTGTATCTGTATTGCAGGGCTACCAACCTCTGAAAAGTGTAAAAAAGTGTACTTTTTTCAGTCACATTACTTCATTGAAATACGAAAGAACATGTTCAATTATTCAGTAATCAACAGTAAGACCCTCGGTAACATCTTTCATATCTATTTATGCATCAAAAAAACCAAATCAGTATTTCTCATGATTGAATAGTTACAAAAACTGAAAATCAGAGATTGCGGCCACCTTTTCAGAGAATACGAATCAAAAAGACTTTCTTTCTAAATTTCCATTGCAGTCGCACGCGACGAGACCCAGCACAAGACCCAGCGGGGACAAATATACAAACATATGATTTTCCAGTCAACGGATTACGAGATTATTTGCAAATTACAGGTTTAAATGGTAGACGGATTATCAATTAATCCCCTGCAAGTTGTCGGCCATAGAAAGCGAACTGCCGTTCTAATGGAATAATAAGCCATAATCACACGGGAGAACTGATTAATTATTTCCATTCTCGCAGCGTGTTTTCCCTTGAATAGCGGACGCACTCCGCGAGTGACCGCAGTACCTACCACACCCTGATTTAATTAAAGACCACTGAAACCTCGCCGGACCACTCGCCGTTTCATTCACAGCGCGGTCACTGCAGAGGTAGTTACCAGTTTTTTCAAAACGCGATATCGGTTAAACGAAGGGACCGAAATCTAATTAGCGAATAAAACCCCGCCGAACGAAGCCCCATTAACCCTCGGCTCACATTTGGGAGCGACGAGGATACGAAATAATTTCGGGCGGCATTCGAGGCCTGAACGTCGAACCAAACCGAAGCCCTCGGAAACTTCGAAAATGCCTTTTCTACCGATGAGACCGCGACAAGTGAATTCTATAACGGAACGATTGGCCAGTACGCCTACAGTGGCTAGCGTCGCCGCCCGGCACGACTTCGACGCGCAAAGCTGTCATATTCAGTTTTTGAAGCTACGCGACGGTCGAGTTCAACCGTTCAAAAACCAACTGCGAAATCCGACCGTTCAGTTCGTGTTCGCGCGAACGAAATCAGCTCAATCGGCGCGCGGCGGCAGCATGGATACTACGCAGGCAGAAAACAGCGCGAAATCATCGACGGAAAGCTGGACGCCGGGACTCGCGCGGTATTATCTCGGCTATCAAGCGGTCAACTCGGACGAACTGCGGTCGATCGTCGAGCGTTTAACGAAGCCGACCCTGGCAAGTCGCGGCGGTATCGACCTGCGCGATAAACGTTACGAATACATTCCGAAACTGCGTCTGAAAACGTTGCCCGTCATCGATGGATTAGAATCGCGGTATCGCGGCGACCGAGCGCCCGCGACGCCGGAAGCGCTGGACGAGATCGTCAGACGTCTGACGCGACCGACGGCGGCGACGACCGCGCGCGATCGGTCCACGCCGAACCCAAACGATAAACCGACGAAACGCGTCATCTGATCGGATCGGACGCGACACACGAGACCGCAATGAATAGTAATCACGAAAATACGACTTTTCTCGCGGCGGAATTTCTCTGATTAATATTCATCGAGATTTCGTCGCAGCGTTCGAATTTGAATTCGTTTGAATTTCAAATATATCGAAGTTGACGCAGCCGTCGTCAATATTGAGTTGATAAACAGCGACGAACACTCGATGGATGTGATCTGAGTAGGCGGAGGATTTCATCATCGCTCGCTCGACTTTGTGAACACTCGGACATAAATATCAATTTTTATTCTCGCGCGTAATCAATTCATATATTGCGCCGCAGTAAATCGATCTCAAGTCAATTTCATCCAGAAACAGCAGACGCCTCGTTAAAAAGATAAGTAAACCGCGTCGACTGACGACCGACCGGGTGCGAATAATGAATAAATGCAAAGTTTGGGAAGAGAAAAAAGCAAGACGGAACATGTCGGGTAAATACACGAGTGTCGCAGATGTCATCAGCGAATTTATGTAAATCGGAATTTTTCCCCTTTCGACGAGGCACAGACTTTTCGACTGTCCTACGAACAAAACATCTACGACGAATCATTGACACTCGTCGTCAAAGGTTAATACCATAATCGTTATTAAACTGTTATTAAGTATTTATATTTCAACCGAAGTATGTTTATTCTGACGAAAAAAGTTGTGATTATAAGTAGATTTATGCATATAAATATGTCATATAAACCGTACACAATAACGGTATTTAGAGTCGTTAATGGTTATTCATTGAACGGGAATAAAGATCCGACCAGTAGACACCGACTGGTCAATAGCGTAAAGATTATAACCCGCGGCCAGTCGCGTAGCCACGACGTAAACGTTTTCGACCCGGGCCAAATTTTGCCCGTCCCGCACTAGGCCCGGGGCCAACCGTTCACAGAAGTGCCAAACGGGCCCTTGCCTATTCGACACGGGCAAAATATGGTCCGATGAAAAATACCGGACAAGGCCTGGGTCAAGTTTGCGTGAATACTAACTGGTTCTGGAAGTGATTCACCATTTCAGTATCAAGCGAGTGAGTCACGTGTGAAAGCGCTCTTCAATTAGGCACAGGCCTCCGGTCTGGTCCAGACCGGTTTGACGCGGGCCAAATCATCTCGTTCTCTGGTTGCGATTGTGGCTTTACCATATTACCTTTTAGAGCCAATCTAACTATTTTAAGACCGGTCTCACTTATACTTCAATTAGTCATGACTAATGCACGAAAGTGGCCATAACTACTGTTATATAATATCAATGTTATAATAAATTTTTTGTTTGTTGAATGACACCTAAATTGTTAGTCTTGAATGTTATCTATTATCGAGTCTATTATTTTCGCAGCCAAGATTTCAGCCAAGAAACTGCACTTCGAATACAACGAAAACTATTTAGGTATGAAGACACGAGACGTGCGCGATTACAATAATGAAGCTCATTTGAAAGAAAGCGGTTTCTATTTGCGCTGTCAGTCATACGTAGTACAAAAACTGATTTCTATTTGACGGCTGCGAAGACGTTTTCGTTCAATACAACCGAAAAATAGTTCATTCGAGAAAACTAGCTTGATTTATGACGACACCGTTCGTACAAAGCCCTCCGTAAAAATCGGGGATAAAACAAATTCTCACATCGTCGCTTACGAACGCAACGCGTCGATTGAACACGAGCCCTGCAGATTTTAAAAAGCGATCTTTAACTGTGTGTCGATCATAAATTAATGGTTTCTCGGGGACGAGGGAGAGACCCCGACCGAAATTAGTCGCGTGACCTACACGGATAGGTGTGATAAAGACGTTATTGGTAACTCGGAAGGTGTCAGAGTCGTGACAAATAACATTCACTGAATATATATATTCTATATATACGACTTATTTTTCTAGAATATATAAACATTATACGACTTTCGGTTGCTAGTCATTCGAGTTGAATGCTGTAGATTTCGATCGTCGTACGGAAAGCTATAAACTTACTGTAAGTAATCAATGATTTTCTGTAATGATTGTATAAATCAATTTTTACGTCATTTGCCGACGTTTTTCATTAATCTTTATCGGCAGCGTCATTTCTTCGGCGGTTGATCGCTTGAAATAGGGTTCGCACGGGTTTCCCAATTTCATTTTCTATATCTTTGCCATACCCAGATTATAGATTTTCAATACCCCTGAGTTACGCATCGCCAACCTAGAACAGGCAATGTGTAGGCCCATTCAAAGTAAATAAGTGCCAATTATCAATACCATTGAGACAAGTGTTTTTATTAAGTTTGTTATCAAATGTGTAGTGAGACATTTAGGCATGTAGCCTGAAATTCAAAATGCAAAGAAAATTTCAATTTGAGACCATATTCCGATTTTTCAATAACTTCTCCATAGCCATAGAGAAAAAAAACAAAATTTCCATAGGTCTTCGACGACCTGGAAAAAAAATCCCATTTTCCAAAACGCCGTCAAAGAACGCCGTCAAAGAAACGTTCATTCACAATGAGCGCTCGTTATTGGCAATGCTATTTTAATCGAATTTCATTTCAGCCGATTTCTATCGCTAGCCGCACGTCTAAATGCTTCAAAATTGGCTTGTGGCCATTTCTTAATCTTGCGAAATAACGAACGCGCGGCTTGTCGTCGTTGTAAGAAAGCAGCTCAGAGATAAATTTCTCAAATATTTCTCGCAAGTAACGATGACTTACAGCAAGCCGCGCGGCGCGGCATAAATCATATAGTATTACAATAGAAAATGTAAGCTTTTCATTTGAAGACATCGAGTTTTGTAGCCAGGCTACGAGACATCGGGTGCCGTCTGCCGTCTTAGTCGTATTAGATACGGATCAATTTCAGCATGTCGAATAATACGCGAACATGTCCATCGCAAGCCGCCCATATAGTCACAGCGCGCACTATACAGCAGGCTATCTACAGAGCAGTCATTCCTGAATATAGGGAATTTCAGGGGAGAAATTTTCAAATTTCGAGGAAGCGTCTACATCACTGTCATATCCCAATTACTGTAGACTCTTTCTAAATCGGTACTGTTTTTCTCAGTAAACCATTAATTCAGTGGTTTATTTAGCAAATATTTATCCGTTACACTACCTACTATTGGTAATTGCCAAATTGGGTAAAAACAAATCCTCGTCCTGATTTAGGTGGTCTACTGTACAACTACAAACTAGACAAAAATTTCTAATAGCCTAATAGTCAAAAAGGCGTTTTGGGTACCTAGTTGGTTCAAATTAAAGGAGTTTCAAATGCCTTTAATTAAGCATTTTCCGTTTTTAAGGAATTTTTAAGGACGTAGGGATTCTGTATGGTATCAATTCGTACGACGACAGGTTTTTTTCGCACAAATATGATGACAAATTATGATGACAAATGCATTATCGTTGAACAAACATCATTCCCAGCCGAAGGTTGAATTACTTCCTGATATTTACAACAAACTGTGTTTCGTCCTCTCTGAATACTGAACGATATACCTGGTAATACTACTACGGGTAGTGCCTGTGATGATGCCAATAGATTCTAAATCGGAGAAAATGTTGTAAAGGTCAACGTTCTCCTCCGTTGAGAACGTCAGCCGGTTAGCGATAAAATCTTCCTTACCTCTTTCCTAAGGAAGCCACTGGGACAATCTTTCATGAAGTCTTTATGCCTACAGGAAAAATGAAAAGAATTAAAATCTAACTTGAAACTATAACGTTAGGACCTGGGGGAAAAGAGCCACACTTTCCAGTAATGTTCCAAAAAAGTGAGCCAAAACCTAACGGGTATTGATATTTAAGAAGCATAGCCTTAGAGAGCTGTTTATGGACCCAGGATCACGGAGGGGTGCACCACCAAAATAGGTAGAATACCATATAATTACAAGGGTACTCCGAAAGAAAGTTTATTGGGACACATAAATTCATTTTTGAAAATACAGAGAACAAGATTATGAATTTAAACTTTCTTAGGGAATAGTAATTAGTATATTTCATTGCCCAATGAAATATCCGGGCAACTTGACATTTAAGGGGAGGACACCCTCCCTGGATGCGCCCCCCCCCCCCGGTACCCCATCCAATATTCCGAATAAATTGTGTGTTGACTGTGAAATTATCAACGCACGCAAACAGAGAACATAACAATATAAACTGAAAACTAGTTATGAAATAATCGTGACAGACGTGAGCCTGAATTGAAGGCAGTTGTTAGCAGTGCTACAGTGTTTAATTCATAATCTAATCAAGATGCCAGACATGAGGCGTATAAATTCAATCATCGATGAGTACAGGTTAGCCGATATGAGAGACGACCGTTTAAACGCTGTTATACTACTCACCATCGCTGTAACTCTTTCTTGTCAACTGCAAATAGAGAAATGTTGAGGAGGTGATTTCGGATGTTTGGATTAATATAACGACGATGAGCGGGACAATCAAGAGAGGCCACCCGAGAGTACGCCGAGTTTCAACTCGATGTCCTGAGGTCTTCAAATACTGATCAAAGCCGAATAATATTTCTCAATATAAAATCCATTAGCTGACAGAGAAAATAGGGAAATTCAAGTTTCAACCGTAGGAGCTCTTCACTGCACTATGGCTTCATTGGTATTGCCATCTTTGACATTGATTGGGCTCTTATGCTACTCCTCAGCCTCGAATTGAAGTGTTTCAGTTTCTATATGATATTTCATGTCTTAATTAAAGGCTAACGTGGAACCTCAAAAGCCAAGTGACAGTTGACGCTAATATGACCATTTTGAAACCCAGGGCTGCCGACCTCTGAAAAGTGCTATCAGTAACAAATTGAATTTTTTTCAGTGACATTTCATTGAAATATGAAAGAAAATGTTGAAATCGGTCATTAATCAACAGTAAGATATATATATATATATATATATATATATCTATATAAGTCCGCAGAAGCGCGCGAAGTGCTCCGAGAGATTTGCGCCGCTCAGTGCGACGTACTGAATCATCGGGCGTTTAATGCGACGACGGTATACGCGGGAAAACGCGTGACAGATATGGGTGATGAAATGATGGCACTATTTCAGCCTATAAAAGCAAACAGACACCGATTAATCAGCGTTAAAGTTGACAAGGAAAGATTGCATTCGGATACAATCAGCGAAGTCTGCGCCGCATTCCGCATAATCTACTTTGTCGATTTATGCTTGACTGATGACGTCCTCAGTTCGTTCTTTTACTTGCGATGTTCGAAACTTTCGTACGACGCCAACTTCTGCGTCTTCCTACGTGGATTTCATACCGGGTCCCTACTACAGATCGGCCCTTCCTGAATATAAGGAGTTTTAAAGGAGAAAACTTCAAGGAAGCGTCTGCATCACTTTCATATTCACTCCTCCTAAACCAGTACTGTTTATCTCGGTAAACCGTAAATTTGGTGGCTTTGTAAGCAAGTTTTTATCCTTTACGCTAAGTAACCTTGATTTCTAATTTGGTAAATTGGGTAAAAAAAATCCTGGTCTTAACTGTTCCAATTAAGGTGTTCGTTTTCTGTACAACTACAAACATGTCTAGTCACCATTTCTCAAAATTGAAGGAGTTTTGGGCGTTTTGCTCAAATAAAAGGAGTTTCAAGCAACTTTGAAACCAATTTCTGTATAGAGGGAGTTTTTAAGGAATCAAGGAGTCATAGGGACCCTGAAATAACTACATAGCAGCAGCAGCAGCAGTGAGTAAGAGTGAGTAGGAGTAGACCCCTGTTGTGAAATGTTAAAAATAAATATCTCAGATGGCCACGGATCAAATGGATCGCTCTGCTGCTACTACCACCGCGCGAGTGAAATCTACAAAAGTTTTTGTAACTCACATTTCGCTCGGAGATAACTAATGTGCTATATAAAAACAAGCCCAGGTTTTTATCGCAAAACGCATCGAAGAAAAAAAAACTAAACGCGATAGAAAACAAATTCCCAACCCATCTGTCGACCATTTTTTAAAGAAAGTTTCTAAAGATTACGGCACACTATCTTCAGCCAATAGCAACTCAGTTTGAAGAGCACAAGTGGAAAGTGGTGTTATAAGTGGACTGGTTTCATCATAGTTGTTTGATTGGTTATCAGTAGTAAATCAAAGATATATTCCCTACCGATCAGCCATTCCTGGATATAAGTTTTCAAGAAGTTTGAAAAGAGAACATTTCAAATTTCGAGGAAGTGTCTGCATCACTTTCATATCTCAATTACGGTAGACTTCTCCTAAATCGGTACTGTTTATTTCGGTAAACCATTAATTTAGCGGTTTTTTAAGCAAATTATTATCCTATGCACTAATCTAACTGAGTTTTTAATTTGGAAACTGCCTAATTAGGTAAGAACAAATCCTGGTCCCAAATGTATCAATTTAGAAGTAGGCCTAGCCTACTGTACAACTATGTACTAGACAAAAATTTCTAATTGCCCATTTCTCAAAATTGAAGGAATTAAACAGGTTTTAAAGGAATTCTGGGCATTTTCTTCAAATGAAAGGAGTTTCAAGCACCTTTTCAAAAGCATATTCCGTTAAGGAGTTTTTAAGGAATCAAGGAGTCATAGGGACCTGGATACTAGTAATTTCATAGTTTCATGCGTATGTTCATACTTTAGAATGAACGGATGTCAAATAGCCCGAGCTCCGTATCAATATTCCGCGCAGCTCTACGCACTAATCAAATAGCCATTTAGACCGAATTAACATTTGAGTGTTGCCATCGACGCGAATATCATATAGTCATAGAGAGACGTTCGGTACGTCGGATTAATGGTCGAAAAATACCCCGTAAAAACTCGGCTCTTATCAATCGTTCGGTCGTTTGAGCGCTCCACCGGATAGCCATCAAACGTAAGCTCCAGTACGTACCGATCATTCAGCAACGTCCGCAACGCTATTATTTATTATTAAGCAAATACCGAAGCTTTGTTAATGATGCAGAAACGCCGGCGTTTATTTATCCGAATAATCGCTTGTAAAAAATAACTCGAGCCAATTTGTAACGATTTTTCTCTTTTTGCCGTCGCGAATAATAAATCGCCGATTTATCGGACGGCTGACGACGACGAACGTTCCGTCCCGGATTAGAAAATTCATTGAATTATATAATATCCACGATCACGCGGAGACGATTTTGCCCGGAGTAAGCCCGAGTCTAATTTGGCCCGTGTCTAGGGAGCACGTTCGCACATTAACTACTCACTCGATGTTTAAAATGTGAGTCACTTCCGGAACCAGTTGCAATTCGGCTCGGGCCTGGTCCAACGTTTTTTGGTCGGGCCAAATGTAGCCCGGGTCTAACAGGCACGAACCCATTGATTTAGCACCCATATGAACAGCTTTTCCAGGCCTAAACGCTCGTGTGATTGTGGCTAATATCTACCGTACAACATTTTGGGTACATTTACTCGATTGAATCTAGAGTCCATGATTGAAGAAGGCTAGTAACGTACGAGGTATTACGAGGTATTATATTGTGGAAATGTACTACAGATGTGTATATAGTACTAATCGTTATAGACTAGTCTAGTACGTATACTCATAGATATCAAATCTACAGGTATTTTGATCAAACCAGATAATCAACCGCACAAAGCCTTTCAAATTCAACGAGCTAAGCTGTAATACGTACATCTCTGATTTCTAATGTCCTAAACTTCGGCATAAAAGCATAAAGATCTACAAGCGTAACTTATTTAGGCAAACTCGATTAAGAGTGGCCAAGTGGTTAAATGCAACCTTTTTTCAGCTGACCAAACATTTCAAAAACATCTAGTTAATTACTCATGTCAATGTTAAGATACATTGCTCAACATTTTGACACAAAATTTGTCATTTGATTTTTAGCAAAAAGGTGCCTAGAAAGTATCTAATTTTTCTAAATTTTCCGAGGGAGGGCCCCTTGAGGTGCACCATGCCTTCAGTGGTCCAGCACAGCCTAGCGCGCCCCCTTCCTCAAATTCTTAGATCCACCCCTGTAATACTGATCTCATCCGGCAAAATCCGGGTGGGCAGCGTTTGTAAGTTGGAGGTTAAAGTTTATTTTCTGGCCTACCCTGATGCATAATCAGGAAAAGGAAAACCTTGCTAATAATTTCTGTGAGTGGCGCTCAGCACTTTGAAAATAATCAAAGGCTATTACCAGCCCTGTTTATCATAGAAAACCTGTGGATTCTACCAGCAGTTTACAAGTTAGGCCATCCCAAAATAATGGTCTGTTTTCTGTAACGCCACCGACCCGACTTCAAAGGTACCGAGTGAAAACTTTTTTTGAGGATTCATTGAAATAAATTTTATTTTTGATTTTGTTTCCATATGAAAAAGGTGATAAATTTGTTGTTTTTTTTTGCCCTAAATAATTGCAAAAAAATATTTCTACCTACCAACCGACTCATCCTGAAAACTTGTGTCGCTGTTACGGCAAACAGACATTTATTTTGGGATGGCCTTAGTACTGTACTAAATAGACCTCAGATTGGTTCAATAGCCGAATGCCGTTTTACAGCGATTGTAACCCTACATCCCGATAAGTCGATGCTGACCCTTAACAGAAAATGTACTCATTAGTCACCGTATGAATAACAAGTTTCATCGGATCAAAGAGATATGAAGATACACGACGAGACTTTTAAGATGAATGTCGAAGCTCGCGCGATGAGACGATCAAATCAAATCATAATTATCGATCGTCGCGTTTAAACTGATCCATCCTGTAACAGGTGTCTACGTTCACAGCTCTCTCATTACAACGATCATTAAAAACGTACCCAGCACCAATTAGATGATTACCGCGGCTGCTAACCCGATTACGCAGGACTATCTATTCTATATAAAATCATGGGTGTGTGTAGTCTATCTGACAGTCTGATTATAAATTTTCGATAAAAGTTTCCAGTCGTACTATCCTAGACGTGAAACCGATCGAATCTATTTGATGGCTGTACATTACGTCGAGCGAATATGAATCAAATTTCTGGCCCGTTGCTAGTCGCTGAAATGAATCGCGAATAGATATTATTATTCCTGTCGACGACGGTCTCAGCGTTTCAGCGAGAAATCGCTTCGCGCTTGAATTGAAGTTTTCAGTTTCTATATGATAAATCTAATATTCATTAGTCTGTGGTCTGTGGGACCCTGGACACCCCTTGGAAGGCGCTCGCCTTCGCGGAAACCCAACAATACCCCTTTTTTTGCTATCCGATCAACAGAAAAATGAAAAGATACATCACTGGTATATCAGTTATTAATTGAAGTAAATCTATAAGAACCAGTGTTATTTCCATCAGTTAACACAGGTCAGGAAGGATAAAAACTGATATCTACAGCTTATCTTAACCCGAGGCTTAAAACTGCAGTTTAAAATGCTTAGCTCTTCTATCAAATTATTGTGAGGAATTTAAGTGGTTTAGGTCTGATATCATATAATTTTAAGTTCCAAAGCAAAATATAGTGCCCATCAAATTAGCATGTAAACAATCACGCCCGAGACATCATCGTCATATCATCAATGATGTCGATGTGATGTCCATGGATGTCAATTGTTACAGTGAAAATCTTGGCACAGCCCTAACCATGGTTGCTAATATTAATATAATATATAATATTTTTTTTATTAGTCTTTGGTTGACTGCACACAGCCTTGCTATAAATAAGTAACGAACTGCCGTGCCTGAGGAGAATGTGAATGATGAACAGCTGCCATGGCCCATGAATGAATGCATTTTGCCAACAATCTATATGTCAACAATGAATTTCTAATGATGTCTACTTACAATATGTAATTTCGGTTAATTCCTTAATTTCATGAACTGTCAACTTGCTAGAATTCTTCCCCATAATATTCACCGCTATTCAAACCAATTTACAACATGTTACATCGATGTAATACTGTACAGCTGATCACAGTATCAGCATCCAGTTCAGCATCACGCCATCCGGGTTTACCTCTCTGACGTCATTATCGGGATACCCACTGTACTCGCTTACCTGAGGCAATTTGTTACTGAGCGTCTATCACATTCCGTTAGATGGCGCATTGGTAAACGTGACCAGATCGTTTAGTTATGCCCAGTTGACGCGGTATTCTTCAGATTCATTTACCCAGGGGCCCGACACAATTTTTGGACACATTATCATCGGTACCTATACATGAAAAAAACGTAGATATTGAGTTTTTAACGTTTTTTGCGCCAGACCTCTGCTCTGGACATCTACCCGGGTAGGTGGGACGGCCCTTTATTGCGCGCTAAAGTTTGGGTTAACGTATTTTGAATTGATAGGTCTTATGTTTCGGCGCAATTGTTCATAATACTGCCATTTTCAAGCTTTCGTCCATTTTTCGTTTGAATTTTATTCTGGATCCACGCCTTGTAATGAAGTAACTTACTAACGAAGAAATGTGAATGAGATATCTTTTTTTACTTCCAGGCCAGAAAACACAAAAATGTCTTATCGCCAGCTGGATTCCTTCACACCATTTTTCATGCTATACAGACCGACCCGTGAAGAAGTAAACAACATCGTCGATCGAGTTTCCCGCCCCACAACAGCCCACTGCAGGAGGTCACGTTCATATTCTGAGGTAAGCACTGTAAAGGGTCGACGTCCCAAAATGCATGGGTTTTGGAACAATTTGGAAAATTGAAAGATGCGACCAAAAACCATAAAATTCCTCTATCCTTTATGGACGTGTAACCTCACGTCCTAATCAGGAATTTCGTTGGATCTGGACCCAGTTTGTCGGGTGTGTATATGTATATACATCACCTAAAAACATCTCGAAAACTTGGCTAATTCAAGAGCGGCGCCACCTGTTTTGGATTTGGGGGACCCAAAATTTGAAAATTTCAATCGGGAATTTCGGTTTGAATAGATGTCATGGTAAAATCTAGTCAGCAACCTGTCTGTGGATAAGTTTTAAGTGCGGATATTTTTACAAAGCCCATCCGATTATAAAAGTTTACCGCCAACGATTAGGTAACTATATAGGTAATATTGTAACTGAATATTGGCATCGTTATTTGCAGGCTAGAATAAGATACGAATCTGAAGAAAATCAAAAGGTGAAACAAATGACTTTTCGAGATTACGCACGAACTTCTCGCGTACCGGTACCGAAACATTACGGAGGGACGCGTAAAACAATTACGCCTGACCGAATAGACGCGCTAGTTACTCGCATCAACAAACCAACGAAGACGTATTGCATGAGAGTGTTTTCTACGGAGGAACTGATGAAATCTCGAGAGCTACCGCCCGGCACCGCTGAAAGAGGACGATCAGCGCAGTCGCGTGACCGATCGTCTGCCGTTTCCGATCGCCGCCGTCCGATGACATCTCCAACGCGATCCGGATCCGATATGCGCGGAGATCAGCAGACAAGCGCTTAAAAACAGAACAACCGACAACTCTTTCAATGATTCTAAACATTTTTATTTCAAAAAGAATAACAACAGCTTTCGGAGTTAGGGATACTGTGGATAGACTGTCTGACTTGGCCAAGCTGTCGGATCATTTTTCGAGGTTATTGCCAAATACAAAGCGAAATTCTGATTACCTTGGGCGTTTGGTAGTTTTTCGAATTTGACGGCTAAAATTCTACCCGTCGAACTGTCTCCACTATTTGGATTTACCGGATAGTTACCGTTGCAATAGCGCGTCGTATCAGCTGGTATATCGTAGATTCCCTGTTTGGAATATTGCATGAATCCAACTTGACAGTTGGGCTGTAGATCGCTCGCATAGTGAACCGTCTGAAACCGACAGATTTTGTTCTATGATGCTTTTTTTGTTAATTTCATTGAATAAAATCATAATCCCTGATATTCGTCAGGGACGGTGCTTTTTTAATCACGGCAAAAACTGGTCTCTCACCTCGCCTTCCGGGGCTATGGCGAAAATATTCAAGGTTTCGAAATTTCCATTTGCTGGATCAACTTGAAGCATCGTTCTCAGTTGTGGATCTTTCAGATGGACGACGTAATTTGTACCAGCTGGTATGATTTCACGAGGGCCTGGAACGCAATAGAAATTTTAGGCTTACACAGAAAAAGAGTTTGCGGATTATCTATTTCAGATTCGGTTTAACTATGGAATCTAAAACGAAGAAAAATACGAGAATGCGGTAGCAATTTCTTTGACAACAAACACCGGCCTGAGATTTAACGTAGAAACTCAGTTTCAACTTACGATTTTCCCCACCCCCAGTCCGATACATTTGCCACAGTCAATGTTCTCGTTTATGAAAACACTGATCACCGTTTGTCGGATATCTGGGAATCCAGGGATAGAAATATAAAATATACCATAAGTAGAAAATTTCCACAAGGAAGTTAGAAGTATTAATGAGAATTTATCAACATTGAACGTGATATTCTCAATAACACATTATAAAATTTCTACATATTTATATCTGTAATCAAAGCACGGTTTAGATATAACGTATATTTCTAAATAAATGAAAATCCAAAAGTGAATGTACAGTCGCTTATCATTTCAATCCAGTTGAATCAATTCGCAATTCATATTTCCTTTTGGCATTTTGACCTCTGGAATATTAACCGTATGGTATGTTTTATCTCTGGCATCATTACCGCGTACCACTATTTGGATGCGCTTTAGTGTACAGAAACCGTATACGGTCTCATTGCAATGAAAACAAATTGATGAACGCTAAATTCCCCGAAACTGTATTCCATGATATACTGATCCCCGAACCCTCAAACTAGAAACAGTATAACATACATGGTGCAGGTTGAGGCGGCGGGGCCGGTTCCGGAGCTCTGTTCATAGCCGGATATCTCGGTGGCAGAAACCGCCGTGGTCCAAACGGCGGAAAGAACGGGTTTAGTTGAAACAATGGCGGATACCACGGTTCTGAAATGGAAAAAAATTGCTTACGAAATAAATGTGAATCAAAGTAAATTAGAAGTGATTCAGTAAAACAAGACTAGCTTTCTCAATAATCGTGGATACATACAGAATATAGAATATAGGTAATGACTCCCCCGGTAAACTAGAGTTAAATAACTTAGACAAAATCTAGATAACATTTTTCACAGCAATGTCTAGGGCTACATAGATATTCTATTATTAGTTTTAAACTATATTTCTTCATACAAATTTTAGAAACTATGATAATGTAATTTTTGGTGCATGTAGCAAGTCATAGATTATCCAATGTAAATATTGTGACCAATACCACGGATAATTTGAAATTTTGAAAAGATTTTTCAACGTAAGAATATTGAAATATTTTGTCGAATTGTTGGGGTTGGTTGTTTACCTACGGGGATATTTACCGGGATTTTTACCTGAGGGTTTTTTACCGGGGGTTTGTTACCTGTTTACCATATATATATATATATATATATATATATAAACGTGATATCGAATTTTCATAAAGCTAAAATGTTTCCTAATATATTTCCTGATCATTACCATATTGTGCCGCCGGAAGGAGAGCATAGGTTAATTTGCACAGAACCGAATAAACACCGAAGTAAAATAAAGTCCAACACTTCATTCTGAAAAGATAGAAAACAGTAGAAACTAAAAGCGCGATCTGACCTACCGAAAATAGAGCAAAAATCTTATTATTCTTACGTTGAAATTTATATCCGATGCAATTTTGTGTATGACATTAAAATTGCTGTGTCTGGGGTTTTACGACATAATCAAACAGCTGTAGCGAGCTGTATTTCGATTCATAAATCTTTGTCAAGTTTGGCGCCCAAATTCTTACAGTACCTCAAAAATCTATATACATCCACCTACACCGTTTATTTCATAAATACGAGCTTGGAATAGGGATATACAGCGTATACATATTCGAAACAATCTAAAATAATTTTCATATATAGATTTCTCTGCTTTACATTAAAAAAACCTTACGCCTGGTCCTCCTACCGTTGCCTTATCCCAAAAGACAATTGACACATCCGTTCATTTTCGTCTCCTCCCTCCCTGTCCCACCGAAACAGTAATTGATAATGCGGAAATCATTGTGATAAGAAAATAATAGATGGTTTAATTACTACTGATTAAAGCTTCGCGCACTGGAAGTCGGGTCAGGTGTTGTCAATATGAATACGACCTGCAGCATTATTACAATGGACCTCGACGAATGAATCAAAAGCCACCGCGCGTCGGAGGACAATCTCAAGTGGCCCTGATTTGCGCGGGTAGCTTTTGATTCGTGTTGTCGTCGAGGGATGTTTCTGTTGTGACCGCGAGGATGAGTTTTTATCGCGAGAAAATCACAGATCACCATTTCAGAGCATCATTTCGTTCTGAGTTCCTGAGTAGCTCAGTACAGACCGAGCAGACGCGCTTTGCTGTAGCAGACGACTGTTGAGACGAATTTAGAAAGGCAAACTCCTCATTTAGTCGTTGGTATGTATATATGTGTTTCATTAATATTCAATAATATTTACGAGACTTTTCTTTTTCTGAACTACGCTACTTTTAGGTTTTATTTCAAAATAAGGGTTTTAGGATTCAACGTAGCCTGTAATTACTTAAATGATTTCCTTAAAAAGATTCAACCGATATAGGGCTCATAGCCACCTGTTGTTCATTCAGTCATTATGAAAACATAAAAGGCTATTTTCGTGATATATATATTTCCCAAATTATAATCGATAAAATCTTAAGGGAGATGTTCTCAGATTAAAATCTTATTGAAGAACGGTGAACGCTTTAAATTGAAAGTGTACATGAACTCACGGAATCCACCGCTCCACCCGGTGAATATTTCATTTATCATGGTTATTTTGAGAACGAGACGACAAGTGCACGCGGCTGCATTCAATGACAAAGTTCATTGTTTTGTTCAACTTAGACGTGTTTATTTCTGCGAGACGTTCTCTCAAGGCCAGGACTAGTTACTTATAAAGTCGTGGATTCTTTATCATTGGAACTTTTCATAGGTTGAGGAATGAGCTATTTGATAACAGAAAAAAAAAGATTCTTACAATTTTTGGTAATCCCCCAAATTTGTTTTTTTTTCTAAATCAAAATAGAATATAGGAACTGCTTAAAACTTGTCTATTTTTAAGTGACCATTTGACTGGCAATGAGTTTAATTCTGCAGACCGAATTTAAATGATCGAATTCAATCAACCAACTCGACACCTAGAATTAAGATATTGTCCCAGGTTTCAGTGATCAATATTGCCCGTGAAATTGAAAGAATTACTGTCATAAAGTGGTGCAATCAAAATTGTGTAATCTCTCTCAGTTTCTCTCAAATTCAGCATGAGAATGCGGAAAAATATGTTGTGAAATTCAACTTAGGGGATATATTTATCTACAGTGCTTTTTACCGGGGGCAGGTGGATTTCTACATGTACGATTCTCGTCTGGAGACAGTCCGGATGGGTTTGAATCCCGAGAACTTTAAATACGATCGCATTTGATATAACATATTTACTAACTACCTGTTTACGACCTACCAAAAATTCTACTAGTAATTCTACTAAAGACTAGTCTTTATGAATTTTTGGACCTACGTATGAGAGTTGACGAATCGTGCAAAAAAGGCGCGGCATTAGATAAACCGAATTTACATAGAATATCTTCTCAAACAATATTTGTTTTTTGGTCATATTTGCACTTTTTATGGGTTTATAAATAGATCATTGAAATATGTACTTTTTGACTTTTTGTAAAATGAATAGCGATGAAAAATGCTTTTTATAGTTTGAATTATAGCCGGTGATTTGTCTCCTCGATGAACCTGTTGGGTGTGGGGTTCACCTGTTTAATCTCGGGTCGGTGTTTGTTGTCATAGAAATAGCTATTATTCTCGGTTTTTTCGCCCAACAGCCAAACGGTTTTTTTTTCGGCTGCCCGGGTCAGGTTGAATTCAATGTCTTAATCATGGCATAGATACTCAAAACCTTTCACCTGTGGTCAGCTATGGTTTTCTGAAGGCGGTGGTATTGTGCCCTTACAATAGCAAAAAACGAATTCAAAAAGGAGTTGTTGGACTATCAAATATCCTGAGGTATAGGGGCAGGTCTTAAAGGTTTGCCATCGGTCATTCATATTCGAAAAAGCTAATTCGAGAAGAGTGACGAACAACTGAATATTAGCTTTGACTCGGCTCTGACCCTAAAACAAGTTATCCATTGATTCGGCCACCTGTTACAGTTTCTACTACTGTTTTGGCTCTTACTCACGGTCGACTCACTAGATTTCTATGAGATCAGAGATTTTTGAACGAGTTATCGGTTGTGTCGTTTTCTTTTCTTTTCGGGTTGAGCCGGAGCTACTATGTCTGGTCCACTCTATAGGTGCGAAGAAAGGATTGAGACTACAAAAAAAAATCTCAGTTATCAAAGAGCCGAACCTGACCACTACAACAAATCACAGCTCGGTGTTATTCATTTTTGGGGTGGCTATTTATGATGTCCATTGAGGGATACTTAAATGCCTATAAAAAATGTATTTTTTTCAATGATGAATTCAACTTTGACTCACCGGGACCCAATTCCGCAGTTCTGTGTTAAGATTTGATTCAGAGTTAACTCGTTGAAATTGAACTCATGTTTTTAACTCAGATGCTTACTCGATTAGGAACATGTACTCGGATTCGCTGAAACTAGGTGTTATCATATGTCAACGGATGGCATTGAAAATCTCATTTTTTTAAAAATACTCAAATTGTTAACATTCTCTGGAATCGATAAAACCAGGGCATAAAAAGGTGAAGAACTTGTTATGCTTCCAGAAAAGTCTAGTATTGTTGGATTGATGGACATGCATTTAGATTTGATTTTCTATATAACCTGTTGTTAGTTAATCGCATTATTTTACGTGCATGCGTTTCTATAGGTTTTCTCGAAAAAAAGAAACGGTTGGCCGGTCAGTATACTAGGAAATAAAAATTCACGATCATACATCCTTGTTTGTAGTTTGAACCTAACGGAAAACTTCAAACTCATTCAAATGACTCAATGACATCTCTATAGATAATTACATAGTAAAGTTTGTTGGGCGTTCACTATAGCACCTGGACTATACTTGATGAGACAAACAGGCTATAGAATTTTATCTCCATCACATCTCAGTTTGAGAGGCGAATTTAAGTATTCGAATATGTTTTGAATATTGTATAACAAACTTCAGTTGAACACTTGAAGTTAAAAACCTATTGCCAGGTAGATAGGTTGTCTTTCAAAATAACATATTGAGTACGATCGAAAAAGTCTTTCCTTGAATCTCGAAATCCGGACTGTAAAACCTTTTTAGACTTTATTCGATGATTTACGCCTATCAAAAGATCCCAGATCTGAGATGTTAAGCCTAGCTCTGTCTCCTGGAGCATTTTCTTACTGCCTCGTAACACAATTGAATCAAAAGAATCTTATACATTTCGATGTCATGAAGACTTCGTCGTTGCGAATAAAGACTTCTTTTAACGAGATTTCAAAAAAAGAATCGTTTAAGGATTTATGATAGTTAAAAATGATTCATACATCGAAGATGTGATTTCTCCTTGATTTGTCTCGAACACTGGCGCCTTTTCGAGTAATTAGCTCCTTCACGTGTGCGTTTAGAAATATAGCATCATTCAAATATAATGTCGCGTTGCAGAGACAAACGGCCTGCGCTCGGATCAACGAGCACGTATTGTGCGCTCGAAAATCCGTGGGGAAAACCTTCGTTCGAATCTTTGAAAATCCAACCCGGAACTATACGAGATGAAAATCGTGCTATTGTATGGAAATATGTAACGACGCGAAGAGAGTCAATAGCGACGCACGCTCTGTAAGATTTTAGGTAACGCTCTAGATTAGCCGGGCAGCTGCCCTTTTATTTTGAACCCATAGTCGCGCTTATTATATAGTTGAAGAGTATGTCACTGTGTCATTTATGAGGCTGAACAACAATACCTCCTCGACTGCGGCTTATTGCTGATATTTTCAAAATTCAAATGCATCTCGAAAAGTTACCTTGTCAGCGAGGGGGTAAATAGTTCTTGTCACTTGAGATGTATAAGTATGTATACACGTGCTTTATGAAGGCTAGAAGATATTCGCGTCGTAGGGCGTTTTTCGGAGTCTCGGAAAAATCTCCGAAACCAAAATGAATCCAATACAAAATTTGTATCTTTGTTTGCCACTTGCATCATAGTGATATATATCTCCGGGATTTTTTTTCAATCCAGCTCGTTTTTTCATCAATGATGCAAAATATATACGTGTGCATATCTCATTTTCTATATTATTGCACTGGTCTAGATTTGAAGGACTTTTGATTTGAACCGATGCACTGATATATGTAGGAACGGGGTTCTGAGGAATTTGACGGTTAGAATTTTCCTTTTAATGTTTCCGTTTAGATAAACATGTAATTTCATTAATCTGTTGATCCTCCATTTCCGTTTATGCGTGATCAACTGTCTGAAACAAGCTTGAGGGGGCCGAAATGCAACAGATGACCTGATGGCAGGGGTTGGTTTGGGATACCCGTTGAAATTTAATTGCCCGCGAGCAGCATGGCGAATCCTGCGTTCTTTGAAAAGTCGGATATTTTCGAATTTTTTACTATCGCGCTATTTCGAGCGAAGTGAAATACTAAGCTCCAACTATCGACGTTTTTAGTAATAGGTTAAGTCATCGGTTTGTTTTTGAAACGAAGCACTTAGAGAAATAACGAAATAAAATGCGCCGCGAAAATTGCACGCGGATCGTAAGTTATGCATGGGCTTGAATAGAGCCCCGCGCTCTTGAAGAATCCAGTCATATCACCTGGTATTCACCACGGAGTGAGCAAGCATCTCCCACATCGCCAATCATAATCCCATTGGACGTCAGCCAAGTTTGGGACGACAATATTTTCATTCGTACAACTTGACAATATTTACCAACGGACTGGGACTTAACAAGCATAAAAATTAGTCGCGGAAAATGTTTGCGATTTTTGTGCCTCGTCGGGGAAGTGAAAACGGTTGAATAATTCGCCGGATAATGTCATCATCGACATCATCAACGATGTGGAACTAAGCAGGCGGATTGAGGAAGTAAGTGATTAAGGTTGTAAGATGATGTCATTCATAAATCGATGTTGATGACGTGATGTGTGAAATTAGAAGTGATATTTATTTACAATGAACCGTTATGATATGTTTGCAAAGGTTTCGATTGTTCGTCGTTATTCGGAATTGTTTAGTTGATTTCTTCACGTGTATTTCGTGTGTTTTCATATGATTGTGACTGACTTAATAATCTTGCTAGGTCAATTTGTTGAATTCGGTTAATAAAATTGCTTAAACGTTGATCTTGATTTTTACTGAAAATATGAAAACATGTTTTCATAAGTTCATGAAATCCTAAAGAAACGTCTTTAGTAGGAATTCAAGTTATCGAGGTTTCATTTCTGCTAAAAGTTCAGTCTTTCATTTTGATACGCATGAATCCTAAGTATTTTCCTATTACTTATCACCGAACTATCTATAATTAGGTGTAGGGGTATTAGATTTACCTGTAGGTATTAAATTTGTTTATGTTCATGATAGTTTGTATACTAGTATTGAAATGAAAATTGCATAACCAATACCTATGCATCAATCAAGCTTGGTCTGGAGTGCAATGTATTCTGAAATTTCCAGAGTGAATGCTCATTCAGGATGTTAGAGCCGATATTATGAACATATATACATCAAGATTATCATGTTAGGTAGTTTAGTAAATAGCTTTTATAATATCTTACTGCATATCCAGGTTTTGATCTTTGATGGTTTTAAAGGATTAAGATTACCTGTTAACTATACGCTCCCTTAGATCATTATTTATCAATATGGGATTATCGTTACTTGGTCTTAGGATTAGCCATTGGATATTGGATATTCGAAAAGAAATCTGTAATTCTAGCTAGAATGCTAAAATTTCTTAGAATGGATTATCCATCAGATCTTTAGCGTGAAATTTCTGACTCGATATTTTGCCGAATCGAAGAGTTCGGTTGCGATGTGTAAGCAACGGGTAATAAAAACTGCATTTAATTAAAGGGCTCAGGACCGACGACTTTGTCATTGTTTGCTGCTGGGGCTGCGTGAAATAGGGGATGTCTTGGCCTCTGTTTGTCTGTGTGTAGGCATTTGCGACGGTTAAGGTTGTTCTGATGGAAAATTCGAGCGTGACAGCTGGTTAGCGACTACAATGATGATGACTCTAATGTTTTGACTCTCTTTGCGTTAGTTGCATGATAAATGCTCGGCGTATTGTACGCACGATGTTGGAAGTAATGTCTATTTTAATCGGCAAAAAATTATCCATTGTCAACAATGCACGTGTGCCACAGGACACCCCTGTCCCGTTCGCTAGTCTGCATACGCGTGGAATATCTATTCTCTTGTCTTATTTGAGAGAGTTTTTTTTTGCTTTTGTCATCGATGGGTTTACTATAAGACATACTACATATTTCATGCTCAGCTGGTGCTGACCCTTTCAAACAGTTCTCTTGAACTGGTCGGTAAAAAACATCATTCTTCCGCTAAATGTTTCTCCCTCAATGTCGGCTCGATGCATCTCTTTGTACCAAATTTACATTAATTTCAAAAGTAATCTCGTGAAAAGATGTTTTTTTGAAAAGATTCATTGCATCTCTATATATAGCTGTGGTTCTGAGCATCCATTTGAATTACGCGGATACACTGGCACTATAGCCTTGTATTTGGATAGGAAAATTGAAAAATTCTAGCAAGTGGAATGTTGCTTCAGGTCTGTATAGCGAAATAGTGCATTTCTATGGGAAAAAAACGAACACTTATGGTTTCGATTACATTGTTCACCAGCAAGGACGAAAAATGAATTGTTCACACTCACAACTGAGCCCGATTGAAGTGCTTTTATGTTTTCGTACATGATACGATGTTTTGCGGGTGATAATTGCATTTGAAGGCTTTTTCGTTGTCATCCATGTTCAGACATCTTGCCACCTGTCTAGTTTAAAAAAAACCGCTTAATGCCTTTATCGATCGATTCCCGTTGTTTATATGTATATATCTCTTATATAGGATTACATCGAAGATTTAGTGCTTACTGTCTGGATTCTGTACTCTTGAGTTGAATTTATTTTCTCGAGTTGAATTCGATGAAAAATAGGTGTTTTCGAATTTTGTAAATTCTTATTTGTCGTTCTTAACTTTTTTATAAATCAACTGAAGTTTTTCTTTGGGTAATTCTGACGGATTTGATTCATGTTAATGGCCTATGTGAGGTTCGGCCGGAGTGTGCCGACGTGACAAAAACATGTGCGCGATATTTACTTATATAAACTTATGATATTACGTTTAGCATGACAAAAGTTGTGGATTCCGGCCAGGTGTGTGATATTTCTAGTCCCTAGATGCGGTTTGATTACCATCGGAAAGATGGCAGGGGTTCTTATTAACTTCGATTAAAAATAGTAAATACAAACAGGGACGCTGTGTAGTGTCCTTTACATAGACCGACGTCTGCGAAGACGCTCTTGCTGCGTCAGAGTTCGTTCTAAAGTTCAAACATTTCTATTCAGATATCACAATATTCATATCATTACAAGTCCATTCTCATCATATTAATGGATTTAATGACGAAGAAGCTGATTCATGCAAATATATATTATTTGACCGAGACTTATATATACTTGCTAAATTTCACAGGAATATTTAATTGAGGCATGTTTTTTCTACGTGATCCAACTTAATTTCGTTTTTAACTTGGTATCATATAAAGCTGATACGTAGCTCATAAAAATGTAATTTGAACACTTTCTGACTATTCCGAGAGTCATGCAAATAAAAGTATTGCTAGCGCTTTCTAGATGTTGAATGCTAAAAGTCTTTGGAAATATTTGGAAAACCACTGGAAATGTTTGGGAATTATTTGGTCAGTGAATTCTTTGAATTTGGGTAATGGTTGAGGCTATCCTATATCATACTGAAACATTATACCTGAAATTCCATATTGTGTATATTGCGATTGTTTAAGCCATTGTTTTTGACTTTCTGAAATCGTATCCTCGGCCAAATCTCGTAATCTTAAACTTCAGGTTAAACAACAGCTGCGTATATTGTCGATTGTGTTATAGTAACGCGAAGTTTTAATTGCAAGATAGGACACATTCGCGTTATGAATTCATATAATTTATATCGCGTTCGTGTACGTGCTTATTGTCCGGGAGAAAGTATTCAACAATTGCCAACACGTGTCCCCACAACTGGTCAGCTGTCAGCGGTATCCTCGACACAATACCCCCGACAGCCATCTCATTATCCGCATTCTGCGTTCCATTGATAAATCATAATTCATAATTCGAAAATTAAGACGCCGTTTCTTGGACCTGGAATTTCATCACAATTCTAAGGCGACGCAAAACAATCGAGGGAAAAAGAGGTTGTTTTTAGTTCATTTGAAAGAAAAGATTCAGAATTTCAAAAACAACGCGATCAGCCGCTATCGCTAAGAATTTATCAATTATTGATAGAATTTAAAGAATTAAGGAATCGATCAGAAGAACATGATAACGCCAACCAACTTTGTGAAAATACTTGGTATACGATGGTATTGATTATAGGCACTTATTTACTTTGAATGGGCCTACATTGCCTATTTTCTAGGTTGGCGATGTAACTGAGAGCTATGGAAAATAAGATTGAGAAACCCGTAAAAACCCCGATGTAAGTGTATGCTTAGCACTGATTTAATGGTCATGAGTAAAATGGTAAATTCGATCAAACCGAAATGCCGCATCTGTCCGGCGGCGAGCCATGATGGCTGAATATGTTATCGGAGTTTGAATGAAATTGAATTTGAATCTTAAGTATCGAGATCCGTCTGCCGGACTTACCGGACACGTGTTCCGGAACAATCCTTCGTCAATCTGTCAATGGACACTTAAGCGATATAATTACAGATCGCGTGTCTTTGTGTCAAATCGAAGTCGAATCTGCTAAAACCTAAATCCTATAGTTTCAAATTCTAATCTGTGTACAATTCATATTTAACTGCTATATTCATTAATCATAAAATCACTGACTAAAATTGTTCATATTCGACTGCTCGCACAACTTTTGAAAGGAACACGGATTTCTGCGTCTTCGAACAATGGTTACCATGTTAAACGGACATTTATCTCTTGTTCTGGGCGACGGTTAAGTTATTATTGAAATGTAATCCGCTGTAGAAATTGACTGTTTGACCATTTGTCGACTTGTGGAAGACACATCTGGGCACATCTCAGCATCCTCTGTCCCCTGTCCGTATCGCGTAGCCGGTATGATGGATGTCCTGTCATGTTTGTCATATATCCACTTGAACAGTCTGGGAATTGTATTTCTGTGAAACAGATGCTGTAAAATGAAGCGTAGTGTAAATGATTCGCTATTTTTTCTCTCATTCATAGCCTTTCTGCTTGGATTAAGTGTCAATGGTCGATGTGATCTAGTATTTATCAATTTTCTGCAGGAGTGGACTATCGATATTGAATATGTCTATAAAAGCGATAAAAATCTAGTCAGTGATATACATCTAAATGAAAGTGCGTCCGTTTGAAACGCCTAATCTATTCATAAGCTGAGAAAATAAAGCAGTTCCCATGTTTTTTGGCCTTGGTGTTTAATTAGGAGCGAATGAGAATTTCTGAACTTGTAAGCGCAGCGAGGAGCGCTTTACCCCGAAGGCTTCGTTTGCAAGGGTCGTATCTCGGGGGCATTTCTGATTGGGTAGATAAGACTTCGACCGATTCCTAGAATAAGAGTCTTTTTCACACCAAATAAGAATAGAAACAATGCGTTTATTTCCGTGACAATGTGTGTTGGATGACAAAAGTAAAACGCAAAACTGTACCAGATGTATAAGATTCACAGAATGTAGCATCACGTAGGGATAATTATACTCGATTCTTGAATATGATTTTCTGTACGTGAATGGTTCATGTAAAAAACTTCGAGGTCATTTTATGACGTGAAGTGCTTTTAGGAAATGACGAAATTATGATATTGTATCGAATTTTGCTGCGAATGGACTGCCTAATCGTATTTTGTAGAAATCCTAAATATGCGTCTGGATAATAGAAGTTTTATTGAAATATAACGAATATAAGATCCGAATAGGCATTCTCTTAATGGATGAATTCATTTCATCCTCATCTTCATATCGCCATACATCAATTCTTCATAATTTTTCCGCAAGATTTGCTACGAAATTTGAGGCTTGACGTCGTTTGTTGTTAACTAAGCTCCAGCAGAATTTCGTCTACAATTGCGAAATCTTAGTCGCTTTCGAGAACTGTTTAAGACCTATTTTGTCAATTCGGCGACAAATGAATGGTAGCTAATCGTTCTTTTGAATCCTCGCTTCATAAAAACATGTCAAATCATGACTGGCAGTAATATTACACAATTTCCTTTCGACTGGGATTAAGCCGTTATGTTTACCTGACTCGCGGCAATATTTGTCTTGTTTCCCACATCTTCACACTAGTTTGCATTCATCGAGCATCTTTTACAGTTATAAGTCAAAACTTTTGTTTAAAGCTTATTGATTCTGATATCTTTGGCATCTCTTGTTGTAAGGGATCCCCCTGGAGATTTATTACATAAATCTGATATGTTCGGAATTATTTCTTGCTAACCATACAATCTAATGCATCATTATTTGTAAGCCACAGGATTTTTGTAGATTATTATGGTTTCTATTAAGCAATATGATGTAATTGAAATGAAATATTTCAATTCATCATCGTTTTGATTCTGTTGATATGTTTTTAGATCTCGTCGATTGATGTCCAATGAGAGGAACTTCCTGTGTATTGCCCAATGTGAAGATGATTTGAGATAAATTAAGCTCGACTCTAACTTAACTTACATAAGCATCAACACCCAGTACTTAAAACTTGCCCCACCCCTGAAGTTAAGAATATTCTAAAAACTTTTCTCAGCGTGAATGGATCAGTATTTGATAAAGGCCTATAGGAGGTTCTGGTTTTTCCGTAATGCAACTATTTTTGGGAACACTACAAAAATCTACAATGGGCGCATGATACAACTTCCTTCCTACTCTTCCACTGCAGCCCTGCCCCTTCGTTCCATCTTTCCCTATCTCTTTGAATGAACACTATTCAAGAATCTTTGTTATCCGTCTCAAGATACTTTTGCAACCAGCCACCATGCTTCACAAGTATCTCTCATCCATTCCCCATTAAAGTCTATGTAACATTATAACACAATCCTTTTAGAATGATCTCATTTCCATAAGACGCTGAAGTACGCAAAGAAGAATATTTTTGAAGTTTCATTTCTTTTTGATATAATAACCAGTCAGTTGAATGATCTTCAATCATTCAGATCAATTACATCTCTAAAGGTCATGAAACTATTAAGAACGAAGCGTTTGTATTACAAGTAGATTGAAGTGAGTTTATTTTCGCAGTATTTTGGGTAGTGATGTGGTTTTGGTTGCGCGCGTGAATGGGATTTGAGAACTTGATTTAGATCGAGTTGTTGATTGACCGTGCTTCAAAACTCTCGAATCTGAATACGGGATTTGAGAACTTGATTCCGTGTATATTGTAGATTAATTGAAGAAATCCCACAATTCAAATTTTACATGGGATAATTCATTAGAATGAAACCACAACATTCCACTTGATGATGGCTCATGATAGAATTTTGAATTGTGGGATTTCTTCAATTAATCTTCAGTAGTTTAACTTGGTAGGTTCCGAGCGCTGAACGACTTGTTTTGGGCTATCATGCGTTCTTCCGGCCATTTTCCACACTAAAACCGAGTTTCTGGGTCCGTAGGATGTAGGAAGTCGGTCTTAACACCCAGGATATAAATATACTTTGTGTTGACTTATGTACGATTGGAAACCCTGTTGCTATAATTCCTACCTAACAAAATGGGCACACAAGAGCCATGAAAAACGGTTTTCTTTCAAGGCGTTATTCGCGAAAAAAGGTTACGAAGCCCCGGCTTTGTAAGTTTGGCTTGGAAATTATAGGGTGGTGTCCGACTTTTGAAAGCCTGCCGTTGACTGAACCAACAGGAAAGTGTGGCTACTTTGCAATGTCATCCTGGGCACTATTCGCACATTCATTTCTCGCTATTGTCCGTGGACAAACAATTCTTTTGACCATCGCATTCTTTGCACCTATGTCAGAAGACAGAGATTACATCTTCCTTACAAAATTGCATCACAACAACTGCGTTGATCTTATGGTGGTGTAAAACTTATGAAGACGGCCAGTTAAAGACAAATAAGTCACATGCGAGATTTCCTCTAGGCAGATTTTCGGCCGATGTGAGATCTCTTCGATTCGACAATAGGAACCGATGTGGTAGATTTTGATGCGATTCCTTGGGAGATACAAGCCAGAAAGTGAATCACTTCGTTAGAGTGAGGACATCGCGTACCTCGTGTACTATCCCGTCAAGACTGTTTAGTGAATTAATTACCTCGTATTAATTACTGATTAACATCACGCTGGGCGCAATTAGGAATGATTTCATTACGATTTTTTTGACCACAGGATCTATTCGTCTGAATAGATTAAATGTACCGACTATTTCTAACGAAAATATGGATGAAGATGAATTCGCGATTTATGGATTTTTTGTGAAACTGTGTTCGTTCAAGATTATAGAATATATAGTCTATGTTTATATAAGTAATGAGATTGTGGAAACACTTGTTGGAAAGGACTGCAATTCAAGCTGAAAATGGAAAAATTCAGGAGACAATGGCTGGTCAGTATTTGATTTGTTTCGTTGCTTGATATCATTTTTAGATTACCACCAAATATCTATCACATGTACGACCATTCAGGAACCAGTTCTAAAGTATGATTCAAATTACCTGAATCAACCAACCCAGGACCACGACGAAACTGGCGTCTATTTTTCAGAACGACTTTGAATTTTTAATCAGTCATTTTTGATTATTCCGAAATAAGATTTCAAGTCATTCCGCGAAACAGCAGGGTTTTACAAAAACGCATATAATACCACGTGTGAATTACATTTTATTTTTGGATTTTATTGAAAACAAGCAATCAGGCCCCATACACAGTGGCCTGTTAGTCAAGTTCAAACCATCAATAAAATGTTTTTCAAGTAATTCTTGATGGATTCGTATAAATATGATGTTTTTCTTTGCAAATGTCATAATCGAGCAAATTGGCCATCGTCTGATACAGGTCATTTACAATGGATCACTTGATCGAATCCGTTCGAACTAATGATACACTACTTGCATAGCAACTTACTCCTCAGGGTCAAGCGTCATCCCGATACCTATACGAATGGGACGCTTAAATACAGGGTCCGGGTGCGATTAATTATGAACGAAACAGTTTCATGCAAACCCTCGTCCTAGAGTTTCTTAGAGATCTTATCAATGCATACGGCTAATTATTAAGTAAATAGTTAATGTATGTGGGAGGCAGTGCCTTGAATAATGTATCTTGCTAATCTCGACGAAGAATTGATATTTCGATGTTTCATTTGAAATGTCCATCATGAATTGTAGTTTGGTAGTAAGACACATAGTGTAGGCTGAAGCGAGAAACTTTAGGAGTCATCACTTCACAACTATTAACCAAATGTTTCATTTTGGTTCAGCCCAAGTCTTTTCGGGATTTTGTTGGAAATATCTTTACACATTACGAAGGTGTTTCCTTTTGAATAGGTCTATAGATCATGCTGTGGATTCTGTTGATGAAAATTTGAAAATGGATGCGAATATTTCCACTCTACTAAAAGACCCTGCAGGGCTGTATTTGTTTTTATGGTCTGAAGACATTTACTGGTTGAAAACATGATATGAAGCACATCTGTCATTTACAATCTAGTAATGATAATTGTACAATACAGTTCGAGATGAATGAACCGAATATAAATGTGATCTGAGTTTATTGTTTTATCGCTATAGTTTTGCTATGTTAAGGTATGCTAACCGGCCACTGGGTTCTGTTTGTTCAGATGCCAACAACTAGTTGCCTCACCTAACCTCGACCTGGGTGACAATCAGCTGCCCGAGGTCAGGCTTAATACATAAATTATTTTATTTATGAAATATAATAGTTGTTTAGTATTCGGAAATACTTAATGTCATATGATGGCATCTCCAATATTGTATTAAGACATAGAATAGTTGAATTAACCCCTCATTATCTGCAGATTTAATGCTTGAATCAATCGGTTAAATTTGCGCATTCTACATCCGGCCACATCATCATTCGATCGATAATCTGTATATTTCGATATTTTCCGAGTGGTTAAGGCTACACACACCTCAAAGCCATATTCATAAATGTACTTATGGACTTTTTGAAAATATTTTTGATAGATTCGTTCTGTGTCGTTTTGCGTCATAGGTTGCGTGTTGGAAAGTGGAAACATGTTGCCGGGATAAAGGCACACCTCCAATCCATTAGAAATACAATAGGACGAACTGAGTTATCTAATTATCAATATCGTGCTTCGTATTGTATCGTATTGTGAAAGTAGATATTCGGCATGTGTCCCATTCTAATCTGTTTTCGACATTGCTAAGATTTCATTTGATGCATTCCAATGCAACCCAACATCAAATCCCTTTGTTCATACTGGTTTTACGAGGATAGGTTAATAAGCTTCATAGCGAGTATTTTTTAACATCCAGCCTTGCATGGAATCTAACCTGACACGAATTAAACGTTGTCCTTATATACTGGGGTAGACTGAGGAAGACTGAGGTAGACTTGCAGCGTCACACTGGACCCAGTTCCACAGTTCTGAGTTAAGATTTGACTCACGAGTTAACTCATCGAAAATGAACTGATTTTTAAACAGAGTTTACTCTAACTCTTTACTGTGGAACCGGATCCTACCTGACGATGATCTTTAGGGTGAGATCGAAACGTCGTGTCTTATTTATATTTTAGATTGAATAAATAAATTCTTGTTTTTAATTCTTTTAATCTGTAGATAGTGGGTTTTTATCTTATTATCGGATCCTACATATTTTCGTTGAGAAAATTGTGGCAATTTCTTCAACCAGGTATTTGTTATTTTTTAAATTCAGTTCATATAAGGGCATATTCACATATTTTTGATATAGTCTATTTCTCATTCAATTCATGATTGAATGTTAATAATCTTCACGCATTATTTGAAAGTTTGAATATCTATTACTCAATTCTGAATTAACCTGTATTTGAGGGGATGTTGAGAGGTTCTAGATACACCTGACGATGGACCAATAAAACTTTGACAGGTGGAATTTTATTCAGGTTTCATTCAACATCCACTAGCGATACCATCATTTCTTTACTTGGGCAGGTTTTTTAAGAGTGCTCAAAGCCCTTATATTTATGATACGCACCTGAACCAGGTCAAAACGTCCGAGTGACTCAATAATCGCGAAAAAATGCTATAGCTATACCTTAGTATATTGTATTCGTCATAATTGTGTTGTGTTGGCAAATCGAGGGAACATAAAGTTCAATAGTTGAACTTGAAGCTCTCGTTGCCAGTGAATTTTTGAAATTTAGATTTTCGAGGACTCATCGAAGAATAGTCAATGTCACCCGGTCATATCAACTATAGCATACCCTAGTTCTGGCTTGGAAGATGGGCAATAGATGATGTCCAACTGAAAGCAACATTTTTACCTTCCATTTTTTTCTTAAATTTGAAGTATTCGTGATGGTGTATAGTAATGTGTGTCAAGAATCTTCGAATGTTGAGCCAGAGAAAAAGTCCATAGTCAACGTATAAAATGACACGCCATAAGACCACTTGAATTTGTCACAAGTTTTGTTATTGTGATATAGATATAAAAGTGAAATAACAAGGTTTCTGTGACATAAACATCACTCTCTCTGTTACCCTTCGCTTGCGTGAAGTTCTTCCGGGACGTTTATAGTCTGGGGTAAGTTAATCATTCAATCTTACCTTCTTTCCTAATTATGAAAAAAATCTCTTCCGGTATTCGAGTCCCTGTTTCCGCTACGTCAGTATCAAGTATAGTGTTGTATTCTATTCTTTCCCTCGCATTTCTTGGAGGACACATGTGAAGCCCCTAAAGTTTTCCTTTAGATCGAGTAGCGCTTCATTTAGAATGTTTGAACTTTAGAATGTATTCAGTTCGCTGTCGAAGCGGTTGTTGGGCATAATTTCAATTAATACCAAAATATCGTGCCACGAGTTTCAGACCAGGTATTTTGAACTTTAAAATCATTCTGCAAAACCGGTCCCGCAAGACCTCTAGATTATTTAGTTTTAGATATTCGTTAGGTCCATGCTCGTGAAGGAGGCTATGAGTTTGTGTTAGTATGCAAAATGAGATCTATTAGGTCGACCGCTACTTGTAATTACACTAACTGATTATAAACATAAGATAATAAAATATTTCGTCGAATTTCCAAACACATTGGAAAGTGCAGGAGGAAGTCGGGTACATCCTCCGATATCACAGTGTGCACGGCTTACAATCGAGAATTGATATTTCATTCAATTTCTCCGGCTACACAAAACTCCCCTCGATTGTTCAAGATGAACGGATCCGAAGTCTAGGACTAATTTATTCGAACTCGCATACCTAATTTGAACTTCCTACGTCGTAATTAACTCAGGTCTCAAGGTTAATCGACTACACTAAAAATCCCCGGGGAATTAAATCACCATCTCAGACATCTTATTACTCGCTAATTTATAACAATTAACTCACTTTTGAATCCGTGATTCGCACCTTTAAAATACATGATGATAACCTTGAGAATTGGGCCCGAGTCAATGTCGCAAGCGAATCCAGGCTGAAGGGTATCATCAGCTACCATACGAAGGCCAATATACCATATAAATTGTATGAAAGAAATAAGACAATCTTATTGCTCTCCTCTATTTCCATAGTATGTTACGATGGCTGATTCGGGCCACGTAAAAACAAAAAGAAATTCCAGGTGCAATACTACACTACGCTTTTGATTTTTGTGAGATTTCCCTCGCATAGGGTTGCTTGGTTTGGTCGAACTAAAGTATAGATACTAAGTGTAAAAAAAGCTCTCTTTACTACTTACTAAATGGTCTTTTAAAATTCGTCATTTCTTTGAGAACGGTGGTCGGTATTCCAATGCTTATACCTAACACTACAGGGTTTGAGTACAAAACTGGCAAAATTGTGTACTACGTATGGTATACTTATAAAGAAATCTAATTCGTACGTATTCTACCTGATGAGATTTTCTTCCTGTCATGGAATGCAATCCAAATTTCACACCGAGCATAATTAATAAGCCATGCGAATTTGTTGCAAACATTTCGAGCTCAATTGATGTGTGTATTGTTGCAGAAGTTGTTGAACACGAGGACAAGTCGATTGAATGAAAATAACCCGGCTCCTCGCGTATCTAAATCTTATGATTGATTTCTGACTGTAAGATTCGACCTCCGGGCTTTAATTCCTCATTAATGACTATTATGCAAACATAAAGGCCTTCTTCAACATTCTCGAGTTCCTTCTTCCTGTTTTGAAGTGGCGTGGACGAAACTCTGAACTTCTGCTAGGCTAATTCTTCTTTAAGTAATCATATTCGAGGATGATAATAATATGAAGAAACGTCAGATCGACTAAAACAATACAATTTCCAAAGTTTTGTTATTTATATATAAGTTGATGTCATTGCCTTATCCGCTTATCCGGGAGGTAGGTGACATAATATGGACATAATGACATAATATGACTAGACGCGCTAGATAAGATAAGATGCTTTAGCAAGATCATTTGATTACTCTTCGACCACTTCCGTGGTATGTGAAGGGAAAATATTTTCTTTTTGAATATAAAAATTACCAGAGGAGACCAGAGAAAGGAGAAAAATACGCGAATTCAGATTTTCAATCATTTCGCGCCATTCTTTGACACTGCGCCATCTTCTGGTAAATTTAAAAACTAAGTGTCATGAGCCGAGTGTGCTGCCATCTAACAATAGCAGACCGAACTAATATAATCAAAACGCGAATGTCGTATAATTTTATCTGGTGATTACAAGATTACAAGATTCTACCCAGATTTCTCCTTCAGTTTTTAAGTGCACCCGACCCCACTTTCATAGCGCTACATGATTCCGTGATCAAGCGATCATTTTCAATTAAATAAAAGCAACATATAGAAAGACTGTCAGTTTTTATTCTTCAATATGTCAGAATTTTCTTTTAAGTTTTCACGATATTAATTTGGTAATCCTTAGATACAAACCTGTCTAGATACACACAATAATAAAAGTATGTTTGCTCATGAGATCGTTATAAGCTGTTCCTAAATATTCCATCTCATTTTAATCTTGACGAACACTCGACATTATAGTTTATGTCTATATGACCAGCATGTGATTCTGAATATTGGCAAAGATTAGGAAGATTGACTTCGCGTTGTTGCTATCAGCATCAATATTGATGAATCCATCCCTTTCGTATATACGCTGTCCTTCCGCTATTAATTGAAGACCTCCCGCTGAAAGAAGATATGAAAATATTTTTTATGTCAATACCGATAGAATCCCTGTGGATTTTTGATCTATTCAGGGATCTTTGTAATACGGTTATAATTGATGCATCATTATTTTGTGAAATATCATTTGTGGAATACCCTTGACCTGCATTATTTTCGGATCATCCAAGGGAACTTAGAACTAAAAGTGGCCTCAGAAGATCTCTGCCATTTTGAAAAATAGTCTAATTAGTCATTGAGAAACGAATATTTCCTTTCAATATGTTACAAATGTTCGAAATACCAGCTGCGCGCAAGTCACACTAATATGCAAGCATGAGCCCTTGTTTAGAGGTTTAGAAGAATTGATCTTGTGTTACATTGATTTGATTTCATAAAGTTAAATAATCTATTCGCCAGATCGATCGCCTGATCGAAAACTCACTCAATCGTCAATTCTAACATGTTAACATTCTCCGAAGATATTGACTAAAAATGTATGAAACATATACAACATTATTTTGAGGGCCATTTGTGGCATAGCTGACCACAAGTGGGGCAAAAAATCTGCACTGCCTGATCTGTGTTTTCCGGTTTCTTCTGGTGATAAAAAGAATGAGATTTCTCAGAATGAGTCGACGGGGCTAGACCGGGCATTGTGAGGTGTTCTAGATATCATTTAGCCGTCAAATGAATGTACCGGTACGTAATAGTTCATTTTTATGAATGATGGGTTTCCATTCAGACGCAGAAGATTGCACTTAGACTTTTTGAGAATCATTCGAAAATGTATTCGATGCGCTACAGAACAGGGGGTGTACACTATCGGTAGGAGATCGTTACTATTACTAGGGTTACCTATTCAAGCAGTGATCATTAAGGGTTGTACCCGGGAATATGCTGATCTTACACTCTAAAGACATTTGACAAAATCCATCGTAAAACTTCAAAATGTTTGGGCACTTATTTTAGAAACATCATTGAATATAGAAGTAAGTGTATATTGAAAATTAACCCTGAGGATGAAAGCAGCATTCTTGCCTACCATCTTGAGATCATCACTTGGTTTGGGAATTCGGGATAAATTTAGGCACAAATTAATTATCGCCAAAGGCCGAACTCGAGTACTTGTTGTTTCCGTAAATACGAATGATTTTATTCCGACCTTTGGGAAAGTCTTCAAGATTGAAATATCGGGGGCTTCCTCCTTAAGACCCCCTTTAAGATGGGATTACGCACAGATGACACATGGCAGGTGAATTCGAATAACCTGTTCATCATTACTTCCCTCCGTTGTCAATCACAATGTAATAAGACAGGTACTTATTACCAACGTGAATGTAAGTTTGAGGCTGGCGGATTGATTTCAATTGTCTCATTCAAGATACAATATTGCACATCAATCGTTTCTAGTCGCTCCCGTGTAATCTGCTAAACCGCGTGATCGAATTGTTTTGTGAGGCAGAAAATTCAATTATTGCATCTCAAATCGAACAAAGTTAGAAAGTGAACATCCTCTTAATTGAACATCGTGCTACTAGGCAGATTTTAGAAATTAATCTTTCGACCGAGAATGGATGGAACCGAGAAATTCAAAAATTGAACCAATCGTTTCATAGGTGAATGTGGAGTCAAAAATACAGTGTAAATACGATACTTATATTTCATATATGTTTAGATGTGACAGATATGCCGGTTATGATAATAGTAATATATAATTTTCAAATCTCAGAGAAAATCTTTGAGACAGTTTAGAAGGATTTGTAGGAAGATCTGGGATGCTATGGAGCATATACGTATAACGGAAGAGTTTATCTTTGTCATTTTGAAGGACATTGACCTTTTAGATACTCTTATACTCTGTCCGGGTATAGATGGTCATGGTGGTCTTGACCCTTGGCCCTTGATGATAAATTAGGGATAGTGGGACCTGTCCAACGAATCATTGGGTCACAATAAGAAATGACATACTTCTTCCGTGTCATAAAAAGTAGCGGTCAAACAGGTGAATACATGGGACAAATCTTCATGGATTAGTGACCAGTTTAAAAAATACAAATAAACGACATTAGAGTAGCATACTATAGCGGTATCTTTCTGTCTCGAAAATTTGGTTTAAGTAGTAGGATTAAAGAATCTTATTTAAACCCATTTGCATGAGTTCCAAATATCTATCAATCCTTCAAGTAATGGATGAAATGGTGATGGCGATAACGGTTGTGTATATTTTAATGAAATTACATTGAAAAGTGTCACTAAATTTTCAAAATATTGGCTTTTTGCACCTAAAGTTCTGCTCATTGGGACCTTGCTTTCAAAATCTGAAAGATGTTGAATAGCATTTCAGTTAATTATGCCCAGCAGCAAAGCGTAATCATTGAATGAAAATTCAGTGTCTTGGAAATTGACATAATCAGGAATTAGAGAGAGTGGTCAATTGAGCTGTTTACACTTCGTTTATAAGTGTCCGTCTTCATAATTGGTGATGCAACATTTTTGAAAAGCAAATCTTTGACGAATTCCAAGGTGAAATCCTGATTTCGATTTTGCGTTAGCGTTGATAGTAGAGGGATGGGTTTTATCAGTCTTATCAAGTGTCGTCCCGTCGGTGTATTCAAGAATCCACTTCAGACTGAATATAGAATTTGTCTGAGATAAGTTAATCAGGGCGAACTGATAGATTTTCGTATTAAAATGTAGAGTATCTCATTTTCGATAGTACCTTATCTCTGCAGGAAGGAAATGGGCATTTGGAGTAAAATTCATGAATGTGGATGCCGAGTCCGCAGAGAGAAATTTAAGTTTTGATTTTAGAGAAAATCCATACTCTACATATAATTTCTGACATTTTATTGGAAGCCGGTGGTTCATTCATTCACCAGACTCGTTCATTCATAAACTGGGCGGTCTAGATTTATGAATGACTTATCTGTCTCTCTGCCCGTTGAAGAAACAGGTGAATAGAGCCGTCCTATTCTTCGGCGCATCAGAGATGGAGGCTCTCACCCGGCAACAAGAGCAGGTACTATTGTTCCCGGGCTTCTACTCCGGCGAAGTCTCCGCACCTTGTTAACTGATTTGTCCGTCACGGTGAACACTGTGGCTTCTTAACTCGATTATCCAAGTCGATGGACGACGAAGAAAACTGATTTGTTGATTTCTAATGAGACTATATTGCATAATACGGCTATTGTGGAAGTATATTAGACGAACAGTGCAAATATTTTCGAGCAATTACATCGCAGATATTGTCAAGTGAGCAATTGCGAATGTGGATTCCGATTGGATTCTAATTGGGGAACTTTATGTGAAATTAGTTCCAATAAACAAGACACCTGTACATCATAGCTGAAAGCTATTTGGATATGAAATCATGTGATCTCTTATAATTAGTTATGGACACTTAGAAACAAGATGTTATTATTGCTCGAAAATGATCTTCTGACACATTTGTATCGAGTTATTGCTTGGACATGGCTGTGGTTCTAGAATAACACTATAACCGAGGTAAGCGTCTGTCTTACAAATCAGTTTCGCAGTATTTTAGACATTTTTGAAAACCTAGTTAGCGAAATTTTTGTTCATTCTTAGATTTTTTTAAATTTTTGAAACATTTTAATTCATCACTTGAAAATGCAAAATCTTTTTCTAAAGAATTATCGTAGTTTCCTGTAATTTTAAATAAGAATCTAGACAAATGAAACAAAAGTACAGGTAACCAAAGATTAAGCTTCCGCACCAAGGCTTACCGATGACAAGGGTATTGGTTTACATTCATATCGGTATTCTTATTTATTTGTGTGCAGTCAGCCGGAGCAGGGGAGGTGTTTGCAGTTACAGCACTATCTCAGTAACAACGCTTCTGATGTTGTCTTTGATATCTTGTCATAACAATGTCCTATACAGGCTGCGAGTAATAGCCGAAGAGCCGAAACTTGAAATTTACACCGGGCTTTGAGAGAACGATTAAGAAATGTTGCTTACGAACCGAATTGAAGGAACTGAAACTGGCTTGATATGATATTTCTTTGATAAGAAAACAAGAAGCATGTCGCTCTTTAGTTCTAACTTAGTCCTAAAACAGTTCGAATTTGAGTGCAGTTTAGCGATTTGGAATTATTCATATATTTATCTCTATAACTCACCCCGTGTCCAGAATGATTCCTCTGAAAGTCTAGGTGATTTTAGGAAGTGTAACACACTGAAAAGCCATTCTGTCCTGATGATACATAAGTACTTACATTGAATGAATTTCTCGAAGAAAAATCGGTAATATCTTGTACAAATTTTTTCATGGGAGTTAAGATGATGAACATCTTTAGTTTATCTTGAGAATATTATTCCACATGGGAACAAGGGCAGCCTGGGCAGGTGGATGAAGGTGCAAGCGAGACCATGCATGTGCATGCTTCTATACTCAAAACAGATTAATCCGGTGGATTCAATGGAAAACTAATGATCGAAACCATCTTCCACTTGTTTGTAAAATCACCACAAGTACATGATCACCCATTGCCAGATTGATGTTTAAATCAGCTGGATTGCATAGTGTTCATCGAACAATACAGGCATATTAACAATATTTTTAATTTTCATCGAAAATTACACCGAAAGATCCAAAGAATTGTACGAAAAATACAATGAAAGAGATTCTTTATATGAATCAAATAAAAAACTAGACTTTTTTATGGTAGTGTATTTATCCTATGATATGTTGATGGTGTGACCTAATATACCTCGACATATGGGGGATTGGTCTTTACCTGTATTTTTATCATTTTTGCATGGAACCTATACATTATCATTCTACCTGATATAATAGACCTCTTTTTTTGTACGTCGGAAATGCCGCCGTTTTTTACGTGTATAAAAGGATGTCATTATTCTATAGTCGATCAACCTGTTGCATTATATGATATTGAAGTTGATTGTACTCGACTGAGATGCTGTCTTAAATTGGTTTTGTCGAGCAGTTCGGCTCGTCGTCGGAGCCTGGATGCTGTGCGTGACCTGCGTATCTTTTATAATCTTTTTATTTACCACCTGTTTCGGTTTTATTTTCAAAGATGAATTCATCATCTTCTCGGTGATCCCGTCCGATCTCCCGTATCGAGCGAAGAGGCGGGAGTACAATATATTTAATAGCGGGCTGTCTCGGGGGGCATTGAAATGAATTGAATCGCAGGTTGATCCGATGAAAAGAAGTAGCGGAATTCTCATCGTGTAAACCACCTGTTCTGGGAGAATATATTATGTGTATTTTTTGAAATGAAGATACGGTCTCTCGATGCATCCAGGGTCGAGCAATCATAGAGAGACACAATTTAGTCACTAAATCAGAATCATGTCAGTGCGAAGGCGTTGCCTATGGTGACATCCTAAAAGGGTAATATCTTCGACTAATTCAGATGATTACTCCAAGATAATACGAACTGATATTTCAATACCATCTCCCTTAGTTATCACCTGCTATCTGACTGGATGGCTTTGGTAGGGATTATCTCTGCTCTTGGGATGGGTGTATTCTGGCCAATGTTTGAACAGGCTTTAGAAATTCTTTTGACAAGATTCATAAATCTGTGTCTTATGTTATCTTATCTTAGAGCTAGATTATAAGCGCTGTGTATATTAAAAACAAAGTTGATTGCCATTTGATCACAGTTGTACGAGCAAAATGTAGACACGAACAATGCCCGAAAACTGATTAAATCATGGAAGACGATGGATTCCATGGCAAAAACAGAGGTACGGAATTAAGTTATTTTGATAGTTGGTCGATGTGCTTGGTAACCGTCGAATTTGATATTATAATAATAAAATGATTAGTGATTAAACAGATAGTTGATCATTTTGGTGGCCATATGGCAACTAGCAGTTATCTAGCTGTCTACCTGTTAGTAACAGACAGTTAGAAGCCCGCAAATTACCCTCAATTTTTACACCCTCCATTCATAACTAATTATACGGCTCATTACATTCATAAATATTCCCCTTTGTCTAAGGCAATTACGCCTTTATTCCCTCGTTTAAACTAGGACAGTTTACTACCGTAGACGGTGCCACTTCATTGGTATAAGTGCGAGGTTGCCTGCTGTTCCGATGATTTCGGTGATTAGAAAATAGATGCCAAATAATTTGGGAACCGGTGAAAAGTATTATAATATAAGTAAGCATATGTCGAGGTCAAAACCACTGCTACTGTGGATACTGTAGGTCAGTTGAAGTTCGAATCAACACGTGGCTGATCTAGTCGTATATACGTGCGTTCCATCAGTGGATGCAGGTCACGCTTTTCTTGGATATTCTTGCGATGATTTTCAACATTGAAGTATTGAGGTGAGGCTTTTTTGTGTAATCATATCACCATGAAGGCAGGGATTTTTGTTTCTTTACAATTGTTTCTAAGTGGTTGGACACATTATGTGTACCGGACCAGGCTCGTATCAAGAGTTGTCAGGTTGTAGGTCTAGCCCTAGGTACTGTAAAAACGAGTATCTGTTTGCAAAAATGAAATGGTTTGTCCAGTACTATTTGGATCTGACACTTGTATTCAGCACCTTAATGTAATCATTGTCTTAAGAAAAGCATTTGAAATCTTAAGAGTATGTCACTCATATTATTAGGTCAAAGTTAGATTAGGGCAATCGAACAGTTATATCGTTGTGCATAAAATGGTGCTGGATGTTTATTTTCATCAGCAAATAACTCAGATTGACATGATCGCAAATTCAAAGTCTCTTCCAAGTACTCAATAGTTCTTGGATAGTTCTTCGTTTTTCCATTGAAACGTATATTTCAAAAATAGTCATTCATTGTTTCAAAGTCATGTTTTCTAGTCAGCTGTCACTTCATATTCCACCATAGACAGTTGGCCTATAAAAAATCGCAGACGTGCCATAAAAACTCCCAAGCTTTTTTAATGAACCTGGCGTTTTATAATACCCCTTTTGTGATCAGATTCACGAATACAAGACTACATATATTGCAGGTTTGTGGGGATTCAAAAGGGAAGTTTCAGTTCGATTGACAGGAAACTGGTATAATAATTATTGCATGGTTGGATTGAGCTAATTGCTATGTATTGAACAAACAATAAATGGCAAGTTGAAATCTGTGAAATGTTCTAAATCCTTGATTCAATCAAATTTTCACGAATGTAATCCCTAAATTGCATGTTTTAAGGTATCAGTTCACAGATTTTAGATCAAATTATCGAATAATTTGTAAGTTTGAAATAACCTGCGTAGATAGCATATATGATAATACAATGCTTCTTTCATTTGACCTCTGATTGCTTTCTGAGGCCTTTACACAAATCTACATTGCGAATGCAACTTAGTAAATAGGTTTCATAAATGATACAATCCCTCCTTTGTTTCTGAAAAATCCCTCGAACTTCTAATTCAGTTAAATCATATTCAATTTTAAGTTCGGATTTCAATTTCCCATCGAAAATTTAAACCATCTCAGAAGTGGAGATGTTATATCACTACACCATCTTGAGTAGCCCATTAAGATTTAGTGTTCACAGTTCGAGTGTTATTCTTCACAAATTATGGGCAGGTGAATTGTGGAAACTTCATGAACGATATGCTTACATGGGAAGGGCTTCTGTGTTTTTAGTGAAAGAATTATTATTATGATTGTCAAGTCCATGAGTTTATACAGAGACTGATGCTTCTGCAGATAAGGCAATAATTTCAATAATATCCTAAGGCAGTTTACATATGCAACCCGCAGTTGCTAGCATCATTTTCACCTATATATGGAAAGATGATGCTCAAGTGGGGTAATCATATTTTTATGATAAGGTCGAACAGGTATAACTTGCCACTGAGGTGAATGAGTATGTCCTGTGGCATGGTTGTACTGTTGCAAAATTGGATCTTATAATATTTTCTGTTATATTTATTAATATCTCTTGAAGAAAAAAAAAGCTATACTTTTTTCAGTCGAATGGTATGATATAAGCTTTCAATTATGTACAGTAAATGAAAATGAGCTCAATTGGTAGAGTTATTAAGTTTTATTCCATTTTCTACATATTCCAAATTAGGACGTTTATATCAACCTGGGGAATTTCATGAGTTAAATCCTGACATGACAGATCTTTCTAGAAATCTAGCAAATGATCGCTCGACATGATAACAAACCGCAAACATATTCTCACGGGATTGAGTAGGGGATTGAGTAGGGGATCCACGGAGATTATCTAGATTGTTACCTACTTCAGTTGGTTGAATAATCTGGTTTATAAATTACTCCACACTTTGAAGAGGCTCAGTGTTATCCATCTCATCTGCCAGCAGGTTCTGCCCCTCTGATCTCGAGTCTTTTGTGCGAATTAGTTCAGTTATCCAATTACGCTATTCAAAGCTATTCTACTAAGTTTTAATTTGTTAAAATAGATTTTGAATCGAGTGGTGTAAAGTTTTTTGCCCCCCTGACCAGGCTAACGATTCATCGAGCTTGTGGCCTCTTTTATTTGTTACCTAACTGTTGATAGTATCTTACAAACAGCCCCACCCATCTTTTTCCTGAATGACCAGCTAAGCTCCTTCTAGTCAGGAGCAAGTTGCTGTGGAAACTTTGAGCTATGAGTTCACGTTTTCAGTTATTTACTCAAAAGATAATTCATACAATTGGCAGACATAATAATGACTGTAGTGAAATTCTTCAGTTGAATGAAAATCTCCTAAAGTTGTTTAACCTTCTTTTGTTAAACAGTAGACTATTTATTGATAGATTAACAGATTATTCAGCAATGAATTTGAGCAAATCATTCTAATGAAAAGTTCTCTGCGTTCTGATTTATCATGTAATTCATTAATAAGAAAATAAGTCGAGGAAAGCAATTCTGGAAATATAGGGTAGGAATATTTAGTTAAAGATTATTTTGTTGTTGTCCATTTTTGATTGGTATATTTCAAAACGTGTAGGCAGGCAAGGCATCTTTTCTTTAACAAAAACGAATTATGAATGCATCATTTATTAGAATGACTTATTAGTTTATATTATTAGTTTCACTCTATCAATCATCCCTTCAGGTATAGGCCTAATGAGTAACTGATAATTAGCAGGCTTGGTATAGCTCCAGGCATTTCTTATTGAATACTGAGATATTTTCATGTTCTTGTGTACAAAATATTTTCATTTGACAATCAGAACGTATTGTTCTTAGTTCAAAAACCCATGTTCTTGTGTAATAAACATGGTCGCTCATAGTATGGATTCCTTTTTCTTTTTCAATTAGATGGGTTGTTATTGAAAATACATAGAACAACAAATCATTGACATTGATTATTCGTGTTTGTCAGTGGTGTATATCTACTAATCACATCTTTTCATTCCTGTCAATTTGTTGGGGCAAGAAAATGTAAAATGATCATGTTTTCTGGTGTTAAACAAGTTGATTTACAATGTAAGATGATTAGATATTGTACATCGAATAAAAGGAATCGAATGATTCGAGCTATAAAAATGACAGCAGAGGTCTTGTCTTGTTACATTTGAGGATCAGTTCCCGAGGATTTCACATGTTAGGTACTACAAAGTCTCGAGTCTCCGTTTTAAGGTAAATTGGCTTCCTACACTCTACTGTCATTTTTAAAGTCCCTTCATTTTTGTTTTCGTAGTGCATGGGCGTCAGTTCCTTACTTAGACAATCTTGGCTATTTCCATCACGTTTCTCGCATCGACGGAAATTAGATTTGATCTTTTTCTGACAACTTCGAACGAAGGCAATTTTCATGTCATTTCTAGTACCCTTATTCCATGCAGTGTCTTTTCTATGAAGTGTTATCTCATTCTCTTAGGCAGTAATTGATTGCCTGCGCGTGAAGGAGTCGAATTGGTAATTTCCATGTCACTCATTTTCATGTCACTTGGTTTCCTGTTATAACTTGTAGAACGTGTTTGGTATTTTAGTCTCAAGTGCATCAACTATTAAACACTTATCTCAAGAGGAGGGATTGGAATTGGAGGGGGCCTTTGACTTAAGATTTTGATTTAACTGTGTCCGGTGCGTCCAACCTTTAACTCTGAAATGACAGTCACATGGATTGAATAGGCAACTGTTTGGGGTCTTACAGTGATTGCGCTTAATTGCAGCACCAGGTATAAATTACCCTGTCTGCTATGATCGTCTGTTGTATTTTCCTGGCCTCAGACGAATAATTGATTGATTAGGTTAATTGGGTGATTAATCGTTTTGTGAGTGGACTGCAGGAATACAGCTCCGATCTGCTGAAAATATTTGAGAGTTTAAGTATAGAAATTTTTAAATCAAATGAAGTCTAATGAAGTAATTCATCAAATATTAAAACCGAACAGCCGTCGCTACGAGATAAACCAAATACTGTCCACTCAAAGTTCACTCGGGGACAGGAAGTTTGGGTTTTCTTGAGTTTTGACTTATGATTTAAGAATATTCGTCCCCAATTAATGAATTATGTGGGAGCATTATATATCAAGTTAGTTTGACTATTGTCCGACGATTAAGGATGGCACCAGCAGGTAACATATTTGATAATTAAGTTTTAATGGGCCCCTATATCGCACGTGTGTGTTAGGTTTTCAAAGTGCATAGGGGTCATTTTCCATCTGTTGACATTGCCGTCGAAATAGTCGGAATCCAAATAGCTATAGAATCCCGGGCAGAATTATCTAGATGTTGTCATAATTTTTGATGTTACATCTACGTTTTGCTAGATGGTTTGAAATGATGCCTGTAGTTTAAGCAGGTGTTCGGGTGTCATCGCGTTCTGCATTCGCGGCGTGTCACTTGTCAACAGATTTCGACGATTTCCAGATATTAATTACATCCCAATACTTCTTAGCACAAGTTGATGAAGCGGCTCTCCGCTGAGAAAATCTCTTTGGGCTTGTTGAAACAGGAAGAAATACTTCCACTGCGTGCCACATACCAAAGTTTGCCAAATTACCTGTCTTGCTATTTGTCTGGCTGGTGTTTAATGGGCTAATTTCTCAGTTGGGCTTTGTTTTGAGCCCATTAACCCACCATGTCTTACTATGTTATAGTCGCCTCATAGAGAGTTCACACTTTGCGTCTCTCAGAAATGACCATTGGCCCTGCACATCCTATTGTTTGCTTTGTATACCTGTGAAGCGCTTACAAGGCCCCATCGAACCATATGCTTTCTTGAAGGCACATCCTATTGTCATCTCTGATACTTGCATAAATAATCAGATAACAAGTGTTGAAATTATTGAACCGACTTCAAGATGTGGCCATTTGAGCGAAGACCTCATCATGAGTAACATGCATCTCCAGCTCTTGGTCAAACTTTAAGTGTTTCTGTTGATTTGATAGTTCCTGATTTGAAAATCGCTCGCTGGACCTACGGTTTTATGACTGTTTAACAACTCGCCATATGTTAAGTTGGCGATTCTGTTGTCGTTGTCGTTGTTGTTAAAGTGATTCGAACTTTTGAAATGGAAGTAATGGAAATGGAAGGCATCGAGACTGTTTATACTGTCGATCACAGCGGTACATCTCGAATCGGAATCTATTGTGGGATTAGTGTCGTTAGGGTAAGTAGGATAAGTTAGACGGGATAAGATAGGTTTTTGCATGGGTATGCTTACATTCTGGGGACATTTTTAGATTACCATACCATATTTATAAGTATTCCATTCAATATGGAGGCAATTACCTTGACCATTTTTTCCTTGGCCATTTTTTTCCTACAATCGGCTAATATCTGGTATATTAATTTTATTCTGGCTTGATATTTCATGGATGACTTCATCGTTTGTCTAGCTTTTTCTAGCGGTTTCTAAACTCAATTTCCTTAATCTCATTTTCACTATAATGTCTTGTTTGCTATAGGGTCTATAGAGTTAGATCAAGTGGCCAATATAAAACATCCTTTGATCAATTTCTAAATCTTACTGAAATGCTACAGAGGCAAATATCTCCTGGGCCTGTGGGTCATCAATATTTGTGTGGATATGTGCATTGTTTTGTTGTCATTTTCAAGCATCCATGATTTCATTATCGCAAGGTGCACCTAAATTGCACAAAGTTATCAGGTTATTGTGGACAGTGTAAGAACTACACAGGTGCCCCAGGCTGGACGATCTCTATGCATATTTGATGATCTTATATATATATATATATATGTTCGTGAAATTATTGCCACTTTCTGACTAGTACGTCTAGACAATTTGACAGCTTTTTATTATAGAATATGTCATACATATTGATATAACAATGACAGTTGCATCAGTTGAGAATTAAGTCAACTAGATATTGATATTCCTTCTTCAATGTTACAATTTTTAGCTTTTCAGATTTTAATTCTATTCCATTATTAAGAAAAAGATAAATATGAATTTTGAATAGAAATGTGAACAGCAAGTTTTTTGGCGTTTCATTACCCAACTCTGGCCAGGCCCATAAGTTCTTAGTTTCGCTACAGAACTAAGAGTCATAGACTGGTCTTGAGTGCGCCCTGTTGCTTAAGATGTTTTTAGTGTGATAAATAAAAGAGTTTTGAAATGTTTGTATAAGAAAACAACTTTTCAAAAGTCTCTTTTAGAAGTTTGAAAATGTGAATTGGCCTTTTCGTGACGTAGATGCTTTAACTTAAATGCCTTAGAAACCAGGGGCGTCATCAGTTTTACAACCTCCAAAAATTGAAAATCTCAGCTCAATTCAGGAAATCGGAATTAGTAAAGCAGGAAATTGCTTCCTTGTTCTGTGAATTAAGAGTTGACACTTGTAAGTTATATTGTAAATCAAGAGCTACAGGATGGAGTAAAGGATAATTTCTGTGAAACTCATTTCGGCCTCGGGCAACACAACATAGAGGACCTCCTAACATTAGAATCCCTTGAGTAAACGGAACGAACATCAATAACTGAATCAGGTGTAAAACACCTAAAATAAGAGACACAGGTCTTGATGTTGTTACCATGCACGAGAATGTAGAACATGATTTAGCTTCCTTATCCTCTATTCTATAAATAAAAACTTCCACTCCTGGAAGATTATAGAAAATGGAATTCATCCCTTTTTGATACAAATGTATTTTAGGTTATGGAACCATATTTGATATGATGGAAAAAAATGCTATATTAAGATTCAACCTATTCTAGTGAAAATCACAGTATCATAGTTTAGTAGTGGCTGATACCATAAATTGATTATCATATTTTTTGATCAAGCCAAAGACTAGAGGAAAGAAACTTAGCTATCGTATGTTGAGAACTGATTGAGATTTCAGTGTCACATTAAAATGGTTATTTTGTTTTCCGTTAGATTATAATGAAAGTTTTTGTGCAAAGAAATATGTTTTATGTGAAAAAATGCCAAGGCCATGTAAAGAATCTGAAAATTTTCCCTGGCAACCATTTCACTTGCAATTTTCATTGAACTGTTGTGAAAAATCTATCAAAGATTTGAATTGGTACAAATAGAGCGTATTGTCATCGAAAGTGATACGAAGGAAATTAGGTATTAACACTGAATGAGAGGCATTATCCTTCATGGGTTTCAATTCATAGGTCCATAAGATAAATAGTGTTTGAAACCGTTCATGTGTAAGATTAATGAACACAGGATTAACGGGCTACTAATCCTCGGGTTAATCCTGTCGTACACTGGTTTTACATCACATTCAGAGAATCAAATTGGTCCTAATATTTTCTTTCAATTTGCGATTGAGATTAAGAAAGTGTAAAAAATAATACCGAAGGCAATGGATTCTTTTTCGCGTTTCTTGACCTTCCAGTTGAAGCAGCTCAGTTCATATCTCATTTTCACTTTTGCTTTACGATTATAAAAGATGAACACAAAAAAATACAATTGTTTCATTAACAAAGTTAAAGCATTGATATGTACATGAATTTTCCACATAATATTCCCTTCAAAAAGCCATACTACTGCACTGTAGTATATAGACAGTATCTTTGATATTCTGGTTCTATTGATCAGCTTAATTGATAATGCTAATTAGTTAAGTGCATTTAGCAAATTAGTCAATTAGCAGGCTAGTCTATCAGACATTGGGTGTGTTGAAATGCTGACAAATTTATGCTTTGTAAGGATGATAAATGTTTGTAAACTTTTGACCAACATTTATTTAGTAAATATTGAATTTTCGTAATACGCATATTTTGCCAATTTATCAATTTATCCTAGGAAAATAGTGCTGTATTTTACGATGAAATCATGAAGTACTATTGCAGGGTTGATTAGTTAGGTTGTTAATTAGTCCGGGTCCATCATTAGTTAAGAGACTGGCTAATTACTTAGGGCTTGTATTACATCTAGACATATTTTACTGCCAGTCCAGTTATAGTCTACATTACTGAACAATGCATTTCTTAATTTGATTAAATTAATCAACAATACGCTGATAAACTTGTCTATCAAGAAATGACTGAAATTCGCTAATTACGGTAATTTTAAACGAAGCAATTAGGACAGACCAGGTAACTGTTCATCTTTCTGTCTGGACAGTTAGTAGGGTGAAAAAACCGGTGGCCAGTGTCTGAAGTGGTCAGACATAGCTCTGAAATTTCACACGAAAGTCGTTAGATTCCATTGAATTCATTGTCGGGTCGAAGAACTTGGCTAAGTTACAATGGCAGGAGGGTATATAACTGTAAGACCGAGGGCTGTTTCGTGTAATCTACTCCGTGTCACGGTCACGTCATCATCTACGTCTTCAAGGATTCTCTGTCATCAAAACAGATATACTCAGATATACAAAGTCATCATCATTCTGTTATTACTTATAAGGAATTTAATAAGGACTCGTCATTCAAATCGTTCAAACGCGTTCCTCTGCGACGAGAAATGATACTTCCGCTGCTGTTGTTGTGAGTATGAATTCAGCAACTATTCTTAGTTAACGATATCTTGTCATTTTCAGATTCTCCCTAAAGCGAAGATACTTAGTTTATTTACGCTGAATATCTATGCCATTTCATGCTAAACTATTTTCCACTTGGTTGCTACTATTTTTGTCGTAATATTTCCAAAAGTCTTTCATGTGGTAGGCAATTATTCAATACATTCTAAGCAGCTCGGATAATAATAGGGGCGATATTTTAGCAGCCCATTATGGCTATAATTGCTGTGATTTGTATTAATAATTTCTCAATGTTTTGGCATAACTTTTCTAGCTCGAGGGTAAATCATGTCTCCATGCGATATTTTTCCCACTTCTTTTCATCAGTAGATCAATTATTGCGAAATAAAGGTTATGCCTGACTGAAATGATTTCGTTTCACCTCAGCACACTTTTTAGCAAGTTAGATGTGTAGTCATGAGAACTTTTTAGTTTATTTTGAGGACATTCAATTACCAATACCTGCCACACTGATATAACGAGAAAGATGGAGTCCGAAAAGTTTCCTTTAAGCTAATAATTTGTTGATTTGACATTTCATCTATAACCTAATACAGTAATTATTGATCAATAACATATTAGCTTTAAAGAATCTTTTTGGACTTCATTTTTCTTGTTATATCAGTGTTGAATGTGCCTTATAAAAAATGTATGCTTGAGAATTAAGGGGCTGTAAATCTTTTTTTAGTTATCGGTGTAGAATTTTCCCATTTTATTTTAAATGAAAATTTTAATCAATTCGTTGTATCGAATTAGTGTTTATATAGGTAAACGTATTTAGTATCATAGTGGCAGACACCGAGTAAATTAGGCGTCTCACTTAGATAACTGTCACAGTCGCTTGTGATTATTACAGTACATTCATAACTGTAATGAACTAGTAATAAAGTTATTTATTCAAAAACCAACAACTGAACTTATCCCCTATAGAACTTGAACCCGGTGCTGACAGAAATCTATTTTAAAAAAGGCTTACTGAAAATCGTTTTAATGATTGTGGATTTCGACTAACATAGATTCTAGTTCTTCTCTAAAAGAAAAGTCTTCTCTAAAAGAAATATTCTAATTTCATCTGAAAATTAACTTTCGTTTGGATGAAGTGAAATCACTTGACACATTATCAGGCCTCCTCTTTCTAAAGTCCTTTTGAAATGATAGTTTACGGGTAGTTAGTTTGGCATAGAAACCTTTGATTAATAGACAGTTTAGCTTTGGGGTATTTTTCCTGGGCAAAGATGGAAGCTTTTTGAGGCTACCAACCTGTTGAGTGTTTAATCATTAATAAACATGATGACTTAGGCTTGTTCTCGTGTTTGTACAGCAACTTAAAACCCAATTGCATGGTTTTCATTAGCCGTATTTGTACAAGGTTAAATCCTAATGAATTACTCAGCTACCCTGATTTTCTATGACTTTTTTGTCTGGCGAGATGCTTTAAATTGTCGGTCGATGCGACGTTCTGGTCATAAGGCGAATGTCCAGCGAGCGAGTTCGACCGCTCGGCATCAGAAGTTTATAGCATCTAGAAACTTGAAAGCAGTCTTTTAAAGATATGATTATTTACGGAGAGATAGGTAAGAGAAATGAAAGTGTTTTTGCAGGATTCACCGTTCATCTTTTAAATTTCAATTGTTTGTATAAGACGTTCCTGAGAGTCTAGCGAGGGCTTGCAGTACCATTCATACGAAGGATTAACTTTAAGTACCGGTTGTTAATTAGCGTTTAACAAGTAGATTAGGTTAAAACCATTAATCAGATTGATAATTAGATTACCTAATTCGGTTATGCTGAAAAGTTAGTTCAATAAACGGAGGGAATTGATTTGTTATGAAAGTGAAACGTTTTACCGATATATAGAATACTAGAATACTAGGGAATATCGGGTGAACTCCCAGTAATCCGTCAAGTTCGTTTTACCGCTGCCTGCGTTTTGTCTGCGAAGCAGTTGCTACGGTTACGCGGCAAATGAAGCACCGGTGGAGAGTAACAATGCTATGATGGATGTAAACCGTGGCAAAACGGATAAGGTACTCTAGATATTTTTACTAGCCTTGAGATTCGTGTTCGGTGGTGACTGTTTTCTTTATGTATGGTAGTTATTTCAGTTGATTTCTAAGAAATTCATTTTTTTTCAAAGATTTTACTAACATTACGATAGATTATAAAAAGGGCTCTAAGAAAAATATCTAAATATTTGTCATGTTCGTGTACGTACTCGAGTTTGAAAGAATTTTAGGCGGTTGATTACCAGTTTTCGGTCGTTTGCCTTCTCGATGAACCGGGATACAAGCGATCGATCGGTATTTTAACTGGATCCGTGATTGGTTATTGATTATTGTTTTGATTGATGAAATGCTGAGTGAGTGTTACCAGCGCAGTCAGAGATAAACTGTAATCGGAAAATGATTAGCGCATAAAAAAGATTCCAAGGTTACTCCATGTATAAGCGCGATTCCCGTACATGTGTCCTCATATTTCAATCACAGCCTCATATTTCTATAACTGCCTGTATATAAATCTTCGGAATATTTTTTTTGTCCGATGTTCGAACGGGATTATGATCATTTTTATGGCCGATTATATAACATCTCGATTTTCTAAATTCGTATTGTCTAAATTTTCTGGCTGCTTGCACCTATTCTCTCGATGCGCTCATAATACATCGAGAAAAGGGATATCATATCTTACTATTAGTGCTAACTGTTTTTTAATTGGTCGGCTCCCACTGTCATAAATGCATGGTAACTTAGAGTGGGTGTTCTGTCTTTAATTCACCTGTCCTAGTCAGTTCATCCAACAATGGCTCTATGGTATCATTAGGCGCAATCAATTAAACTCATATCATTACTTCCTTGAGGGGTTCAACGAATATGTATATATATATATTTATTATATGATTGCTCATAACATATCTTTCCCTTATTTCGAAAATGATATTTCGAGTGGCAGTAGTGTCCTCGTCTGACTCAGTTATGGATATGGTTCGGACTAACTAGTAAGTTATTTTCATACAGTTTTGATCAATGATTATGTATAAGGATAACTGTAATCACATTAGTAATATATATGAAGGAAATGAGGAATGATTATTTCCTTCAAAACTTGTAAAACTTGTAAAAATGTCATGGCTAAAACGTGATCGGGCTGGACATGGCGTGCCTTGTTTTTCTACTGTTTATTTTATACTGGCTTACTTTTACTTGATAATCACTTCGTTCAATATTTCACTGTATACTGCCTTTTGCAGGCAAAACAACACAAATTTCTGTCAGTAGGATATTTTCGGGATTGACCAGACAAGCTAATGCATTGATTTTATGTTTATTCCAACTTGATTATTTCTAGGCTCTTAAAGCTGGATGCACGTTCTTTCCAAATTATTCTTTGTTTATCCTGATTACTTCATGATTTTAATTGACTAGTTTAATCGCACTTTGTTGTTTTGAACAAGTACTGTTATAGTGAAATATGATAACTCTTTCTGGCTGGTAATAATTATGGGAGTATAAAGTGTGATACATAGTTACATATCGCACCTGTCTTTATTTATTATCGTGCTGTATATTATTTGTATCAAAGTAATTAAAACAGAATTCAAGTTTTTAGTAACTGTTTTCATAATGTAGAAACAAAAGCTCTGCTCGCTAATGCCAAAACGCATCATTTCATTAACTTAGTTAGGAATTAACAAACTTTTCTGACCAGCGAAAATAAATGGTGCTAATAATATATCAGTCACAGATTTCACAGCCAGTCCTGCGATTGTTTTTAAGCAGCAAGGACATGTTCATTCCGTCTTCAGTGCTGATTGCAATTAAACCAACCACTATTGGATAATTATGCGAATGTTTACAAACATTTGCATTCTGGGGATATTCAAAATACCTTTTCTAATCCGTTCTACAGATTGCTGAACACTGGCTTAATTAAAGCTGTGTGTGGAATTATTAGTGTCTATAGCCAGTGTAGTGGGCAGTGTTTTGATATGGACAGTTCGGCCGCTACGTGAACTATAAACTTTTCTATCTTCTACCTGGCGTGTTGGTTTTAACATATTTTGCCTAGTATCTGCGAGGTTTTATTCTCAAAATGATTACTATATCGGAGTATGACGAGGTGGTCAGTATTTCTTGGTCATAGGATTTTTTATCAGGATTTTGAGTGTGTGGTATATGCAGAATTTCTGCTCAGACGACTAGAACTCCGACCAAAATTGGACCTCTCTCTCAGTTCTGAATTGATACATTAACATATCACTAATTATGTTGTATTTTTGTGTTTTTCAGATATCTCATGACAGTTCATTTTACCGCAGTGAACAGCTGGATAACGGCGACCTAAGTTCGATCGTCGAATATCCTCGTTTATCGTCTCCGTTCTTCGCCGAAATTCGCCGACGTTTTCCGCACGTTTTCAAACAAGTATCCGATACTGCGTCGTCGTCGGTAAACGAAGTATCTTCTGATACATTCACGAACTTCTTCGAACGCGCGAAATCGTCGGATACCACCGCATCGTCGTCGCTTCGACGTTATAGATCTTTAGAAAATTTCAGTGCGTCGGATTTGTTCGATAACGCTGAAACAATGGGTTACAAGAAGACCGTCAAACCGAGCAGGGAATCTCAACGACAGCCGTCGACTTTGCTGAAAATGGACTCGGCGCTTTCGTTGAAAGAACGCCTGCGTCACAATCAGGAACTGATGAAAAAACTGCTCGAAGAGGAATCGCCGTTTCGCAACCGCGGGAACGGAAAAACGATCAGCGGCCCGCTTCAGGTGCCCGACTCCCCTGAACGCGACGACGAAGTCAAATACGGCACGCTCGATAAGATCGTCGGACTGAAATACATGACGCGCAATCGAAGCGACGGCTTCTTCGCGTACAACGAAACAAAAGACTGTGCTATGATCATGCCGCCGTCGGGAACCCGGGTCGAGACGCCGGAAATTTCTGAACATTGCGAAACTGCCGTCGAGGACACGCCGAAAACGGCGCCGCCCATCGACTGGTACAAACGTCCGTCGAGTACTCAACGACCTCGTATGGGGCTCGCGATTACGCCGCGTAGTATGCATAGGGGGCGCCGTGACAAGCGACCGGCGTCGCTGCCCGGCGGCATTCTGAAATCTCAAAACGAATTCTGTGATAGTGACTCGAATAAAGAAAACGATATTCCATTCGGTGACGTTAAGATGGCGCTGAATTACGAGAAGGAAAGCGATTCGTCGACGTCCAGCGCGAAGTCGCTGTCGAACGTGCAATGCAGTCGTCGACGTCGGTCGTTGTGTACGCCGCGCGAATACTCCGCGCACGACTCGGACTTTCAGAACTTCGACTCGATCGAAATCGAAATGCTCGACTTGTCATCGTTGGAGAGCGAGCGACGCGATAAACTATCCCGCGATCAGGTCGTGCCCGATCTCGGCTCGACGGACGAGCGTAGCCTGTTGTTCGCGCTCGGTCAGGATTTGCTGGCGTCCAGCGATAGTGATGAAACTGCCTCCTCCGACGGTAGCTACGACAACAACGAACAATCGGTGAAAGCTAACGATTCTACCTTGAAAAATTCATCGATTCTCAAAGGTAAGAATATAAACTCCGCTCCGATAGTTACGGAGCTGCTCCGTGTTGATTTATGCAAATTACGATATGTTTTTTCTCGTCGATGGTTCGTATCAAATGGGGAATTTTCGTGACGTTATTACACATGACTGAAGCAGTTACCAATAGCAACTAATGAACATAATAGGGGCAATTAAGTCGCACAAAGGACTTCATCCACTGTATATCTATCGCATTCACTTGTTTTAGTACTTCAGTTCCCTATTACCATAAATTTTGAAATAACACTTGATACAAGTGAAAGGTATATCTACAGATACGTGTAAATATGTCATGTGTTGCTCTAATAACCTACAAATTATCAAAACTCGAATAAAAAAAAAAATTCCATTAGACTAGGTCTGCAACTTCAAATACTTAGAATTTAATCTACATTATTTAGGGAAAAAATTTGTTTCTAAATATGAAAATATAATCTTTCTATATTTTACAGATTCAGATGTTGATTCAGGGATCGCGCAGACTCCTCAGGAATCGTCCTCGTCCAACGAAGGTGCTGAATCTCGAAGCCTCACTAGATATTTACAGTAAGTGTGACACCATCTTCGCTCTTTTGAAATTAACGCGCTGCTTGTGCTGCCACATCTATGCAAATCTAGGAACTACGATACCAAAATTAATGACGATCTTCTCCAGTAGATGGCGACAAAATGTTTGTTTGGCACTGACATATGGCATGAATGCTTGTATTGTTAGAGGCTATGGGGTGTATCTATTATTGTTTGACAATTTGATTGGGACATCAGTGTCACTAATAGTCCTTCATTCTGGGCATCTAGTTTCAATAAAGTGTGCCACCCCCACTTCAGAAATTTAAACAATTTTAAATAATTCAGATTTTAATTAGTATCATAAAACTGGATTAAGATTTTCCAGTCAATTTCAGCAATAGAATAGAGAAAATTCAAAAAATCAGATCATTTCAGATCAGATCATTTTTCACAAATAATTCCTCATATATTATTGATATGCTCATCTTGTGATAAACTCAGGGCATTTGCTGACATGAAAAAACCAATCTACAGTTTAGCAATTATAATAGTTATTAACAGTTATTGAGTTGGATTAAGGCAGCACATTGCATTTGTTTGTGGCATTTGAGCAGTTATGAAAACAATTAGGCATTATACAACAGTGATTATAGCAATAAATAGTTGATCAGTTATGTTCATTGGTTACAACTCTGCTGGATTTGAATCTAACAATAAAACCAAAGACAGAAATAGGTGCTAAGGAAGAAAAGGCTTAATCCACCCAGCCGTTTATTTGTAAAGGAAGGTAATTTTCGTGATTTTGAATAACAGATTTCGTTTTAGCTTTTGTTATTGTATGTAAAAGTACTTCTGTAGCTATTTCTATTGAAAGTTTAGTTCAGATACATTTGCTTATTCCAATATTTTTGGATCGATAAAGTTGGTTTTTGCTAGAAAGGTCAGGTGAAAATAGGGAGCATTTTAGTCAAAATAACTGCAGGGCACTAGTATGGACCACTGATTTCACACCTGTCCACAAATTTTGGGTTCTCTCAGGGTCCTCACTCCATCCTCACTTCATGACAAAGTAAGGCACAAGCCACAAGCAGAAGAGCATCACGCCAAGAAAATAAACCAGCAATTATGCATAAGTAAGTTTTCAACTTAAATCCGCTATAGGCAGTGTACCTTATCTCAAAAAAATTTCTTAGGGAAAATATCTGCACGCTTTTCTCATTGGTTAGTTTAAAGTAGATGCTTCTTTTTGAATTTTTTGCTTTTAAAAATCCAGTTATCAAGAGACGCTATACAAACAAACTTGTGCGTTCTAGTTACGAATAAAGCAAGAGGAAGTGATCTCTTCATGAGACTTGTTTTTCGACGCACAAGAGCTTTAAAAAATTGGTTCAATAGAAATAGTAACTACATTATATGAGAAAACCAGCGCCTATAGCAGCTAACTATACCATCTCGCACACAGTCAGGTGTCTAGTAAAATGAGAGATCTGAAGCTTTAGAACGATGGATAATATTTCCTACGTAATTATCAGATCATATTTTCATGAGAGTTGAAAGAATGGATTCGGTGTGACAATCACGAGGGCAATTATAGCATTTAGTAACATATATTGTATCTACAGAGGTCTTTATAATCACACATAGCAACAAATATTGAAGATGCTATCTCAAAGAGTCTGAATTGGATATAGATGTATAATTAAGGGATGAAATATGATAGATAGATAACTAGATAACTTGTATCATTGTTTGTAAAACTTAGAGGTATCTCCTTGTGCCCGTGCTTGGAGACTGAATTTGACGAAATTCAAGTGTGATTCATCTAGGTACAGGATGACTCATTTGCCATTTGAATGGAAGCATCCTCTTCAAAAATTAGTTGACAAAATTAGCACCATAGTACGCCCTGATTGATTCAATTTTTTTGAAAAGATTGAAGTAAAGTGGCATGTTCAGATCAGAATTATTAGTGTCAAGTTGTGCTTACTGTGTCAAAACCGTATCGGGATGTATATACATAGCTTTAATAATTTAGAAATTTCTGAGGGCTTAAATGAATAGATAGCTATTGGGATGGATACCATGGTATGTAAAATTTGTTAGGACCTTGAGAGTGTGTTCCCACTATGGACACGTGTTTGAATTTTCAAATTTCAACTGGTATCGCCATTTTGAATTCCATTTGCTTTTGTGCCCATTCAAAAAATCATCAGGTGGACTTGTGCGCGGCAACTGGGTTAGTGAATGTGCATACATTTCATCTTTTGTCATTTCAAACGAGTTTTGGGACCTCATATTTTCTATATGCGGGCAACATCAATATTAGGAGCGCTAGTGAGAAAGAATTGTCCCATTTTCAATGAATAATTGGTGCAATTCGAAAGCAATATCTATCACAATATTATTGTCGGGAGTTCCTTGCACAATCGGAGAATGCGTTATCAGGCAATCAGCTGTATAGAGGGCAGGTCATTAGCATAAACTGATTGGGCTAATCGAAAGCACGGGAGGGAAGTTTGAATACGAACCGCGGTCGTCAGCAGCGGAATTCCTAACCTATAGCTGGTTATTCATAAAGCGAGGGAAAGTTTCCGGGATTCATAATAAGTGCCACTTATTTGAGATTTGAGAGTCTGACCCGTTAATTGTGTGTCAAGCTCAGCAGCTGTTTTGACAAACCGCATAGGAGGTTTAGGAAGTTTAATAGCACATCCGCCTGTCTGATATATATTTGCGACTTGAAAAAATGATGAACGCTAGACTAGTACGGGAGCCTAGGTAAGTGACGGGTATTCTAAGATAGATCTGAAATCTTTTTGATTATAGTATTTAATAGTGGATAATTGATGATGTAAAGTTAGGATTATGTATTATGAAACATTATTAAAGATTAGAGATTACTTATTTACAGGCTTAAGTAATTTTTCAGAGGGATTTATCTGAGAGTAGGTTGGAAACTGTAATTCAAACAGTCATATTATGTGATCAATGAAGATTCTATTGTTTATTGTATTAATTAACATTGATTAACAATGAGCATTATGTCTCTCATGCTGTTTCAATAATCCATATACTCAAGTCTCCCATGAAGTGTATTGTCTTTCTGCATGGCACCTTTATGTTGTTGGGCTGTGGGGAGACATATTAAAAGGTGATTACTTGCGGGGCACAGGGGGCCATCTGCTTCATAGATCGGTTTATAAACACGACTTGACATGTATGATTATCACTAATGTCACCAGTCTCTGAGCAGTTTACATCCGAGAAGGAACTTTTTTCGAAAGATTCAACTTGTTGTTAGATTGCGCAAATTCAAGGACTAATAGGAGCATAGTTTAATTGTGCGAATGTTTGCCGATTTTATTGGGATACACAAAATAGATCGAGTTTAGGAGCCTCATGAGCCACATACATCAACTGATTCTTGTATGGATTGTTTGATCAGTTGGACTTCCATTTCAAAAGTCATCAATGTCATGTTTAACTGTAGCCCTTTAGAAACATCTAACAACATTGCTCGGTGAATACATTCGCCTTATCGATTCATTTTGGGTCAAGCAATCGAGGTTGGAGTACCTGGAAAATTCGTGAGACTTGAGGAAGGGCAATATATCAGGGACATTGAAATGAAGTGGTATGAATTAGGTAGTGATAATTTTGTCTTAGTTGTGGCGAGTCCAAGCGCAATGATACGTAGGGAAAGCAAAGTAAAATTGCCTGATTCTGTCGAAGAAAGGTTTGTCATCATCTTGTTCATTTCAGGTAAAATTTTAATCATTTTCCATATTTCATGCTATAATTTTATGTTTCCTTATATTCTTCAGGTCGTCTAAACGAGCCCCGACCCCGAATACCCTAGAATATTTAAGAGGAGCTCAAATGAAGCGACGTCAACCCGTCGACTGTTCCGGTAAAAAGGGACCTCTGAAAGCCGATCATAGTTTGAAACCACTCAGCGGACCGAACAGCCAACGGTAAGTTTGTTTTAACCTCCGGCGAATTTCGAATTTGAAATTGAATCGCATTGTAGTTGATGATAGATTTGGAATCGACTTCGAGAAATTACGTAATAAAATTTTTACGACTCTGTTTATAGCGACAGAATCTTGAAAAATCCATTAAACTTCATGATTGCGGGTGTTACATTACGGTTAACAATGCGCACAATTCAAACTGCTTTTAACTTGTTGCAATCGTAGTGCAACGACTGAATTCCTCTATTAATGACACGTGGCTTGAATGCCGAGATACAATCTACTACAAGCCACATCTGTCTTTATGCTGCCGATTGTTGTTCATTCAAATTAGCAACTTTGAATAAGATATTCCCAAAATCTACAACAATCTACTGAATAAGAAGTCCCAAAATCTACAACAAATTTGTAATTTTTCTTACTGAACTTATCTAGCTACTCTGTTGACCAAATAAACAGCTGAAATATAATTTATGCGTTCTGTTCTCATTCTAATGTTGAACCATAAAAAAATCCACACAAGCGACCTGCCAAATATGACGGGCACTAAGCTTTGCTAGAAGTGGCATGGTTTAATCAGCTTCTTCCTTCCATAGAATTGATGTATAATCGTATTTTTTGTTTGTATTTTGCAGGCCAGTTTCCGTGGACGCCGAAGTAGCTAAGTGGAATTCACGCGGCGCTCGTCCGAAATTCTATCCGTCGCTCGACAAAGAAAATCAACCGCAATTACGCTCGAAACGGCGCGACTCTCCGTCCTCGCAACGCGTCCGATTCCAGGACGATAACTCCGATTCGTCGTGCAGCCAGAGATCGACGCCGGTCAGCTCCGATTCGGAGTCGAGTCGAAAATGTAAAACGCCTCGTTGTCTGGACGGCGGTGATAGTCGCGACAGCAAACGTTGTAAGATCGACGATATTCCGACGCAGGCCGAATTCGAGAACGGAATCGTGAAACATCGCGCGACGCCGGTTCTCGCGTTACCCACGCCGGACGTCGAGAAGAATCAATACGCCGAACAGTTACGACGTCAGTGGACGAAATTCGAGCGACAACAATCCGTTCAATCTCGACGCGGCAGCGATTGCGGCGCGAACTTCGAGAAGCGTTTAACGGCAGCCGATCGGTCGACGTCGGTTCCGTCCGCTTTGGATCGACGCATATCGTCGTGCGGTTACGTGAATCCGGTCACCGATAAACTGTTGAAAACGAAATTGAAACGCGCTCCGATGCCGCCGCGCGGGCCGATCGTCGCGGATCATAGCGTGGCCGTCAAAACGAGTTCCGAATCGGAGAATTATTCAACGGATGAACAGAACAATGAACGATCTAACGTAGACGATGAGAACGCAGATCAGAATGTATCCGAGCTGATAAGTGATTTCTCCGAGAAGTCTCACACATATTTACCGACAGGCGCGATAGACACTTATGCTTTGACCATGCCCAGTAATACGGCTGAGGCGCCCGCTAGTGGTAAACAAACCGAAGAAGAAAACACTACCCCAGTAGTCTCGAGTATCTCGCGTGAAAAGTCTGCCAGCGAAGAAAATATAAGCAACAAAACAAGTAAGATGAACACTTTTCTTTTGATAACTAAATCATTCTGATCATTATTGAAAGGAAACTCAACATTTGAAACTGTTATTATTACTTCGAAACTAATTTCTTTACTCTTTCTTGTATTTCCAGTTTGCAGTCCTCCACGTGTGCGGGCATCGTCCGTTAGTGAAGTGTCAACTCCGCAACAATGCATTATTAACAGAGATATCAGCGTGACTGAATTACCTTTCGATTCTCCCGATAGACGCACCTCTGGCTGTTTCAGGTATGTAGTGGAAAACTCGTTTTTAAAGGAATTCGAAATCATTCATGTCTTGACGGAAATTAGAAAGAAATACTAAAGTAGAATTATTTCATTCACTACTGGTTTTATACGCTACTGTATGATCCGGTAGTTCACTTCCTTATTGATCTGTTCATTACCTTACGAGATTTATATTCGGGATGATATTTTAAACCATGAATTTCAATCGTATTTTGCAGCAATTTACAGTCGACGAAGGGATTAAGCAGTTCTCGCACCTCGATCGGCGAGGCTATGGACAATATCAAATCGTCGGTGAAAAAGAAGTTCACGTCTCTACGCCGCGCGATGAGTGTCGACAGCATCGACCGTAAGAGCAAACAGAGCATCAAGTTCGAGGCAGATGGAAGCGTCAAGGTGAAAAAGGCGCCGTCCGTCACTTCGTTATTCAAGAAGAAGCACAAACGTGCCGGATCCGTTGACCCTAAGAGGTAAGCATTACGCCGAGTAACAATTAATTCAGTTCGATTGATTTAACTTGACTGCCTATTTTTTTGTCGAAAAAAAAAACTAAATATCATGTCGATTTTCTCTTGTAGACTGGAAGCTATGACTCAGGCTGTCTCTCAACAAGGAGCTATACAACACGCCGGATCGTACACATCGCTGAGCGATACGTTGTCCTATACTCCCGACGCGAAAACTACCAGCACCACGTCCGTCGATAATCCGCGTCATTTCCGACCGATCGGTACGCTGAAAGGACTCAATTCGGACGGCACGCAAATCGTCCAGCTACAGAAACCGCCTCACGGTCCGTTCGGTTTCTACGTGTCGCGCGGCAATGGAAAACTGAAAACTCACGTGTTCATTTCACGCATGAGCGACGGCTACCCGGAAAAATTCTTCGCCGGCCTACTGAGCATCGGCGACGAAATACTCGAGATCAACGGCAAACCGGCGAAGAAGATGTCCGTCGACGAAATCTACGACGTCATGGCGACGAACGATACCGTAATGCTGAAAACTCTACCGCTGATGTCTCGAGATTTATACACGAAGAAATAACTTTTATCGTGACTGAGAATATACGGGAATCTCATTGGTGCTTCAAATGACAGTTCGAAGAGTTTGAAACTCTTCTTCTCTGTATTTTATTTCTTTGTATGTATTTTAAACATTTATTGCGTCACAAAAGCCGAAAAAAACTTTCGATTACGAGGTATTCTGGCATAATTCGAATTGCTGGTTACGTGTGAATGTTGGGTTTGTGAATGTTGTTCGTTATGAATGAGTTTATAAGACTGTACTCTGTGCTATTCGATATAAATAGTCTTTCGTGTGAATGAAGATTAACCTGTACATATTGTAAATAGCAAGAATTTATCAGTATTCGCAGATAACGACTTCCAAAATCAAACGATTTGCATTTTAGCGGCTATAACGGCAAAAATTCAGTTTTTGAAAATAGTCACGCTAAATCATTATAACTAGAACGTTTCTTGTAAAGTTAATAGTTAACAAAGTTAATATTTTAGTGTAAATAGTGTAAATAGGTTATAGTGTACAGCTGTAAAACTTCAGGTGTGTGAAAAAACGATATTATTAATTTATTGTAGTGTAAATTAACAATGTTTGAAATTTAGTGAGAAATATTTGACAAAATTGTAGCAATAACCAGCATTTTCGATTATCTCCTTATGGCTTTCAATTGTTTTGCATCGTTGATGAGAATAGTAATACCGGTATTTTTTTTTAGTATGAAAATTTTTGTTGAATGTTCGGAAAATAACTTATTAATTTTTCGTTTCAAATTCTCATCTTTTCTGAATAATCAATCATAAGGAGATATAATAGGTTTTCAATAATTCAGTTCATCGAGTTAAAGTTAATAGCAATTCATTTTCTGTTCCAAAAATATGTAGAAATAACCAGCATTTTCGATTATCTCCTTATGGCTTTCAATTATTTTACATCTTCGATGAGAATAGTAATACCAGTATTTTATTTGTTTAGTATGAAAATTTTTAAAGAATTTTCCTAAAAATAACTTATTAATTTTTCGCTTCAAATTCTCATCTTTTCTGAATAATCAATCATCAGGAGATATTTATTTCAATTTTAAAAAAGTTTTCAATAATTTAGTTCATTGAGTTAAGAGCTTAATTTCCTAATTTAATAATACTAGAACCACTAAATTGTTATGCAATTAAAAGAATAGCCCCAATGGGTTCTTCGTTTACCAGACTACTCATTAATATAAGTTTATGAAAATATATATATATATATATATGCAATAAAATAATTGAAATCATCATATATCGAAATCTTGTCAAATTCCTAGTATATCTAAAGGTCTGTGCAGTCAGGACTTGACAGATGTCAAAATGCTGAATAGGGCTGGCCAAGGTTTGCACGCGATTTGGATGCTGAGACGATCAACAGGGGTGTCCTAGGTTCGAATCTAATAGATTACAAGAAGGCAACGATTTTAATGAACAGGGTGTCTCCGGTTCGAATCCAGTGCTGAATTTGCAGTGGTCCATCTCTGAGGAATTGATTAAAATGGGTTGTTAACAACAAACTATTGAAATACCATATGACTATATATTTTCCATTCGGATACATACATACAAAAATCAATCACAGAATTTAAAGAGACAATTAACTTCATAAATGAAAAATCACAGATTAATTTCAACAGTTAAACAAATTAAAGGATATTCTGGCTTAACATCTTTACCACTATTACAGGTAATGAACTTATCTGTTTAAGTGTATGGCCTCAGCATAGATGTTATAGAAATGCGTACATGTATAAACTTATAAAAACATGCAGTTCGGAAATATATATTTTACCATAGAAATGATATACACGGGCTATTATTCCACCAAACTTATCGCATGCTTTATCTATACATATATACAATTGCACCATTGAATACAATCCATCCATTTTGCAATACTGGACCACATCAGCACTTCAAAGACCATTCTCAGTTTCTGAGAGAAATGTTATCAGCCCAACATTCAAATCTCTTTAGGTTTTAGGCTACTGTAGCCAGTATTGCTTAATTTTTGAGTCCGCTCGGCTTCCCGTTCGGGAAAAAAGTCTATAAATGCTCTTTGTATCGCTGAAAATATGAAATATCCAATCGCGGACCCTGGAAAAATAAAAATACGCATTGTCAGAAGTAATTGCAATGAACAATTTCAGTGATGACTACATATCCAGCGGGTGCTGGAGACCTAGTTGATTATATCACTCGCGAGCATCTAAACTGAACACCATGCATTCAAATACCAGCGGTATTGATAATTGCTCTAACACGTGGTATATATACGGCACTAGCCGGTTATTAATGAAACGAGCCAGCCACAATTAAAACTAAGACTACAATTACACAGCTGTCGCCAACTGTAAACTGATGAAGATTGCAAATATTTAATCGTGTGGTGCAGGGTGGTCATATATATATTCCTCGTGTCAACTGACGATAAAGAAAGATTTCACCGGTTCGTATTCGGCTTACCTAGTACAATGCTGATAGCTATAGCCGCGTTATATGACATTATAGCCAACATAGCTAGGTATCCCATCAACAGCGTCAATACATTCACTAATGTTACAGCAATATGATAGTAAATCCTGGAAAAATACCAAAAAAATAGCTCTCAAGAAATGTATGCTGGTTTCAAAATACTAATAATAAACACTAGCAATATTGCTAACAAAGACAATAACATTTAGGTATTATTAATCTACTTGAAAAAACGTTTTTGACCGTAAACAGCACTTTTGAGTTAATGAATGTAAGGCCAGCGATTTGTCTATAAAAAGAAAAACAATTCTTACTTTCTGCGTTTAATATGATCGACGCTGGGTGGAATGATGAGAGGACGGAGTAGTTGAGAACGTTCGTTCACATTGTGTTCTGTTTTAGCGTATGTCAACGGGTTCAGGTCGGCTCTCATCTGCAGAAACGCCCGAAAAACTTTCAAAGCTTCCATCACAATTGCCAACGTAAAAAACACGGCGCACATCTTCATCAGATCTGTACGAATTGTGAATACCGGCATGAATGAATGGAATGAAATTTTCAACTGGATTGTTGATTTATGAAGATCAAGCCAGGGCCAAGATCTTTAGTTTTAAAATGATCCAAAGGTCATCTTGCAGGGACGGGTGCAAGCTATAAACCACTGTATTCCAGAATATAGTCAGAAAAATGTGACTAACATATTTTCTTGAAGTTACCTATAATCTTACAGATCTAAAATGCCGTAGATACAAGGAAAATGAGTTGCCTTTCAAAACTTGCTTTTGATGAGCTTCACCTTCAGCAGATCGTAAAGCAATAATTTCAAAAATATAGTCAAATCCTCCCACTGGCTCCGCCCCTGCTGGTTTTCTACCCTATTTCAACAACAGAAAACTAATCTCACGAGATATTAAGAGGGTATCGATATAAGACACTCTTGGTCACAGGTCTCGTTACCAGTAAATAACTGGCTTCATAGACCATTCTTTCAAAAGTTGTAAATCCAGAAATAACAAGCATCACATATTTCTTACCTCCAGTCGATGATGAATTCCATCCTTCAAATAAGAGATTGGTGACATTATCACCGATGTAGAAAGTCATCTGAAATTACAAAAACGTGCGTAACAAATTGCTGAAAAATTAGATCCGTTCGGGTAGAGAAACAACCATCCAAAAAGATATGTGACCTAACCTCGGCTTGAATTCAGCCAGCTGCACTGAAGCCTGAATGAACTAGAACTAATATATGAGCTCAAGCCGGTACCTAGTAATGATAGTCACGCGAACAGCTGTTTAGATGTTTCACATATCGACACACTTAAGGTTAAGCTTTCACATTACGATAGCTCTGTCGAAAACAATTTTATTCATTTATTCAATTTATACTCAAACCCTTTGCAAATACTTTCATGTAGGCATCAGAGGGACAACAAAGAATAACACAAAAATAGACCTGTTTAGACATGGACGTATAAACTAGATAATCATTATAGATCTAGGTCCAGTTCCACAGTTCTGAGTTAAGATTTGACCCTGGGTTAAAACACTGAAAATGAACTAACTTTAACTCAGAGTTAACTCTAACTCACAACTGTGGAACTGGGTCCTAGTTTATAAGTCCATGGTTTAAATAAATCAAGACCGAAGTTGGTAATGAGGGATATAGGCTATTCAGGCATACAAATAAACAATCCTGATCAGTTAAAATCCAGATTATGATCTAATCCAGATTATATTGACTGTCCATCATATAGATAAATGTATGTAAAATATGATATCTAAAAAAATAATCCAGATTTCTCATGAAACTAATTTATTCTATCGGCCCCCAAAGTATCCGAATTACACAGGTTATAATGTACACATACTATGGAAAAATACTAATGAATAGTGCACCAGAAATATTGTGACTCTCCATCATACGACAAAGTGATCCAATGAAAATTCTACATTTAACAAAACACAACCAGTCCTAATTGAACAAGTCCCACAAGAAGTCATTCGACTACCAACCAGTCCTCTCTAGGTAGGCCTACATATGCTGAGGTACATACGCCAATCTAGAGCTCACTTTCAAATCCCCTTCCCATTATTGTAGTATTATCATGAAGGTCTGCAATTAATTTAATACCTAATTGTTGGTGCTAAGCTTTTGTAATCGGATGGGCTTATATCAATGTGGATTAATATATTATCATACCAACGATTAGGTAACTAATAGTCTAGTACCTAGCCGTTGTTCCCAAACAACCGTTGTAGGGAACCCGTCACAACGACTGGTATTCAGACTAGGTAACTATATACTCTTACCTCTTACAGGCCTAACTAAATTCTATTGTACAGTGACTCGGTGTACTTCTTGCTTACCTACAACTTCAGTGCAGCGGATTTTGGTCTAATCCGGACAATATTTGCAGTCCATTTGTTCATTGATACACAAGAAAATTACTTTTGATCAGGATTTCCTGTAAACCAGATGAATTTTGTAGGTCTCAAATCATCCGAATTTTAACATAGGGCCTAATAAGCCAACAAGCAAGGATTCTACTGTGTGGGGGGTAGTCTAGTACCGTCGTTATTCAGACCTTGGAGTTGCGGGGATGTTCCCCGTGTGACCAGGTGACTGTGTATCAATTTCAAATTCACTTACATGCATCATTCTGGCATCTCAACATCAACATCCACGTTATCTATTTTCAATTGATTCACCGAGCCACCCTTCCTTTCACCACTTGCATGAATCAAACGTATACCCGATGATATTAAAGCAAGAAAACAGAGAAAAAATTTCTAAAATGTTCTAGATCTTTGACATCCGCCATTTTGCAGGGTCACATGACTCGCACTGGGAAATAGTGCTGCCACATGAGTGTAGCGAATACAGCCAGAACTAAGGCAACGTTTCATACGTCACGGTTATCTCTGCATACTAGCCTCCACTTCAACGGGTTCTAGGGTTATTTAGAGTGATTATCCTTGAAACTGGTTTTTTTTTCTGATACTGTGGAAACCTCTTCGATTAGACAGGGTGGTCATTTTCCACCATTTACAAGTTGCCTGGTTTTTTCCATATGATCACACAAAATTCCCTGTGGTCAGAGAAATTTTGCACGAAATGTTCGAATTCATTCATTTTTCATTGAATCACGTATTGATGACACGTGTTTCTTCATCAATAGTGATAATCGGCATTCCCTGAATTTTCCAGGTTTTGGTTAGTTTGTCGTAAGATTTTTTCAACATTTTTCTGATTTCCAGTTTTCCTGGTCAGTGGTCATCATCCTGTTGTAAGAAATACCCGCACACGGTTTGCTCGCTGCTGCAAAAATATCCTTCTGTCAAAAGGTCGATTGTCCTTCGAGTTCATTCCTTCTACCGCAAAGACATAGAAAACACTACGAACATGACATTTTTTTAAAACATATAAATAGTTTTATTCCTTCAGACTGAAGTGAACTGGTAAAATGAACAAGGAAAGAACGTTGACAAGGAGCTCTCTCGGCGGAGAGCGGAACCTGTGTATACGTTGCTTAATTACATGTAAAACCACGCATTTAAACTAAACATCAAAACTACACCAAGCCATGGACACAGTCACCATAGAATGACTACTTTTATATGACCAATCTTTTCTCATTCATTCAGTTTAGAACCTTTTTCTTTTCAATATTTGTTTTCTTTTTTCACCCACCACAAACAACGAGTCATTTCGGAAAACATTTTCTCTATAACAGAACTACACTTGCATTTCAATCATTCTCGTCAGTCAGTTTGATATTCGCGTTTGTTAGGGTCATCTCCCGCTCGTGTTTTGACAACAATATTATACTTTTTTTCGGTTTTACAGTCCAAAAATTACTACTGAAATTGGTTTCAGCTATAAATACTACATAGTCATTTTATTAAATAATTATACCTATAAAAGTGCGATGTCCAGGCGAAGGCACCTGCAGACTAAAGATAATATCGAATACACAAACTGCCCGCGTGAGTCTAGTCCGTTATCGAACCACCAGGGGGCATCGGCGGCTCGTAACGGACGTCGACCCACTATTCAAGTGGCAGACACTATAAACGCTTGAAATTCATCAGTTTGTTTAGTATGATTATGATTATTATATTTATTATTAAGAGTAAAATGCAGCCGCGGCCGGCGTTTGCGCGGGGCAATACGAAACGCCAGGCGTCGGCTGGAAATCGTTTTTTTGTTTTAAAGATTAATAATATGAGTTACAATTACATGGAGCCGATACATAATCGCGTGTGTAACTACGGAGCACATTATTTGACACGAATATACAATCAATATCCGGTCAGACACGACAACTCATCGTTTGATTCCGCGACCGTCCGAACTTCGGGGCAAAAGTATCGGACGGTCTCAAAAATTCATGTTAACTATCGCCGACTACTCAAAATATTCATATCCGTCGCGACCCTCTCGCGGGGCGACTAAATTCCTACATTTTACGCCGGTACAAAACCGCGCGTAAACAAAATCCTCTCGCTCTCTATCGAGATCAATCAGTGCTTCAGTTCTATGAGCAAAGCTTTTTTGTTTGTTTCGTCAATTTCTAATTCACGACCGTACGATACATTTTTCTTTCTTAAATCACTATACTTTTCAATGATGTAAACAGTTGCTAGCGAACGAATCACCCGAATCGCTATCAGTTAAATATAACATTCGTCAAGATTTTCACTAATACGTCAAAGACTTCGATACGTTTCGTAATGTTCGACACTCCTGTAGTACACGTTATATTCAGAGAAGTTACATATTCATGACATACAAGAAATCAAGTGTACAGAAAGTTATGTATCTGCTATATTAGTTCAGTAGTTGTCTCTGCCACTGCTCGACTGTTTTCTTCCGACAGGAAAAAAAAACAGGAGCAGTTGGAAATTGGGTTTCGGTCGCTTCTAGCGAGAACTTCGAGCTCATCGACGACTCAGCGGTTCGTTTCCGAGCGAAGCGTCTTCACCAGTTTCGTGAGGATCGGATCTACAGCCGATCGAGTTCATAAAAAACGTTATTCGAATAATTTTTCTAAACTCCGTCCGGCGTTTTTTTTCCCCGTCGAGTCATTACGCCGAGGCCTACCGCCACCTATCGATAGACAACCGACCGCGAGTAAAAACCGACGGACGGAGCCGAGCGTTTTAAAATCGCCAATTTTCCATTCGATCAATAGGTTTAACCATCTATCATCAGTATCATGCATGCTAAGCCGTATATATTTACAGCAATGAATATACGCTTTACCCGGTAATAAAAAATCGGCATGTGCAATACAACATATATATATATACACACACACACAAGCAGAACCAGCGATTATCTACAGAACAAATGTACAAACCATAACGCTCTAATGAGTGTATAATATCAATCGCGAACCTAAGAGATATAATTTTCGAAACCTACGCGTCGACGTAAGCACGGAGGCAACGTTATAACCGCTTAATAAGATCAGGGGAAGAGTGCTTCAAAATATCAAAGTATACCATTACGTAATACGAGATTTCTATGTACAATGTCATCATAAGACGTGCAGCCTGTATATATCTATATCTATATATATATATGTATATCTATGTACAATTTTATGCCAAGTACTCGCACAGGGACCAGTGTCTTGGGACACAGTTTGAAGTTTCCTTGAAACATAAAAATTCGCCTCACTTTTAGACCCGGTATTGTTTCCACTAAATAATAACGAACGTACATGACGACGACGACGACGAGTGACGATGATTTTAATTACAAAACGCGGCGATTTAGATTTTCGGATTCGGCGGTTCTCGATGATTATTTACAATGAATAACGAATTTCTCAAATTACACGCCAAATCTATTCTTCTAAGTCTAGATACGCTCATTATGTACACTCCGGACTACGTTTCATTCAATTGCTCGATAAATTCACGAAGTTACTACTAAACGCTCGCGATTAAATTTATTTTACGACTAGACCAGGCGTATTTACAGCGTATTCATGCCAAGGGTGGGGGTACTGGGGGGTACGGGTTGATCGCGAAACCGATCGGTGATATTTACAGAAACCTGAGGCATGTGGATTCGTTTCTTTTTTTTTCGATAACTATATGTATATGTATATATATATAGAGTACGATAAAAATGATTGGGCAGTGATTGAGCGAAATGATGAGATGACAACAAGGACTATGATGATAATATCAGTATTTACAACTAGGATGAATGAAGAGAGACACGCTAAGAGGAATCCAATAAGCCGCTACCGCTGCTGCTGCTGCTAACTCGAACATCAAATATGACATAAATTACACGCGTGTATAGATTTTGCATTCGAAACGCGCGCTAGCAGTATACAATACAGATCTCTATGTACAAACAACACCCGCGCGCGCGCGACTGAAACACTACTCAATTTCTCTCATCTCTCATACTAGAGTATAATACCATCTTATACACATATAATAACAGGTCATTCGATTTACTCATATCTAGTTGCGTATATACATGTATATATATATGTACACGATGTTGTAGATGGTCAACCGGTATTTACAGAATTATAGAATGGAAAATTGTCGACTTTTCGCCGAAAAACTTGCGCACATCGGACGCAATCGAGATACAGAATTTTGAAAGATAACATATCGACTTTTCATCAGTGTTTTTTTTCAAATGTCAATATCGAAGTGGCAATCGGCGATTGTCTAATCGTCGGGTTTTTCATCTTTTCCGTTATCGCCCGTTTTGTCGCCGATGACATCTTTATCGATGATACTGGCGATCGTTGTCGCCGTCGTCGTAGACGTCGTCGCCGTTTTACCGGTCATCGCGTCGGATTTCGTAATGTCCAAAATCGACGGCGCGATGGTTTGCTTCTCTTTCTTCTCCGGATTCAGGAAGTTCTGCGCGTGTTGCAGTAACTCTTGACGCTGTTTCGCTTGTTGCGCGCGAATCGACGCCATGTTTGGCGGTCCGGCAGACAGAGGGCGCTGCGGTTGACTCTGTTGTATGTGTTGTGATTGCTGCAATGATGTCGGTTGTTGCGGTTGTTGTATTTGCGATTGATGTTGTTGTTGTTGAATCGATTGCTGCGATTGTTGTTGCTGCTGCTGTTGCTGACGCGACAGCATCACGGGAACTCCAGCCTGCTGAATATTAGCTGCGTATCGACCCTGACCTGTGGGATGCGATCGCGGACCCAGAACGATGTTTCCGGCTAAAACGTGCGGATGACGAATCACGTTTCCTGAAATTCGTAAAACGAGACAAGATTAGCAAATTGTAAAATTGAACCGACCAATCAACATCCAATAGGGTCCCTACAGAAAAAACATTAATTTTCAAGGAGTTTTAAGGAGAAATTTCAAATTTCCAGAAAGCATCTGCATCTCTTTCATATCACAATTACTTTAGACATCTCCTAAATCAGTAAAGCTTATCTTGGTTTTGTTAGCGAATTCATATCCTGAATACTACCTAAACTCGGTTTTTAATTCGGTAACTGCCTGATTGGATTAAAACAAATCCCAACTGCACCGATTTAGGCGTTGTTTTTCACTGTATAACTAGACAAAATTTCGAATTTTCTATTTTTCAAAATTGAAGGAGTCCTAAAAGAGTTTCAGGCATTTCAAGATCAATCACCCTTGGAAGCAACTTTCGTTCAGAAGGAGTCGTAGGGACCCTGTCAATGGAAAAATATCTAGCGCGTTAACGATTTTAGCAGAAGTCGTGAGAAATATGAAATCAAATATTACCGGAATGAAGTGGCTGAGTCATATACGTAGTGTTCATTTTAGCGGCGAAAGCTTGCGGCGGCTGCTGCTGTTGGAGCTGATGCGTCGGTTTCATGATGTTCGCCTTCGTGTTGACGTTCGACGCATCTTTCTGCTGTTTCATATTCTGTCCCTGAGTCGGCGTGCCGATCGCCTGCTGGTACAGACCGGTGTTCGTCGACAGATTTTGTGGAGGCGAGCGAATCTGGAACGCCGGGATCGCCGCGTACTCCTGTTAAAAACAAACGACATTAGAAATTATATTATCGATGTACTTACTACGATTTCGCGAAGTAAGGATCGAACGAAAAAATATCGAGGCTCAGATTTAACAAGCTCGTTTTTCTTCTTCATTAGATTCAGGTGAAGAAATTCTAATTCATCATAGCCAATCAATCGTTTTATCAGATCACTTTTATCCACTTTTGCCAATGGGTTCCCGATGTTTGAAGAGAACAAGTAATTCTACTTGAAACACATGAAGCATGAACTAGAGGGGTCACTATTCCCAATATGCATGTTTTCCTTCATTTGATGCGCCAAGATTCAATCAATTCACACAGTCAAATACTTTAGACATAGACGAAAACTGTTTTTGCGTGCAATCTAGAAATCTGAATTAATTGCCTTAATTTTAAGCTTTCATACCAAATTCCCCATCTTTTAAACCAAAGAAAATTCAGGGTTTATCAGGTAAGTGGCCACCCTGATGGATTGTCGAAGTACAACAATTGCGCTTCATCGTTGAAATGTGTTCGTTGACCTACCTGCGAAGCACTTTGAGACGGTTTCTGAAGCGAGGCCTGTTGCATCGTGTCCTGTTGCCGATACGAGATCGTTTTGTTCACGAGATTCAGATGATTCTGACTGGTCGGCGGCTGTATGGGTATACCGATATTATGACCCTGATTGAATCCTTGCACGGAGAACTGAGTCGGAGAGGTCACCTGCTGCATACCGGTCTATAATAGAAATTACAATGTAAATACTAAGCCACAACTCGTTACATTGAAGGTAGTATCTAATTATATCTTACCTGAAGTCCGGAAGCCGTTTGCTGGTAAAAGCCAGTTTGTTGCAATGGTTGCTGCGGCTGAGAGAAGTATGAACTACCTTGAATCGTTTGAACATTCTGCACTTGTCTGCAACATCAAAATAAAGCCCTTATTATTATTTCATTGTGAATCTTTTTATTAAGAAAAAACCAAGTGAAGAGGACAGGTTTGTAATACTGATTGTAATACCATAATACTGTTTGTAATACTGACCTGGGCTGTTGAACGAGATGGGAACCAATCACTTGCGGTTGATTATTCTGCGCCTGACCGGTCTGACCCGTGCCGAGCAACTGGCTCGTACCTAACATCTGATTCGGGTCGAATTGTAAGAACAGCTGATTCGGTTGGATCGACGCGTTGCCGATCGTGGAACCGAAGTGCATCGAGTTACTGGGACCGGTCTTCTGAGTGGCGCCGGTCATACCTGTAAAATATAAAACAGTTCCCGGCTGAATGAGCGTTTGAGTAAACAAATCTCTTGAACAAATTTTACCAGTCATGCTAACAAAGAGCACACCAAGAAATTGTGACTATCGCTTATCATGTTTGCAGCAGGCTACAATATACTCGTACTTCCAGTTCCGCCATCATTGCTACTATGAATATATTTGTAGGCGGTCATTCCTATTTACAGTGAAGACATTTGCACTCCGGCACAAGGGGAAGAATGACACAGTTCCTGATTGGCTGGCAATGTTTAGTGCACTAAGTTAGTAATGGCAGTACCATCCACCAATTTGAAATACATGATCAAGGTGCTGACATTTCATTCAAATGATTTACGTTCAGTAAAGTTGAGGCTCAGATTTAAAAAGCTCGTTTTTTCTTCTTCATTAGATTCAGGTGAAGAAATTCTAATTCATCATAGCCGACCTGATTCACCACTAAGGGCGTTATAATATTAATGCGGGTTCCAAAACGTTTAGAGAAATCAAGAAATACCGTTTGCAAAACCTTAATATCGTAATTGGACCAATGGTCTTCAGCGTAATTTTTAAAGATATGATTGATGTTAATCTTACCGGTATAATCAGGGAATGAGCCCTGATTGTTGGGCTGTTTAATCGTCGCGGACATTAACGAAGAGGTAGTCGATGAAACCATTATCGTGTTCGGCTGATTTTGCAGGTACCGTTGACTGCTGTAAGGGTTTTGTATCTGCGGCGCGGCCGGCGTCGAACCGTAAAGATCCTGCTGCACGAACAAACTCGGCTGATTGTTGAACGACGTCTGCGACACCTGCGCTGCCGCAGGCGGTTGCTGTTGATTCAGCGAGTACGCGCTGTACGTGTGACTCTGAGATTGATACTGAAACGAGACGAAAATAAACATATTCAATAGCAGCTACAACAAGTGAACCGAACCCATTCAAAAATGGAAGTTTCTGAGTTTTCTTTTAAATCTTAAGATAGGTATTGACCCTGTTATTTATTTGATTGGTAGATTTTGTTTCGATATGTTTTGGTGTCCCTTACAATCTGAACACACCTCCAGGAATGAAACAGGGGGGCTCGATTTCGCAAAAAATTCAAGTACAAGTATAGTTGCTTGATCGGTGTTAGAATTTACAGAATTTCAGAATTTATGCGGATTACTCGGGTCTTCCTCATGACAAGTTATAAGCAAATAAATGAAATCCATATCTCTTATTTAAAGCACCTTACTATCTGATTTGCATTACTAGTCGATAAATTTGCCCGAATGCTGAATCAATGCATGTTTAGATTTCGTGATAGAAAGGCTTGAACGACGACATGGTTACTTCATGATTTGCATTACAAGTCGATAAATTTGCCCGAATACTGAATCAATGCATGTTTAGATTTCGTGATTGAAAGGCTTGAACGACGACGTGGTTTCGAACAATGCAATAATTACCTGTCTGTCAGGCGGCACGACCTGCGAAGAGCCGCCGATTTGAAACGACGCCGGCTGATAAAGCGCTTGCGAAGCTTGCATTATATTCGCCGGCGGACTCGACACGGCCGACAACGACGACATGCTGTTACTCGATAGATTCAACATGTTCAGAGATTGCTGCGAAGAGCTGCCGGTTATTGAACCGCCGAGCGAACCGGCGTTCATCGACGACGAGTTACTCATCGATTGATGCAGTAATTGTTGCTGCTGCTGTTGCAGCTGTGGTTTCACCTGAAAACCAAAAACGGCGTCGATATAAAACGAGAATTGATCGGAAAAATGAAAACGAATTATGTTTTGTATTTGAAAAGTGAAGGAAGAAGTGCGGAAGGGAGAATCATTAGAAAGAGCTTTCACCGCAATGCAATCATTAATTTGGCAAGAGATCTCAATCATAGACCAATTGATTTGAAGATGACAGAGAGGATGGCCACTATCATCATTTTTTCCAGACCTTTCCCTGACTTTTCAATGACATGCACATTGTTTTTCCCTGAATTGATCTGCTAATGATCCTATCAACTAACACAGTTATGTATGTAAGACATAGACTGAAGCTGTTTGGTTTACCAATCTCATTTCCCTGATTTTTAGTTTTTTTAAAAACAAAATCCCCCAACTATTCCTCGATTTCCAGATAAGTAGCTGCCCTGACGGACAAAGACGATTTCTTATTAAAAATCGTTTGGATGCAATCAATTCACGCAACCCCCTTAAATCAGCTCGGTAATTGTGGCTTTAGATTCGCACAGTTAAACGCTTGGAAATGAACCTTAATTCAACCCATATTAAACTGGGAAAGCTAAGCAAATCCACAGGAGAACAATTCTCAACATTCAAATTAATTTAATCGGGTGAAGTTAGAATAGAAGCCGTCACCATCTGCTCACCTTACATACATTACTCTGTTCTAATCCTGACTTGACGATGTACGTCGCGGCGACGGCGGCCGATGAAACGCCGCTGTCGTGGTGGTAACCGTGATTCGATTCCGATTGTTGCACGACCGAGTTGTAGCCGGAGTCGGACGCCAGGCCGGACATCGGGTCGAGATTCTCCTGCACGATCGAGTCGACGGCGTCCGAGTCGAGGTTAGCCACCGACACCGACGTGCTGCTCGTCAACGACGACGCGTTTGATGAGAACGGCATGTACGCGGCGGCGGTGGCCGACATGACCGACTTCGCGACGATGCTCTCCTTCGTTTCGGCGATGGTGAACGTACTGCTGCTCGGCAGACTACTCGCTAACGACGTACTACTAGACATTCTGTAATCAAAACACGCATAAACAATATTTTTGAATAGTTCTTCGAAGTAACAAATGATATCGATAGTATCACCGGGTATTGCGGGCAATTACCGTATACCTAGCCCAACTCGGACAAATTTGAATCAGCAAAATTGGTCCGAGTTAATCGAGCCATAGTCGGCCATGTCTGCGTGAAGTTGCAATTCAATTATTTCAGTACAAATGAAAATCAGCATTGAATGTTATTTTTCAGAACGCTGTGGGATTCATTTTGTCATCATCAATACAGTCAACAGTTATCTATGATAGTTTAATTTGTACTAGATTTTGACTAGATCATCAATTTAATCAACATTTATCTATGATAGTTTACTAGTTCAGTGATCTATGATAGTTTACTTTATACTAGATTCTTCAATGTAAATGATTAATAGTGTCATCAGGTAAGTGGGTGATGAGTTGGTCCTCAACGTACAACGTTTCAGAAAGGGTTATTCATATTCATCATTTGACACCAAAAAATTACAATTTTTGGAACTAAAATTTGTATTTCCGAGTAGTACTTACCCTTTCCTATGGTTTTTGCCAATATTTTCTAAATTTGGATTTATCGCCAATGGTTTTTCTATACGACCCGGCCCTGCGGTATTGCATTTAGCCACCGGCGAAATCCGCCATCTTTTTTCGTCATAGCAGACCAAAAAAAAACAGCTATGCGGGGCAGGTGGGCGGGATTCCCACCATAGGAAAGGGTAAGTACTACTCGGAAATACAAATTTTAGTTCCAAAAATTGTAATATTTCCGTCGAGTACTGTACCCTTTCCTATGGTTTTTGCTAGACTAGCCTAGCACAAGGATGGTGGGAAAGGTAGATAGAAAAACCACCGCTCAAACGCAAGGTAAGAGGGAAAAAGAGAGCACTTACCCAAGCACGGAATGGAGCACTGTAGCACAGGGAAGACCGGTTGGCCACAGTGAGTCCGTCCAGCTCAGGGGCCCCCCCCAGAATTTTGCGAAATTAATACTTGCAGATATGAGTCCAAACTATGTACAAGGATACACCCCCTATGATCCTGATAATGCTACATAAATATTCTACACTAAAGGGTCCGATCGGAAAGAACGGACACCTTGAGCCATGACAACAGGACCCAGTGAAGCTAATGAGCCTAACTGGCCTGAAACATCCCGTAAATAAAATGACGTGAATGTCGACGGTGAATTCCAAAAGGCGGCCCGACAGACTTCCTCCAACGGAGCACCCGAAAAGGCTGCGCAGGAAGTAGCCATAGACCTCACTTGATGAGAAACGACTCCCTCCGAGGAAAGATTCTCCTTCAATAAAATGTCCTTGATCATTGAAGAGACCCATCGGGCTACTGTGTCCCGCGAAATATCACCCTTTAGGTGATCCAGCAGCGGAATAAATAACCGCTCCCGTGAACCCCTCCGTGAAGCAGAGCGATCTAAATAGAAACACAACGCCCGCACAGGACATAAAGTCCTGTCCGGGATGCCCGGTTCCACTCGATGTTTTAGGGCTTCAATTCGCCATTGACGCCCAACCGAGCCTGGTCGTTGGTTCTTTGCCAAAAATTCCAAAGCAGGCCGCAGCGAAACAAATTCATTCGCTGGCCCAAAGACAATGTGACCTGGTCGGACTGAAAGCGCATGAATCTCAGAGCGACGGGCCGAGCAAGCCAAGAACAGCAAAAATACAGTCTTTTTTGACAAATTTGCAAAAGACGCTGCCGAAAGAGGTTCAAATGGAGCCTCCATTAACTTCTTCAAAATTACAGACAGATCCCATGGTGGAACTGTCCTTGTTACCCGAGGCCGGGAAATAGAAAACCCAGCAACCAGCTGGGATATCCGATGATCCCCTGCTACATTTGGCCATCCAGAAGCACGCAATGTATGAGAAATCGCGGAGCGGTAACCTTTAATAGTTATGACCTGTAAACCTTTTGCTACAAATAGGTGCAGTAAAAAATCTGCCAATTGAGCTACAGAGGGTGAGCATGGATCAATTTCCCCTGCAGCACACCAATCCGCAAAATGACTCCACTTGGCATCGTAAATGGTACTTGTTGATGGCCGCTTAGATCCTGCGATAAAGGAGGCAGCCTGTTCTGAAAAGCCTGAAGCTGACAAGGATCGCTGGACAATGGCCAGGCGAGCAGATTTAACCACTGGCTGTTTGGATGATGCCGAAAGATCCCCTGAGACAGAAGCGATGGGAAATTCGGAAGAATCCTGGGGTTGTCGCACAGTAGGTTGAGAAGTGGTAGGAACCATTTCTGAGCCGGCCAACATGGTGCTACCAGAACTATGTTGCAATTGACTGATCTCTCTATTTGATCCAGTAAGCGCGGCAGGACTGGTGTGGGCGGGAACGCATACGCATGCATCCCCGACCAGTCCAGAGAGAAGGCATCGACCCCCCACGCTTCCGCGTCTGGAAACGGGGACACAAACAGAGGACACCTCCGATTGTACCGGGTGGCAAACAGATCCAGCAGCGGATTGCCAAAAATGCCCCGAACCCGATCGGCTACTTCTTGGTGGAGAACCCATTCTGTCGCAATAGCCTGACCTCGACGAGACAGAGCATCGGCCATCACGTTCCTTTTCCCTGCTAAATGTGCCACAGTCAGGGACACGCCCTTTGTCTGGCACCAAAGAAGAATTTTGGCCGACAGACCTGTGAGGGTTTCTGAGTGAGTGCCCCCTTGGTTCTGAAGGTAAGCCCTCACTGTTGAATTGTCTGTGGCTAACCAAACGTGGTGGCCCTCCACTCTCCTGTGAAAGAACTTCAGGGCCTTCCACACGGCCAGCATTTCTAGGAAATTTATGTGGTTGGTGGCCTCGTAGCGAGACCATTTCCCGGCTTTGACTCGGTTCTCCAGATGTGCCCCCCAACCTTGGTGACTGGCATCCGTGAATACACGAACTGGAGCCTCTAACGGGGCTAGTGACACCCCGAGCCGAAGATTCGTAGTGGCCGCCCACCACTGAAGATCCGGACTTAGATCGGTTGGAGGTACGGGAATCAAGGCCTCCCAGTTGCCCTTCGACTGAGACCAGAAGACCTTCCAATATTGTTGCAAGCGCCTGCTTCTGAGGCGGCCTAAGGGCACCACCAGACCCATGGAGCTGATGGAGCCTAGAAGCCGTGACCAGTAACGAGCTGTTCTCGGGGTTGTGGACACTCCCGCTACAGCTTCTTGAAGTTTGGCCACTCGAACCATAGACGGAAAGACTTTGCCGATTCGGAGATCGAAGTCCATGCCGAGATAAGTGAACTGTTGGGCCGGCGTCAACTGAGATTTTTCCCTGTTTACGCGGAACCCTAGCTGATGGACTAAGTCCAAGACTGAGGTCATTGCCTCCCGACATTCCTGAGCCGAATTCGCGACTATTAACCAGTCGTCGAGGTAAACGAACAGTCGAACACCCCTTGACTGAAGTACCTTCTGAACTGACTTGACCAACTTGGTGAAAACCCACGGGGCCGTACTGAGGCCAAATGGAAGAGACCTGAATTGGAACTGGCGGCCTTTCCACTTTATCCTGAGAAATCGCCGAGATTTTGGGTGAATTGGAACCTGAAAGTAAGCATCTTTCAGGTCCAATGAAGCCGCCCATTGACCCGGACGGAGCCCTTGAATCACGTCCTTGGGCTTGGTCATCCGGAACCTTGGAATGTCTAGGTGCCGATTGAGGGATGACAGATCTATCACTGTTCGTTGACCCCCTGTGGCCTTTGGTACCATGAATATTCGAGAAAACCAGCCGGGAGAAGTTTCGTTGCAAACTGGTTCTATCGCTCCCTTCTCTGCCAGTTCCTTGAGAGCCGGAGAGATTAAGGCCTCCTGACCTGGTTTTGGCCGCATGTCGGGAGGTGACCTCATCAGGCGCGGTCGCCTTAGGAAACGGAGACGGTAGCCCCGAGAGACGACCCGGGAGGGCCAACCGTCTCCAAAGAGGTCGGACCAGTGGGTTGCTGCCTGCTGCAGACAACCTCCCACTGGTCCCAAGAATTCATTTCGAGTTTTTCCGAAAGGAAGAGCCCCTTTTTGGAGCCTTCCCCTTGCCTCGATACGAACCGGAACTGTTACGACCGGACGAGGCTTGACACGATTGTTGAAGTTGACCGCTAGTTCTCCAACCGGCATCCGAAGCCGCCTGAGAAAGCGCTGAAGTTTGAGATGGTCCTGTTTGCGTCCGTGCCGAACCTTGCGCCGCCGGCGTCGGACCAGAACGCTTTTTCCACGGAGTTCGGGGGTTGGACTTGGCCTGAACCTCCCGAATCTTCCTCAGCTCTGCGGAAACCGGAGCGCACCAACCGGAGAAGAGACGTGAAGACGTCCCCAATGGGGCTCTCAGCAAAGCATTGGACACCATATCCGGTAGACGAGTTTTGGCACTGGAGTCCATCACTGACTGACGGGAGGCTAACACCAGATTAGCCTGACCCCGAACCGACAACGGAATTACATGCGAAACAGACCGAGCCAAAGATTGGATAATCCGGTCCATTCCCTCCAGTTTTAGGGCAACTGACTCTGGGTCGGAGCCCGCATGAACGGCGGCGTGAGTCTCGCGAAGCTCACCCGTCAACACCTTAAGTGCCATATCTTGAAACGAACCAACCCTGGTAAGATTGTCCAGGATTGACGTCATGGCCACCAAACCGGACTTAGGCAAACGAATACCCGACTGTGCTGTAACAGTATCCGGGCTGATCAAAGTATAATCAGCATCCAGGCAGTTATGACTGTGATCCACAGCACCTGGAGTTGCGTAATACGCCGAGCGAAATGCGCCTATAGGTGGATCGGTTGAACTAAAATATTTCCCAGATTTCATACCCCGTTCTGGAGGGGGAAATGAAAAAGTTCCAGGCCGACATTCACCCCATAATTGCGTATCCAATCGAGCCCATTCTCTTGAAACCGCTGACGATTCCCGTAAAACGTTAAGATCGGAGTCCGGAGGGCGATAAGCTTCCATTGACTCACCGACCAGAGGAGCTGCTGTGGGCTTAGCGCGAGTTGCCCCGTGCTTGACAAAGAACTCACTTATCATCGCTCTAAATGGCATGTCCCCCGCTGGTTCGGATAAAACTGAACGGGACGGAGATACATTGCGAGCCAGGGAAGCCCCCATCGTCTGGGGCAACCCACAATTGCTTGCGACAGGAACGACCCCAGAAGGAATTGCCGCCTCTGGGACCGGATCCTCATTGAAATCAGACCCTACCGCAGCATCCAGGAATTCAGAGTCAGAATTCCGAAAAACTGAGTGGGCTGGCGAACTTCTAACCGGACAATCAGGAATAGGCTTACCTGTTGTAGAAGTTGCAGCGACTTGTTGCGACGAAGATAACAAGTTTAAAATTTTCTCCTCAAATACATGGAAATCCTTCTGAGTCAGGTATTTTCCAGTATCCCGACGATCATGCCGACTTCGGTGACGGTCCCTCGAACGGGATCGTGACCTACTAGAAGAATCGCTTTCATCGCTAACCGACGTCGACGAACGATGAGAAGACCGACGGCGAAACTTCCGACAATAACGATCGTAGTCCCTCTCGCGATCAAACCTTGATCTGCGAGAAGGAGATCTTGCTCGTTTATTACGCTCCCGGCGTCTAAATCTAGTGGGAGAGCGAGCTCTATCCCCGGAGCGACGATCAGAATCAGACGATGAACGTACCGGATGTTTTGTACCGGACGACGTCTGGACCGGACCGGTGGCCGAACCGGACCGAACCGGACCGATGCCCGACCCGGACCGGACCGGTACCGACCGAACCGGTGCGGGCCGTTCGCGACTACCGCGGCGCGCGCTCGGTTCCGCACATGTAGTCTGAACCGGCCGAACCGGCCGAACCGGTGAACGACCAGAGACCGGTGAATGACCGGAGACCGGTGCCGGTGAACCAGCGTTCTTCCCCGGTGAACGGAGTTGGGAAGCCGATCGTACCTGAACGACCGGCGACCGCTCCGCTTTACGATAAGAAACAGGATTAGAAACGTCGGTTGGCACATCGGCCGAAACCGACGAATCCCTGCTAACTCGACGACGATCTCTTAGTTTAAGAGCCTTATCGGCCCGAAGCCAAAGGTCCTCGGACCACACGACGCAAATATTGCAAGGATTGCTCCTTGCACATATTTGACCGGATTTGCGCCTGCACGACGCACATGAATCGTGGTTGTCCCAGGCGCCAAACAAATGCCCGCATCCCTCCCCGCCACGATGCTGACCCTTAGGAGGGGGTGGCATAATTATCCTGTTACAAATCAAAACAATTCAATTCAATCAAATTATATTTGTAAATAAAATTCTTACGGAAAAAAAGAAATCAGGGATAACCCCCAAACCGAACGGACTCACCGTTACGAGAGTGAAAAACTCCCTAATATCCTAATTCCCAGATTTTTACGGCGAAAAAATCCAACGCGTTCTACTGCGAGAACGCCAAGAAAAAAGATGGCGGATTTCGCCGGTGGCTAAATGCAATACCGCAGGGCCGGGTCGTATAGAAAAACCATTGGCGATAAATCCAAATTTAGAAAATATTGGCAAAAACCATAGGAAAGGGTACAGTACTCGACGGAAATACTATTCATCCTTGTCTAATATTTTTTTGCATGAATTCATTAATTTCAGTTCAAATGAAAATCAGCACTGAATGTTATTTTCAGAACGCTGTGGGATTCATTTTATCATCACTAATAAAGGCTTTCACCATTGAATAATGTCTCTTACAATTTTTTTTTAATGTTCTTGTATTCCAATGGTGTTTTAACAATTTTATAATCACATGCATTACTATTGTTAGGTGCTATGCTTATCCTATAGAACAGCGCTATATAAGCAAATAAATTAATATCATTACCATCATTAGCTTAATACCTTTCAAAGCAATTATCAGCGTTGATAGAATATTGATATCCATTCTGTTAGGGGCAGAAGATATTCTATAAAGGGTGGCTGATTTTCATAGGGGATGGATGTGAAAATGAAAGAGGTGGCGGCAAATTGCGTAGAACATAAAATAATTCTCCTCAGTTGAATGAAATCAGCATCGATTTCTCAGAACGCTGTGGGATTCATTCTATCATCATCAGAGCAGACGGAATCCGAATGAGCGACACTTACCCGGGTTCGAACACGTTGCCGATCGTCGGATAATCCCAGACGTTTTTAACCGACGCTATTTTCAAGTTGAGATCGGCGGCGGCCGGCGACGTCGGTGTCTGAATCCCGGGTATAATATCCACCTGTCCGTTCACCGAGTCGTTTCGATTCTCTTTGATTTCGCCCGACTTTTCTTCGGTCAATTTCGCCAACTCGGCGTCGAACGTAAAGTCCAATTTCATTTCCGATGTGTCATCTCCCTGAAATACGGCAACGGGAAATGTTTTTAACTCATAACCAACCAAAAAATCGAAACGTTAAACGACGAGTGACGACCAGTTCTTGGAACGGCAGTAGGAAAGACCTGGGGCCAGTCGCTCAAAAGTTGGTTAGAGTTAACCAGTGGATAGTTGGCATAGTGACAATTAAAAGTTCATTGTTACTATGGTATTTATCCGCCGGTCATCTTTAACCAACTTTTGAGCAACTGACCCCAGAGAGTTGTGATCATGAGACTTTATTTTAGTAGCCCAGAAAATATTCGAATTTCGGCTAGTGTATTTTTGAGGAATTTTGAAATTTACCACAACAAATGAAGATCGTCAAGTTAAGTTCCGATAACAAAGTATGGAGACCATATAACAACACGAATTTGCGATTTCTCTGTTTTCATAAATCATTGTCACCCTGTTCTAGCTAAACCCAACTCTTAGTAGAAGACCAAGTTTTATCAAGGCAGTTGTCTTTTCAATATCTCACTTGATAGAAATTGATAGTTTCATGACTTCCATGACTACATACCTTGAAGACCAAAGAATCCTTGAAGCTAGCCGGCAGTTGGATCGGATCTGGCTTTTTCGTCGGGGCAGCGATGACTTTCGCGTCTTCGATTTTATGCTGTTTAGCTATGATCGGTTTTTCGATCCTAGCCGGCTGCGAATATCAAAACAAATCTCAATTATAGATCATCGGATACTACAGAAGCCGATATTTCACCGGAGACGAAAATTTCTGAATACCTTCTGCTGTCGCTGAGGTTTCGGCGATGCTTCGTATCGGCTTTTGTTCAGATCGGTCTGTTTAACATTCACGGAAATGGCAGCGGCTGACGACGAGTGAGCTTCCGACATCTTCTGATCGTGGCCGGCGACCTGAACAAACACACGATTTAACAATGACGAAAAGTTTTGTTGACAAAGTGTCACTCAAAAGAACTCGGTGGTAACGTATATTTGACTTATTTTTCCCCCAGACTGTTCCCTGACATGTACATTGTTTTCCCAGACTCAATCTACTAAGAATCCAATCAATTAACACAGTCAAATAAGACAGAAACTGTTTGATTTAATGCACTTTCTAGCGATTTAAACATATTTCCTCAGGTTTTTCCCTGATTTCCACGTCTTAAAAAAATTCCCTATCTATTCCTCAACTTTCATAAAGGAAAGAAAATTCCCTAACTTTCCTCTCGATTCCAGGTAAGTGGCCACCCCTGACTTGAAAAAAACATCGTACGAAAGAATTGGGAAAGCGATATTTACCTTGGAGACGATACTATCGGGAACCTTCGCGTCGCTACTCGGCGAGCTTCTCGTCGACGATACGACAGAAGTCGGCGGTTCGCTGACGTCGATACCGCTGTCGTGTTGATCGGTCTTATCGAACTTTATATCGGCGACGGCCGCGGCGACCGGCGGAGCGAAATTAATCGGTTTCTCCCAGGCGTTCACCGTCGGCATCGGTGCCGGTACCGGTACTAGAAACATTAAATACAACGTCATAGATTGAATGCAACGAGAAATTATTTCATTTAATTGATTTTGACAAAGGCCCCAGACCCTACACCTTAATAAGGGACAGACCCTAACTAGGTGGCCCTAACTACCATTAAATACTTAGTTAAACCCAGTCGGAGAAAATTGAACTTCTTTGGCCGTTTTAACACAATAAGTGGTCTTTAGTCATTAGAGCCAAAGTAAACCTAGACTTCAATCTAGGCCTTGACCTTACAGGCTATTTATGAGCTGGTTCAACCAGTCTATGCTTTAATGGACAACTCACCACTGCTTTTATTACTAGGATCGATCATATTGCCAGTAGCTGTTGACTGTTGCTGTTGTTGCTGCTGCGACATTTCATTCATTGCCTCCGATGGAATCTGCTGGATGATGTTCGCCATTTCGTTGTCCCAATTCTCGATTTTCGGCATCATCATCTTCTGCGCTTCTTTCTCGCGTTCTTTTTGCTCTCGTTGTTTCGCCAGACGCGGCGGTAATTTGCTGAAACGCGACGACTTCTCTTTCTTCGTCTGAGATGAGAGAAAACAATATTTTACAGTAAATCCATTTGGATTCTGGAGAGTTGTCAAGAAGAAAATTTGAATTTCAAGGAAGTGTCTGCATCACTTTCATATCCTAATTACGGTAGACTCCTCCTTAATCAGTACTGCATATTTCGGTAAACCTTTAATTTGGTGGTTTTGTAAGCAAATTTTGTCCTTAAGACTACCATAACATGCTTTCTTATTTGGCAACTGTAAAAACCATCCAAACTGTATGGATTTAGTCTACTGCGCAACTACCTACAAATTTGACAAAAATTTCTAATGGCCTATTTCTCAAAATTGAAGGAGTTTTAAAGTAGTTTCGGGCGTTTCGCTCAAACTGAAGGAGTTTCCAGCACCTTTAAAAGCATTCTGTTTAAGATTTTTAAAGGAATCAATGAGTCGTAAATACCTTTTTAGCCAATTTATCGATTTTCTTCGACAGTTTATTCGAACCACTTCCGGACGAGTTGGTTATATTCTCTTCCAGCGGTCGCACTTCCGCGGCGGCCTTTTTGATTTTCATCATTTTCTTCGAAGTGACCTCTTGAAATCCTTCGTTCGTTTCAAATAAAAACGCCGGATCATCGATAGAAACTTCCGGCTGATCATCGATGACAACTACACCTGAAATTTGAAGGAATTTCAGATTGTAGAATTTTCCACTTCATCAGAATGTCTGATATGTAGGGACCCTTGAAAAATTTTTTTCCCCATTTAAAAGGATGATTGCCTCAGTCAATGCGTTGTCGTCATTCTTGAAGTCAAGAGTAGCAAATATTACGTAATAACATCATGGGCAGATAAATCAAAGCAAATGTAACTAAACTAAGAAAGGGTGACCCCAATAAACTTCTAAATTCCATGGGTTTCCCTGGTAAAAATAGAATTTCCCTACGTTCGGATCAACATCAGTAGGAAAGACCAGTAAGCTAGTCCAGTGAATATTTCAACTTTCAGCTGATATATTTTCATCGGAGTCTAATAAGCTTATGCACATAAATTGAAGATTTTAAAGTTATAATGTTCTGATGAGATATGAAGAACATGGGTCTAATTTGTGAAACGCAACATGTGGGGAAAGCGTTCGCACACAAAATAAGCACCTGTTCCTTGTGTTATTCAGCAAATTTTCTATTTTCCCTGAAAGTTCCCAGTTTTTTTCCAGAATCGTGGTCACCCCGAAAGATGCAACATTTCCTAGAACACTTACTAGCAATGTTGTTGATATCGATTTTTGAAAGAGCATCCGCTTTCTTTTCTTTCTCCGAACGCAGAGGTTTCGACACGTCGGACAAATCGGAATTCTTATTGCTGCTCTTATTCCTGAAAAGAGAAAATAAATACACATTATAACTAACGGTCGCATTTCGGGGCACAAAAAAATACACCGCATACGATGGGAGGGAGGTCACTTTACGCTAATTAACAAATAGCCTGCGTTTTCCATGTTATAACACAAAATCCCATCAAGAATTTCTTAGTTTCAAATATTTTACAGGTGTTGTTTTTTCCTTTTCTTTCTTTTTTTAAACAAAAAATCAGTAAAATTCCCCGAGTTTTCCCTAATTTTTTTCCGATACCCTGAGTCTCCGAGTTATCGAGGTCAGTGGCCAGCCTACGATAGTTTCTTTTTTCGAAATACTCACTTCTGATTGAGGCTATTGACAGCGTTTTGAATAGCGGTCGGGTCAGTGGGTACGATCTCGCTAACCGTATACACTGATTCGACGTGCTCTTTTCCTCCGCCGCGTTGAGCCGTGCCGTTATTGCGGTTATTCTGCCGTCCGCCGTCGCTGCGAGAATTCACCGCTCCGTTCGATGTCGTTGTTTTACTCGGATTCGGCGACGATTCCTTGCTGTGGCTGCGATCGTGTCGACGCGGCGCTTGCCCGGACGACGACGACAACTTATCCGCGCCGCCCGGTCGCTGACTCGAGAAACTCTTCTTGGCGCTCGAGTCGCGTTTGACATCGCGTTGCGGCGGCGCCGGCTTCTCCTTGTTCTCGTTCTCCTTGTTGTCGCCTTTGTCTTTCGAAGGCTCATTGCGTTCGAGATTGACGCTGCTGTCCGACGCCGTCTCCCACTCTTCGTTGCCGAGATCGGACGATCCCTGTTTCGTGAGAGTCGGTTTGTGAGACGCGATGCCCGGCCGCGGCGCGCCGGGTCGCGAGCCTCGCGCTCCTCGGCCACGGCCTCTACCACGTTCAGCGTAACGCCCGCGATCATTGTATCCACCACGACCAGAGCTGCCACCACCGATATTGCGAGCAGTGAAACGAGGAGGGGCACTTCTCTCTGGCCGTTTAAACTCGTTTCTGTAAAAGCAAAGTTTAGACGGGTTATTTCAATCAGGGTCCCTACAGATCAGTCGTTCCTGGATATAAGGAGGTTTCCAGGGAGTTTTAAAGGAGAAGATTTCAAATTTTCGAGAAGTGTCCGTGTCACTTTCATCTACATCCCAATTACTGTAGATTCCTCCTTAATCCCTATTGTTTATCTTAATAAACCATTAATTTAGCGATTTTTCATAAAGCAAAATCCGACCATTTCTAATTCGGCAATTGACTAATTGGGCCACACATCCTGGTCCTAACATATCCTATATCAGCTCTCATAATACATTTAGTCGTAACCACAGGGCTGCCAACCTCTGCAAAGCACTATCAGTAACAAGTTGAATTCTTTTCAGTAACGTTCCACTGAGGTACAAATGAAAATTACAATTTTTGGAACTAAAATTTGTATTTCCGAGTAGTACTTACCCTTTCCTATGGTTTTTGCCAATATTTTCTAAATTTGGATTTATCGCCAATGGTTTTTCTATACGACCCGGCCCTGCGGTATTGCATTTAGCCACCGGCGAAATCCGCCATCTTTTTTCGTCATAGCAGACCAAAAAAAAACAGCTATGCGGGGCAGGTGGGCGGGATTCCCACCATAGGAAAGGGTAAGTACTACTCGGAAATACAAATTTTAGTTCCAAAAATTGTAATATTTCCATCGAGTACTGTACCCTTTCCTATGGTTTTTGCTAGACTAGCCTAGCACAAGGATGGTGGGAAAGGTAGATAGAAAAACCACCGCTCAAACGCAAGGTAAGAGGGAAAAAGAGAGCACTTACCCAAGCACGGAATGGAGCACTGTAGCACAGGGAAGACCGGTTGGCCACAGTGAGTCCGTCCAGCTCAGGGGCCCCCCCCCAGAATTTTGCGAAATTAATACTTGCAGATATGAGCCCAAACTATGTACAAGGATACACCCCCTGTGATCCTGATAATGCTACATAAATATTCTACACTAAAGGGTCCGATCGGAAAGAACGGACACCTTGAGCCATGACAACAGGACCCAGTGAAGCTAATGAGCCTAACTGGCCTGAAACATCCCGTAAATAAAATGACGTGAATGTCGACGGTGAATTCCAAAAGGCGGCCCGACAGACTTCCTCCAACGGAGCACCCGAAAAGGCTGCGCAGGAAGTAGCCATAGACCTCACTTGATGAGAAACGACTCCCTCCGAGGAAAGATTCTCCTTCAATAAAATGTCCTTGATCATTGAAGAGACCCATCGGGCTACTGTGTCCCGCGAAATATCACCCTTTAGGTGATCCAGCAGCGGAATAAATAACCGCTCCCGTGAACCCCTCCGTGAAGCAGAGCGATCTAAATAGAAACACAACGCCCGCACAGGACATAAAGTCCTGTCCGGGATGCCCGGTTCCACTCGATGTTTTAGGGCTTCAATTCGCCATTGACGCCCAACCGAGCCTGGTCGTTGGTTCTTTGCCAAAAATTCCAAAGCAGGCCGCAGCGAAACAAATTCATTCGCTGGCCCAAAGACAATGTGACCTGGTCGGACTGAAAGCGCATGAATCTCAGAGCGACGGGCCGAGCAAGCCAAGAACAGCAAAAATACAGTCTTTTTTGACAAATTTGCAAAAGACGCTGCCGAAAGAGGTTCAAATGGAGCCTCCATTAACTTCTTCAAAATTACAGACAGATCCCATGGTGGAACTGTCCTTGTTACCCGAGGCCGGGAAATAGAAAACCCAGCAACCAGCTGGGATATCCGATGATCCCCTGCTACATTTGGCCATCCAGAAGCACGCAATGTATGAGAAATCGCGGAGCGGTAACCTTTAATAGTTATGACCTGTAAACCTTTTGCTACAAATAGGTGCAGTAAAAAATCTGCCAATTGAGCTACAGAGGGTGAGCATGGATCAATTTCCCCTGCAGCACACCAATCCGCAAAATGACTCCACTTGGCATCGTAAATGGTACTTGTTGATGGCCGCTTAGATCCTGCGATAAAGGAGGCAGCCTGTTCTGAAAAGCCTGAAGCTGACAAGGATCGCTGGACAATGGCCAGGCGAGCAGATTTAACCACTGGCTGTTTGGATGATGCCGAAAGATCCCCTGAGACAGAAGCGATGGGAAATTCGGAAGAATCCTGGGGTTGTCGCACAGTAGGTTGAGAAGTGGTAGGAACCATTTCTGAGCCGGCCAACATGGTGCTACCAGAACTATGTTGCAATTGACTGATCTCTCTATTTGATCCAGTAAGCGCGGCAGGACTGGTGTGGGCGGGAACGCATACGCATGCATCCCCGACCAGTCCAGAGAGAAGGCATCGACCCCCCACGCTTCCGCGTCTGGAAACGGGGACACAAACAGAGGACACCTCCGATTGAACCGGGTGGCAAACAGATCCAGCAGCGGATTGCCAAAAATGCCCCGAACCCGATCGGCTACTTCTTGGTGGAGAACCCATTCTGTCGCAATAGCCTGACCTCGACGAGACAGAGCATCGGCCATCACGTTCCTTTTCCCTGCTAAATGTGCCACAGTCAGGGACACGCCCTTTGTCTGGCACCAAAGAAGAATTTTGGCCGACAGACCTGTGAGGGTTTCTGAGTGAGTGCCCCCTTGGTTCTGAAGGTAAGCCCTCACTGTTGAATTGTCTGTGGCTAACCAAACGTGGTGGCCCTCCACTCTCCTGTGAAAGAACTTCAGGGCCTTCCACACGGCCAGCATTTCTAGGAAATTTATGTGGTTGGTGGCCTCGTAGCGAGACCATTTCCCGGCTTTGACTCGGTTCTCCAGATGTGCCCCCCAACCTTGGTGACTGGCATCCGTGAATACACGAACTGGAGCCTCTAACGGGGCTAGTGACACCCCGAGCCGAAGATTCGTAGTGGCCGCCCACCACTGAAGATCCGGACTTAGATCGGTTGGAGGTACGGGAATCAAGGCCTCCCAGTTGCCCTTCGACTGAGACCAGAAGACCTTCCAATATTGTTGCAAGCGCCTGCTTCTGAGGCGGCCTAAGGGCACCACCAGACCCATGGAGCTGATGGAGCCTAGTAGCCGTGACCAGTAACGAGCTGTTCTCGGGGTTGTGGACACTCCCGCTACAGCTTCTTGAAGTTTGGCCACTCGAACCATAGACGGAAGGACTTTGCCGATTCGGAGATCGAAGTCCATGCCGAGATAAGTGAACTGTTGGGCCGGCGTCAACTGAGATTTTTCCCTGTTTACGCGGAACCCTAGCTGATGGACTAAGTCCAAGACTGAGGTCATTGCCTCCCGACATTCCTGAGCCGAATTCGCGACTATTAACCAGTCGTCGAGGTAAACGAACAGTCGAACACCCCTTGACTGAAGTACCTTCTGAACTGACTTGACCAACTTGGTGAAAACCCACGGGGCCGTACTGAGGCCAAATGGAAGAGACCTGAATTGGAACTGGCGGCCTTTCCACTTTATCCTGAGAAATCGCCGAGATTTTGGGTGAATTGGAACCTGAAAGTAAGCATCTTTCAGGTCCAATGAAGCCGCCCATTGACCCGGACGGAGCCCTTGAATCACGTCCTTGGGCTTGGTCATCCGGAACCTTGGAATGTCTAGGTGCCGATTGAGGGATGACAGATCTATCACTGTCCGTTGACCCCCTGTGGCCTTTGGTACCATGAATATTCGAGAAAACCAGCCGGGAGAAGTTTCGTTGCAAACTGGTTCTATCGCTCCCTTCTCTGCCAGTTCCTTGAGAGCCGGAGAGATTAAGGCCTCCTGACCTGGTTTTGGCCGCATGTCGGGAGGTGACCTCATCAGGCGCGGTCGCCTTAGGAAACGGAGACGGTAGCCCCGAGAGACGACCCGGGAGGGCCAACCGTCTCCAAAGAGGTCGGACCAGTGGGTTGCTGCCTGCTGCAGACAACCTCCCACTGGTCCCAAGAATTCATATCGAGTTTTTCCGAAAGGAAGAGCCCCTTTTTGGAGCCTTCCCCTTGCCTCGATACGAACCGGAACTGTTACGACCGGACGAGGCTTGACACGATTGTTGAAGTTGCGCGCTAGTTCTCCAACCGGCATCCGAAGCCGCCTGAGAAAGCGCTGAAGTTTGAGATGGTCCTGTTTGCGTCCGTGCCGAGCCTTGCGCCGCCGGCGTCGGACCAGAACGCTTTTTCCACGGAGTTCGGGGGTTGGACTTGGCCTGAACCTCCCGAATCTTCCTCAGCTCTGCGGAAACCGGAGCGCACCAACCGGAGAAGAGACGTGAAGACGTCCCCAATGGGGCTCTCAGCAAAGCATTGGACACCATATCCGGTAGACGAGTTTTGGCACTGGAGTCCATCACTGACTGACGGGAGGCTAACACCAGATTAGCCTGACCCCGAACCGACAACGGAATTACATGCGAAACAGACCGAGCCAAAGATTGGATAATCCGGTCCATTCCCTCCAGTTTTAGGGCAACTGACTCTGGGTCGGAGCCCGCATGAACGGCGGCGTGAGTCTCGCGAAGCTCACCCGTCAACACCTTAAGTGCCATATCTTGAAACGAACCAACCCTGGTAAGATTGTCCAGGATTGACGTCATGGCCACCAAACCGGACTTAGGCAAACGAATACCCGACTGTGCTGTAACAGTATCCGGGCTGATCAAAGTATAATCAGCATCCAGGCAGTTATGACTGTGATCCACAGCACCTGGAGTTGCGTAATACGCCGAGCGAAATGCGCCTATAGGTGGATCGGTTGAACTAAAATATTTCCCAGATTTCATACCCCGTTCTGGAGGGGGAAATGAAAAAGTTCCAGGCCGACATTCACCCCATAATTGCGTATCCAATCGAGCCCATTCTCTTGAAACCGCTGACGATTCCCGTAAAACGTTAAGATCGGAGTCCGGAGGGCGATAAGCTTCCATTGACTCACCGACCAGAGGAGCTGCTGTGGGCTTAGCGCGAGTTGCCCCGTGCTTGACAAAGAACTCACTTATCATCGCTCTAAATGGCATGTCCCCCGCTGGTTCGGATAAAACTGAACGGGACGGAGATACATTGCGAGCCAGGGAAGCCCCCATCGTCTGGGGCAACCCACAATTGCTTGCGACAGGAACGACCCCAGAAGGAATTGCCGCCTCTGGGACCGGATCCTCATTGAAATCAGACCCTACCGCAGCATCCAGGAAATCAGAGTCAGAATTCCGAAAAACTGAGTGGGCTGGCGAACTTCTAACCGGACAATCAGGAATAGGCTTACCTGTTGTAGAAGTTGCAGCGACTTGTTGCGACGAAGATAACAAGTTTAAAATTTTCTCCTCAAATACATGGAAATCCTTCTGAGTCAGGTATTTTCCAGTATCCCGACGATCATGCCGACTTCGGTGACGGTCCCTCGAACGGGATCGTGACCTACTAGAAGAATCGCTTTCATCGCTAACCGACGTCGACGAACGATGAGAAGACCGACGGCGAAACTTCCGACAATAACGATCGTAGTCCCTCTCGCGATCAAACCTTGATCTGCGAGAAGGAGATCTTGCTCGTTTATTACGCTCCCGGCGTCTAAATCTAGTGGGAGAGCGAGCTCTATCCCCGGAGCGACGATCAGAATCAGACGATGAACGTACCGGATGTTTTGTACCGGACGACGTCTGGACCGGACCGGTGGCCGAACCGGACCCGGACCGGACCGGTACCGACCGAACCGGTGCGGGCCGTTCGCGACTACCGCGGCGCGCGCTCGGTTCCGAACATGTAGTCTGAACCGGCCGAACCGGCCGAACCGGTGAACGACCAGAGACCGGTGAATGACCGGAGACCGGTGCCGGTGAACCAGCGTTCTTCCCCGGTGAACGGAGTTGGGAAGCCGATCGTACCTGAACGACCGGCGACCGCTCCGCTTTACGATAAGAAACAGGATTAGAAACGTCGGTTGGCACATCGGCCGAAACCGACGAATCCCTGCTAACTCGACGACGATCTCTTAGTTTAAGAGCCTTATCGGCCCGAAGCCAAAGGTCCTCGGACCACACGACGCAAATATTGCAAGGATTGCTCCTTGCACATATTTGACCGGATTTGCGCCTGCACGACGCACATGAATCGTGGTTGTCCCAGGCGCCAAACAAATGCCCGCATCCCTCCCCGCCACGATGCTGACCCTTAGGAGGGGGTGGCATAATTATCCTGTTACAAATCAAAACAATTCAATTCAATTCAATCAAATTATATTTGTAAATAAAATTCTTACGGAAAAAAAGAAATCAGGGATAACCCCCAAACCGAACGGACTCACCGTTACGAGAGTGAAAAACTCCCTAATATCCTAATTCCCAGATTTTTACGGCGAAAAAATCCAACGCGTTCTACTGCGAGAACGCCAAGAAAAAAGATGGCGGATTTCGCCGGTGGCTAAATGCAATACCGCAGGGCCGGGTCGTATAGAAAAACCATTGGCGATAAATCCAAATTTAGAAAATATTGGCAAAAACCATAGGAAAGGGTACAGTACTCGATGGAAATATGTTCAAATTATCGGGACTAGATACTAACAAACTACTGAGTATCAGGAATAGTTGGCAGCTCTGTAACCACTATCTAATAGTAATAATACCAGACCAGTTTTGATAGGAGATACAATTTACGCTGAATCAGATTATCTTACTTTGGAAACGGTTTCGATTCATTGCTGTATTTAGTTTCGCCGTCATTAGGTATTTCGCCGTTACGATGATCGACTCGGTCTTTCCGCGGTGGAGCTGAATAGTACCGACCGCCGCCATCTCGATCCCGACCACCACCACCGCGACCACGTGAGTAAGAACCACCTATAAAACAAATAAACCCGCACTATTAACATGAGTAATAGTAAAATATCCGTGTAATGTGCCTTAATGCTCGAATGTTTTTCAAAATCCCTTCTGGATGGCCACTTCTCTTTTCCCTGACTATTCCCTGCCTCAATCTGCTCAGAATCCAATCAATTAACACAGCGGAATAGGCGGGGACAGATTGCATGTATAATCAAATGGTTTCATTCTAACTATCTCAACAAATTTTCCAGATTTTGAGCCTTTTCATATTTCTATATAAAATTCCCTGACTATTGTAAAGGAGAGACAATTCTCAAGTGGCCACCCTGCTGTTCAATAAACAGCACTCACTGGAATTAACGCAGTTAAATATGTAAAACATCAGACAGAAAATGTTTGATATTACGCGCAATTAAGCTATCTCTACATAATTCACTGCATTTCTTCAAGTTAAATAAATTCAAATTTTTTTAAAGTTTCCACCCTGCCGTTATCTCCAAACAGCCCCTCCATACAATATCAGATGTTGAAATATGAAACGTACCTCGTCCTCTGCGTGGTGGCTCATTCCTATGATGAGGACCCATACTGCTCGAGCTGCTACCTCGCGCACCGCGTCGATCGTGCGAATCTCGACGACGATCTTCGTTGCGTCTCTCATCTAATTTACCGTCGCTGCGACTATCGCCACCTTTACTCCAACCGTCGGTTTTATGATCGTCGTTCCACTCGTTCGGCTTCGAGCGCTCAGACTTAATGCCTTTCGCGGCGGCGTCGTCAGATTTTCCCGGTTTCCAGTCAGACTTGCCGACGTCCTCCGCTCCCCACTCCGGTTCGGGGTTCTTGATTACGTTTTTATGATTCCACGCTTTCGTTTTGCTGTCGCGTCGCTCTTTGTTGTACGAGTTTTTCGGCTTCTCGGGTTTTTCTTCCGCCTCGACGAATTTCTCCTCGTGCGGCGGGACGTCGTTCGCCGGTTCGTCGATGATCTCATTTTGCACGTCTTCGAACTCGTCGCTTTCCCGATCGCTCACTTCCTTTTCCGCCGACGACGGTTTTTCTGTCGCTTTTGGTGGTTGCGACGCCGGACGCTCGGAACGCGGTGCAGCGGTAAAACCGCTGCCACCCGAATCCCCTCGCGACTTGCCGCGATCGTTGGCGTTATACCTCGTCGGTCGATCCCACGACCGGTAGTCGCCGCCGCCACGACCTCGCGAACCTCCTCCGCCCATACCTCGGTAACTACCTCGCGGCGCGTAATCGCGTCCTCGCCCGCGACCTCGTATGAATTCCCGGCCGCCGCGACCGCGCGTGCTGTGAGATCGATCGCGATCATAGTCGCGTCTCCTCGACGGCGGAGCGCCTTCCGAGTCGTCGCGTCGATGATCATCTCTCATTCGTTTCGGAGGAGGACGATCGTTATCGTATCTCTTCGACGACGTCGACGAACTCTTATCGTCTCGTTCTTTCTTTCGGTCGTCTTTCTTCTTGTCGTCTTTCGCCGCCTCTTTCACGTCCGTCTTCGGTTTCTCTTTATCGGAAGGTTTGTCTTCTTTGACGTCCCGCGGTTTCGATTCGTCCTTTTTCGGCCTAATGAAACAAATCGATGAATTCATGAAACACAGTTCAGCAAAACCAAACCCCCGATAAACGCAATCGTAAACTTACTTATTTTCTTTGTCATCCTCTTCTTTGAATTTATCCATCTGTTTCGAATCGCGTCGCGTTTCTTTCAAGGACTCCTGCAAAATTTTAAATCAAATTCCGTTTTCCTGACCAAATAGAATTTCTCAAAAAGTAGAATAGATTTAGTCGAATCATTCTTTCTAGAATGTCTCAGGTTGTGTGAGCTATCGTCATTCAAACAGTCGAGAGTAGCAAATATAGATAAACATCATTGACACTGGTATAATATCCAGGACCCAGCTCAGTAGCTCTCGGTCAAAATTTGACTACCAAATTGATATCTTAACCACTCCACTTCCCTTATTTTTCCATCTTTTGACACATAACTCCCTGAATAATATGGCAGATGAATGGAGACGTTTCTTTGCTTGAAAATGTTAGCGTTAATAGTTTTTAATGAATCATGTATTGATAGAGAAATGCTTGGTCAATAACATTACCAAAATTCCCAGAGTTTACCAGGTTTTTCCAAAATTTGCCAAAAATGTTTTTCCTAATTCTTTTTTCTGGATCCCTGGGTTTTCCAGGTCAGTGGCGGCCACCCATGGGGTAAAACTTTGACCGAAATCTACAGGACTTTGTCCAACATTTAATCAGTCAACGAGTGAAATAACTAGTTACTTACTCTACTGCCTGTTTTCTGAATACGCGCCGTATCGGGTTTCGCCCAGGCCGAAGTGGTCGGCTCTTTCGGCGATTCTGTGCTTCGCTCGGACGACGGAGGAGTCGAGTTGTTGGAAAGCGTCGACGCCGTACGTTTCAACGACGTGTAATTACTACGCGGCGGAACGTTCTGTTGCGACTGGTGAGCCGGTATAGGAGGCGGAGCGTGGTGGAACTCGTTACGTCCTGTGGAAATAAATAATAAGTTACGTTCATCGGTTCAAAATTAATATGAAAATCGACGTCTAATTCTAAGAACACAATGTGGCATTCATTAATCATCATGAATATAGATACCAGTATGAATTTTAAACTACTAAGCAGGATCCAGTTCCACAGTTCTGAGTTAAGATTTGACTCCGAGTTAACTTATTGAAAATGAACTAATTTCAACTCGAGTTAAATCTAAGTTACAACTGTCGAACTGGCTCCAGTACGCTAGACGATACACTTAAAATCAGGTTGTCAAGTTTTTCAGTTCAAATGAAAATCAGCACCTTATTCTAAGAACGCTGTGGGATTCATTTATCATCATCAACAGTTGACAATTATCGATCTGATAATTAACTAGATTGTAAAATTGTTTCGTAGGATCATTAGGTAAATAAGTGATGAGTTGGTCGTCAGAGAGGGTCATTCATATTGATCATGTTAACAACCTATTTGATTATTCATTTGTTAACTTTTTCACATTATATAATTCAGCATATTTATCATTATTCAATTCAATTATTTCAGTTCAAATGAAAATCAGCATTGAACGTTATTTTTCAATTCATTATGTCATCATCAATTTAGTCAACATTTATCTATGATAATTTACTAGTTCAGTTATCTATGATAGTTATCTTTGTACTAGATTTTTAAATCTAAATAATTTATAGTGTCATCAGGTAAGTGGGTGATGAGTTGGTCTTCAACGTAGAACGTTTCAGAAAGGGTAATTCATATTCATCATTTGACACCAAAAAACCTTTTTCGCTTAAGAAAACTATTCATCCTTTTCTAATATGTTTTTTGCATAAATTCAGTAATTTCAGTTCAAATGAAAATCAGCAATGAATGTTATTTTCAGAACGCTGTGGGATTCATTTTATCATCACTAATATCTATCTTACATGTAACAATGATGACTAATTGAGTTTCATTTCCAGTACTTTTTTTTTCAAATCTAAAATGACGTTCTATTCTGAAAAGAACACTGTAACTTGATATGCATAAAGCCTATTGTACTTGATTTGAGGCAAGGGGCAGTGTTACATAACAGTATGTAAGTAGACTTCACTCTTAACCCGTTCAGTGCGGTGTATCAATCGGTGATGGGGTTTGCTAGTACGCCGCATCGATACCTATTGATGTTATTAGTAATTACTGCAAAATCACTTACTGTATTTGCCTCTCGTATCCCGGTCGTCGTACGAGCTTCTCGACCAACCGTCGCCGCCGCGACTCGGCGGCTTATCATCGCGCGAATGCGATCGAGGTTTCTCTTCCGCGTATTTCTTCTCTTCTTTCGCGTCGTCCGATTTAACGCTAGCCACCGGGCGATCTCTTTCTGACGAGACTTCACGATTGACCTTCCTCTTTTCGCTGAAGAGACGAAAGAAAATATTCGTTTTATTCTTTGAATGCCACCGTTAACACCGGTTGGGTGAGCCGCGAGCATTAGTGCATTTTTTAAATGTTGACAAATTCAACTTGGCTTTTCGTATTTCTTTTTCAAGACTACCACAGGTCAATATAATAATAACAAGAATCAGTATTCACATTTATCATTCAGTACGACTATGAAGACCGTCGTGAATGGAATATCATCATTTTCATCTTGAAAGTATTTCTAAAGCCTCTTATAACCACAAATTCAACTTAAAAACTATATACGCAATCTATCTTTAGTTACTAGTCACTATGAATCAGTTTTCACAGATATCATTCATCGCGTTTATGAAGACCGTCGTGAAAGAAATCTCATCATTTTCAACTGTATTTTTCAACCGACCCGAACAATGCCTAGGACTAAATCTACAAATTCAACTTAAACTTAATGGAGTACACAATATTTCTATATCTACTAGTTATCAAGAATCAGTTTTCACAGATATCATTCATCGCGTTTATGAAGACCGTCGTGAAAGAGATCTCATCATTTTCTACAATATTTTCTGGTCCGAATAACGCCGCTTAAAACTGCAAATTTAACGCAATATTTCTAAATATACTAGTTATCAAGAATCAGTTTTCACAGATATCATTCATCGCGTTTATGAAGACCGTCGTGAAAGAGATCTCATCATTTTCTACAATATTTTCTGGTCCGAATAATGCCGCTTAAAACTGCAAATTTAACTCAATAAATCTAAATATACTAGTTATCAAGAATCAGTTTTCACAGATATCATTCATCGCATTTATGAAGACCGTCGTGAAAGAAATCTCATCATTTTCTCGTCAACTTTAATTTCACTCGAGTCGTATCGAAACATCAATAGTTCTCCAATATCAAGGAATTCGTTAAATAAAATCGCGACAGCCCTGCTGCATCGACATGAATCAGTTTTCACAGTTATCGTTCAATATGTTTACGAAGACCGTCGTGAAAGAAATCTCATCATTTTCATGCATCGTTTCCATACTAACAATAGTAACAGGGTGGTTGCCACTTTAATACGACTTTCTTTCCCCCGAACTATTCCATTCCCGACATGCACATTGTTTTCCCACACTTGCACTGCTAAGAGTCCAATCAATTAACGCAGACAAATAATAAAAACATAGACGGTAACAAATTTCCTCAAGTTTTCCCCGATTTTTTTTAAACAAAATCCTCTATTTCCAGTGTTCCAAGAAAAGAAAATTCCGCAACTATTCCCTGATTTCCAGGAAAGTGGCCACTATGACAGAGAATCAATTCTCACCTATCGTGTTCCGAACGTTCGGCCGGGAATGAATCCCAACCCGAATCCTTCGCGGCTGAACTTTTCTTCTTGTCCTTACTGCCGGGTGCATCGTCGAACGGATCGCTCTGAACTACCGGTGGCCGTCGAGACTCGTGGTCTTCATCTCTATGAACCACTTCGGGCGATCTTAAAAAAATCAGATAAAACGATCTCATAAATGAATAATATTCAATTTCAAAAATATTTCTCAATAAAACATTAGTTTCCTGAGTTAAGTAAAAGTTCTTTTTTTTCTGGTTACAAATCACAAATTTGTAAACAATTTTCTCAGCTTCACGTTTTGTCAATCAGGGCATGAATATGAAGACCGTCGTGAAAATATCATCATCAAAAATAATTCCAGAAAACCATTTGCTCCGAAGTCGGGTATAGTAGGGATCCTTACACTGCTATATTATGGCAATGGCTTGGTTTCGAAGACCTAGGAATATTTGAAACCCTGGACCAAGTTCCACAGTACTGAGTTAGAGTTAAAATTGGTTCATTTTCAATGTCTTCACTCCGAGTCAAATCTTAACTCAGAACTGATGAACTGGATCCTGATTATAATTAATCAGGGTTGGTTCTGATCCTTTTTTTCTAGATTTTTCTGACGCCTGAGTTAGCTAGCACGTGTAACACGTACCTTCTATCTTTGACAGACGGCGGTCTCTCTGAACTGCGCGGAGAACGTTCGTGAGACGGCGGTCTCTCCGGACGACTGCGCTGCTGCTGCTGCTCCTCAGATTCCTCTGGCAGGTCGCGATCGTACTCGTACGTTGTCGTACGGTAACGCTGTTCGTCGCGGTCGTATTCGCGGCGATCGTAATCCTGCGGATAGCGAGGGTCGTAGTAATGCGGCGGAGGGTGCGCGCCTCGTCTCATATCTTCGTAGTGACCCTGGTAATAACTGCGCGGATCGACTTCGGGCGTTCGACGTTCGCCGTCGTGACTATCGGACCCGGAACCGTGGCTGTCGTGTCGACCTCTTCGCGGCATTCCAGGATGCATCGGCATTCCTACAACATAAGAAATGAAACGAGTAAGTGATCAATATCAACTGACACCGAAATGTATTGGAGTTTTTTTCCAAATATCCGAGTTATTTCAGTTCAAATGAAAATCAGCATCGAATGTAATTTTTCAGAACGCTGTGGGATTCATTTTGTCATCATCAATTTAATCAACATTTATCTATCATAGTTTACTAGTTCAGTTATCTATGATAGTTTACTTTATACTAGATTCTTCAATGTAAATGATTTATAGTGTCATCAGGTAAGTGGGTGATGAGTTGGTCCGCAACGTAGAACGTTTCAGAAAGGGTAATTCATATTCATCATTTGACACTTTGGCGTCCGGTCTACCAGGTATTAGCTATTAGCACTACAGCTTTAATAGTCGACGATAGTCAGCCGTAGCCTTAAGTACCGTAATATGGCATTAATACTGGCATGACACAAAACTGCATGACAAACTATTTGGGATAGAAAAGTCAATGCAAGCACTTAGTATACTCTTTCTTGAAATTTTAGTAAGAATTTTTAAAGGGGTTTAATTCATCTAAGGCACTTTTGAACACTTTGTATACTCGCTATGGACCCTGCAATAAGACCAGTCGGGCCAATATTTACGAGCGCGATCTTTTACCTGGCATTTGTTGGTAGCCCATAAAATGTGGCGGCGGTGGCGGCATACCCCACCTCGGGTCGTAATGGGGCGGCCACATCGGAGGCGGTTGACGCGCCAACTGAGCCTGCGGTGATGTCTGTTGTTGCTGCTGCTGCGGTTGCGATTGATTACTGTGTTGCGAACCGGTTGATCCCGGCGACGGCGGTTGACCTTGTTCTCGTTGATGACGCATCATTTGCTCTTGCGCCTGTTTCTGGAAACGCGGCGGAACGTTGCGCGCGAACTGCCTCGAGAACGTAGGTGCACCCTGCAACACGACACAATTTTCAAATTTCAAGAATGGATCAAGAAAGTGTGCAAATAGAGACCTGCTTAGTGCTAAAACCCTGGTGGCGACAGAGTTTCTTGGTCGAAAGTTCTTCACTGGTCTCTCCTCCATTGGGAAAAAGAAACATCAAACCCGCTTTTAATGCCCTGCATGGCGCTTAGCGGGTTGAGGGTGCTTAAAATTCAATCAATTAACTGTAACAGTCAAATATTTCAGGCATAGATGAAAACATTTTGATTGAACACGTGATCTAGCTATCTCCTAAAATTCCCCCACTTTTTTTTCTTCAAAATACCACGACTTTTCCTCGATTTCTAGGCAAGTAGCCACACTGTTTTCACACTTTAGAATCAATTGGTCTGCACGTATCGGGTTAGTATAGCTAACTGTGATGATATTAACTAAAACGTACCTGTCCTTCGCCGCGCTCTCTGTGCGCGTCGCGTTGATCGCGATATCCCGGTTTCTGATCGCGGTACTTCGCGCCGTCTTTGTCGCTGCTTTCGCTGATACTTCGACTTTTCATCGCCTCGTTGCGGAATTTATCTTTCGCCGTTTCTTTGTCGCTGCTCTCGCTGGCCGTGCGGCTGCGCGGGTCCTCGTGATCCGTATCCTGCAAACGCAAGAGAAAACCGTTCGCTCGATCAGTTTCATTTCAAATCACAGATCAACGATTTTTCGATTACCAAGGTAACTACTTATAAATTCAAAAACATTCGGCGCATAGCAGTGATTAAACTGAATATCATACCAGGGTTCTTACGAGGTTCATATTCCATAACTTTTCCATATAGCGAGATTATAAATTTTCCATACCCCCAAGCAACCAGTCACCAATCTTAAACGCGCAATGTAGGCCCATTCAAAGTAAAATTCAAGCGTCGACACCAACAACAATGTGTTCTCATTAAGTTAGTTATCATATGCAATGTGTAGTAAGGCATTCATTGAGGATTAAATTCAAAATAGAATAGAGACAATTTTGCTGATTTTCGATACCCTTTCCATAGGCGTAGAGAAAAAGATAAGCTTTTCAAGGGCCTGGAAAAAAATGCCCATCTTCCAAAATTTTCAAAAACCCATAAGAACCCTGCCATACGAAATAAAGTAAAAACACCTAAAAACAAAACCGGAAACAATAAAGACTAACTCTTCAAACCTAAGCAACATCAAACCACCATCCAGGTTTAAATAAATACATAAAACACCAGATACAGATATTCTAGTATATCTACTAGTCTTCCCCGAGGTGGATGATACACAAGTGCCAGTACACAACACCACAGGATTTACCGCATTAAAAAGCGCACCTTATTTCGACCACTCACTACTCTGTCCTCGAGCTGTTTAAGCTTTTCGTTCGCCGCCAATCGACGCTCCGTTTCGATCTTCTTCTCTTCCTCTTCGCGGCGTTGACGCGCTCGTTCGACGGCGGCGCTCATCTCCTCTCGCTGTAGACTACGTCGCTGGCGCCAGACATCATCGTCCTCGCCGTCGGGTTTACGCGCGCTCGCTGATGAAGTCGGTGGTGGCGGCGGCGGCGCCGGAGCAACCGCGGGCGCTTGACTAGACGGGGGCGGTTGAGGTACCGGCGGCGGAGGCGGTACGATCGGCTGACTGGCCGGTGGTGGCGGCTGCGGCGGAGGCTGCTGACCGGGCATCGGATGTCGCTGTCCCATATGTTGAGGTGGATACATATGAAACGGTGGCGGGTACGGCCCCGGTCGTCCGCGATGATCGAACGGCATACGTTGACCGGGATGGCCCCGGTACATCGGTGGAGGCGGCTGACCTTGCCAACCTTCACGTCCGGGCGGCATGCCTTCTTCCTACAATACATAACAAACATCAAATCATTCTCTTACGGTCAATCCCATTCAAGCCATAAGCCCTCCAGTTCTCATAATTGGGCTATATACAAGCCAGACGGGCAATGCCGACTACAAGATCATTGTTGAAGATTCCATTCAAAATGGATTCTGTTAGTTAAGTAATATTATCTCTAGTTGTAATAGTTTTCTCCGTAAAATTTACGAGTTATTTTACATCTAAAATGCTAATTTTGATTAAAACGCACTAGAAATTGTTCTGATTTTGTGGGTAGTTTGATATTTCAGGTAGTTGAGTTGTTAAAAAGAGTATCCGATGTTCTCCACAACTGATTTTAGAAGGGTGGCCATCTCTTTAATTTTTACATCCACACCCCTCTGAAAATCAACCATCCCTAATGAAATATCTTGCGCACCAACCCTACCAGATAACACCAAAATTGGAAAACCTTGCTAATCTTACGACAAATTAGCAAACTTTTCTAACAACCAATATTGACGTACCCGCTGCTGTCTGTCTGTATGTGTCGGTTTTCTGTCTCTATCGGTATCGATGTCTCTATTATCGTCGCTACGAGGAGCGCGACTCGTTTTACGCGGATCGACGTCGGACGATTTATCGCCGCGAGCGCTGTAATCGTCACGAGCGCCGCGCGGGGCGTCTCGACTCGAGTCTTTCTTCGGTCGATCGCGATCCCTGAAATAAACAATCGTCGACAACGCGTGAAACAATCGGCCAAATTAGAACGAATCGAGACGGCGACGGAAAAACTATCGGAAACTTACTTCGAAGAATCGTCTTCGTCGTCGCTGAACACAAGTTTTTCACTAAAAATAGAAAATTACGACGACATAGTTAACGATACAAAGGTCGAAAAAGATTGAAATTTTTTTTTTTCATAACGGTTTTCCCAATTCTATTTTCGGAAAATAAAATTGGGTAACCGTTTAGAAAAAAAAGAAGATTTCCATAACTTTTCACACCCTGATTACACAGTATTGCCAAACTAGAACAGGCAATGTAGGTCCATTCAAAGGAAATAAGTGCCAATTATCAATACCATTGACACTTTTTTCATAAAGTTTCTTATCAAATGTGTATTAAGACACATTTTAAATAATGATTATGCTAGAAGGAAAATTTCATTTTTGAGACCATGTCTTAATTTTCTGTAAAGGACAACATTACCACTATTTTCCAAAACTTTCCATAACCCGAAAGAACCATGTTTCCTTTGAATACTTACTTGTAGTCAATTTCTCCTTGAACTCCGGCCCAACCTTCATCTTCGCGGCCGAGAATATCGTCGAATCCTTTCAAATCTTGATCTTTAACGATGGCTGGCCTCTTACTGGCGTCGTCGTCACCGCCGCGACCAGCAGCGGCGCCAGGACGTTGTTGAGGGGGTGGTGGCGGAGGGCCGCGATAGCGCCCGTCCTGGTATCCGTACGGCAGGCGCGGCATTCCTGGATAATTAGGCGGATAAGCTCCGGGGAAACGACCATACATCTGTAAATATAAACATTTCCTGATGAATACACACAGCGAGGGCAGCCACTTCATGCCAATTTATAAATTCCCCCCATTTTCCCTGATTTTTCCACTTTTTAGCCGAAAATTCACGGGTAAATCAAAAGAATTTCTATAGGCTTGTAAGGTTACAATTCTATTCATTTGTTATGAATCTGGCAACTTCAAAACTGAGTTTTCCAGGGTTTTGATGAAATTTATCAAATTCCCCGAATATTTTTCTTCATTTTCTTTAGATTCCCTGAGTTTCCTCCAGGTCAGTGGCCACACTGTTAAACATTGATCACCTTGAAATCTCTGAACGGAAGAATATTTCATCTACTGGTATCTACTTAACAGGGTTCCTACTGATGAATCATACCAGATTTCAAGGAGTTTTATAAGAGAAGAAAATTTCAAATTTCAATCACTGTCGACTCCTAAATCGGTACAGTTCATCATTAGTGAAGCATTTATTTCGGTAGAATCTGTGTATATAATAACTAAGCCTAAAACCTAAACATTTTCTAATTGTCAATTTCTCAAAATTCAAGAGTTTTTAAGGACTTTTGTTGGGCATTTTGCTCTAATTCAAGGATATTCAAGGACCTTGATAATTTCTTTCGGTTTAGGATCTTTCAAGGAATCAAGTAGTAACTACTTACATAAGGTGGAGGCATCATCCCTCTGAACTGCGGTGGTATCGGACCCATCGGTCCCATTGGAGGCGCTCCGCCGGGAGGTCTAGGTGGGGGTGGCTGCTGGTGTACACCGGGCGGCTCTACTGCGGATGACGGCGGCGTGCCATTCGGCTGACGATTCGACTCGTCGGGCAATCGCTGCTGCGACTGCTGAAGCGGAGCAGGCGGCTGTTGCATAACACCACGACCTCCTCCTTCCCGCCAACTTGCAACATCTACAAAGAACGTTAATAATCAATTGTTTATTCTTCATCCTTCTTTTCTACTCCAGGGATATATGAACTAGTGGTCTTATTTTCATAAACAAAAATATACTTAAAACAGGGTTCCTACAAATCAAATCAGTCATTCCTTGATATGAATTTTAAGGAGAAAATTTCAAATTTCTATACAAGACTCCTTCTTAATCGCTACTGTTTATCTCGGTAAACAGTTAATTCTGCAGTTTAGTAAGTAAATTATTATCCTTGACACTACTTAACTCGGTTTCTAATTTGATAACAGCCTAATTGGATAAAGAAAATATCCTGGTCCCAACTGTATCCATTTAGGCTTAATTTACAGTTTAACTAAAAACATTTATTTCTTAATGGCTATTACTTAAAATAGAAGGTTTAAAGGAGTTATAGGCATTTTGCTCAAATTAAAGGAGTTTCAAGCACATCTAATAGCATTTTCTGTTTAGAATGAGTTCTTAAGGAAATCACCGAGAGTCATAGGGACCCCGTTAAATGACATTATCGAGCTTACTTTGTGGTCTGAGACTGGGACCGGGCCCATATTGTGAACCGGCGTCTTCTGGTTTCTTTGTTGGTTTGTCTGCGCTGGTAGATACCGCACCAGTTGCCCCACTGGTTGCAGATCCCGCGACAGAGGTCGCCACATCGGCTGTTAGTGATTTCTTGCCCCCGGCAAGCGTCGGAAACTCGTCCTGAAAATACGGTGATTGATGCCCCACATAATTGACCTGATCGCGTTCTCCGATTGTTACACTGCTCCATGATTTTGCGGCCCCCGCGTTGGCAGTCGATCCGGCTCCACTGGTGCCCCCAGGAGTCGGAATCTACAAAACACATTAACACCATACATCATTCCAGCGCTGGTAACCTCGATATTGATCGACTACCTTTTTTTTATACAATGCATTCATTCCACTATAAATCCAGGGAACAAAACAGCAGTTCCCAGAAAACCTCAATAATGCTACACAATACAATCATTTCCCCACGACAATATGTGAGTTATAAACCAACACAAACTGTGTCAGGTTAATCAACGAGTGACCTCCGGCAAGTGAATGTATATTGAAATAAATAAACTACTACCTGCTGTTGCTGTTGTAGATTGGTCTGTTGCTGCGGCTGTGATGTCGTAGTAACCTGCGATGGCGGCGCTGATTGCGGCGGACTGCTCGGCTCCGGTGATTTCTCCTTCGTAGAACTGACCCATCCTGCTGCAAATATAATCACAGGGATGAAAACGGCCCATATTGAAAAAGTCGGAAAATATTTTCAACAAAAAAAAAAAGAATCTTTTTGGGGGGAACAAAAATCAGTAACTTTTAGCCAAAAAACTTACTTCCTTTTAGTCAAAATGTTAATAGTTTGGGCCTGAATTAAAGCCGCTTTTTGAATGAGACGCCATATTGGTTTCTCCGACTCCACAGTTGTGCTAACAACTGCCGAAAACCGTCTTAAAGAGCACTCCTAACTACAGAGCGCTCCGATGTGACGCCCGCGATTTAGGTGATTAAAGCGATTGAGGTGATTTACACTGTTCTCAGGAATAAAGAAAATGTTAGAAAAGGTCAGAAATCCGTCTATGGTCGGAAGATTTACATCCCTGTAATCATCATTCACCGTGATTCAATTTCCAGGTTTAAATACACTCAACTCGAATAGTTTGAAATATCGGCCGACCTAGTTAAATCATAAGCAGCTGAAATATCTCTTCATTATTTTTTTTATCTGCGTTTTAATTTTTTCCCCCCAAAATTTATCCTTTAAAACCTTGGGAAAGTCTAATAATGTACCCGCGTGCTACTACTATGATCAACAATAGAGCTATTACTTGGTCATTCTTCACAATTGACCATTGTCCATAGGAGGATGAAGCAGTTTCTCGCACTGCCAGCCAATTAGAACAGTGTCAGAGCACTAAAGAATCAGCTACAAGATCTTTTTAGTGGCACATCTAGAAGCTAGAGCTATCCCATGTGTTAATAGAATAATCATTTAAAACGATAATTCATAATCAAGTAATAATCATCAGATATTTTCAGGCACACCCTTTGTTTCCAATTAACACTGTCTTTCTGAATCATCACAGAATATGTGACCATGTTAACTATGGAGTCATGTACGGAAAGTAGGACGTATTCCAAGAATTTTATAATATATCTAAAAGCTATATAATATCTAGATATCCGTCGGCAGATAACGAATTGAAATTACCAAAATCAATCACACGTTTAAAATGGGTTTGCTAAACGCCTACATTATCAAAGCCAGTCGCTTCGAACATTGATTTTTCCATGTAATAGAAATTAGTCCTGAAGCGTTAGAGTTCAAGTAACAGTCCAACCCCAATCACTGTCAGTTGATCATATAAAAATACATTACGAATCTATAGATCAATAACCTACTATAAATAACATACCGAGTACTTCATTATAATATTGCTGGAATCAACAAAATATAATTTTGTCACCAGCAGGTTGAAACTTACATCAGTAGAAAACACTGTTAAGGTTAGCCAGATTTTTTCTTTCGAAATCTTGAATAGTGTACATTCAATGATCAGATAAATTTCTACTGATGCGATACTTATGAGAAATTTCAGAGTATGGCGTAAAATAAAGTGGTTTTTTTGTTCTGAAGACATTTCAACTATCAATCTTTTACGGAAACCAGGAATGGGACACCTAGCATTCGAATGTTGGGGGCAGGAACAGAGATAAGGGCAGTGATAATGTTTCTTTCTTCTCACGTGCCCTAACATAGGACGATAACATATTGCTTCTTGGTCCCAAATGAAGGATTCTACATCGCAATAATATTTACAAAAGGGGCATTTTGCAAAAACATCGGCCCTGTTTAACTAGAAAACTAGTTAAGAAAAGCCCTAGAAAACTTTTCTCAGCCCTGGTGATATGCAGCCCACTTGAAGGACAACCGAGGATCTGAATTCAACCCGCTCCGATGTATAAACGCAAATTTGATATTTACCTGAACCTCCAGACGGTACTATAGTCACTGACGGATCGTTTCCACTGTTTTCGCTCTTCAAACTTGGTAAATTCGCTGGCGGTGGCATACGCCTCGTGCTTCCCACTTTACCCAAACTTTGTAGGCCATGTTGACGAGTGACTGCGGCTTTCTGAGTTTCGATACTCTTCCCTTTGTAAAGACTGTTGATGTTCAATGTTGAGAACTTATTCTTCGACTTGTCCCCCTTGCTACCTCCTAGCCCCGAAAGAGTGGACATGTTGTCGGAGCATTCATTGACGGTTTTCCTTTCTTTACCCGATGAACGGCCCGTTTAGCCTTAAAAAAAGAAGAAAGAAACGTTAAGCCGTGTAATACATGCTAGGGTCGGCTCAGTTCCGGTAAGGTCAGTTACGTTTCGTCTCCACGTTCACAAATAAGTTCGGACCCAACTACAGTTTGGGTCACAAGGGCGGATCTAGGATTCTTTGAAAGGGGTGGACCTTGAAATTCGAATGGGCACTTATTTTGAAAGGGCAGATTTGGCAATTCAGGGCTGCAAGCGAATCATTGGTAGGGGTTCTGGTGGTTGTCCCACAGAACATTTAGGACAATCGGAGGGGTTTTTCTTGTCTGATCAGACCCATTAGGATTTTTACCTATATCCGCCCTTGGGTCACCTCCCCAATATTCGGCGCTAGTGTTATGTTAAGGTTAGGTACACAACCATTAGGAACACCTGAAAGTGCAGTCGCTACGATCATACAGTTCAATTACAATCAATATGGTAACATCCATCAGTGTGAGTATATGTGTGTGGTGCGGTCATCCTAATTACCGAGATGATGTATTTTACCGAGATGAAATGAAATATAACATATTTATTTATTCCTTATCGATTTTAACAATTGACATCATATCATATCAGTAATAAATGCCTGCTGGAGTCATATTTTACATATTTTGTCAGATATTTTTGTAGAAAAATAACTTAACTTTACCGAGATGAGATCGTCGATCAATCAAATTCAATGAAATTTTATTGCTAACCGAGTTTACGTTTTTGAAGTCAAAATTTTTTTAAATAAAAAAATATGTAAAATATGACTTTAGAAGGTATTTATTACTGATATAACATGATTTCAAGTGTTAAAATCGATAAGGAATAAATAAATATGCTATATTTCATTTCATCTCTGTTCATCTCGGTAAAATACGTCATCTCGGTAATAAGGAGGATGACCCGTGTGGTGGAGTATTCTGCAATGCTACAGAAATATAGGCCTTCACAGCCATAAATGATTCCGAGGAAATTCATACCAATGGGAAGAATGAAACATCAGTTGACTGGGGTCAGCCATACAAACGAGACCCGGCTATGAAATATTACATAGTCGAGTCCCACAGTCCAGAGAATACACAGATACATAATAATACTGGCATCTTCCGCAGTAAATTTTTAGGGGGTGCGATTCACCGAAATGAGCTATTTCCAAACTGACTGCTTGAACAAAATCAGCCTCCTCAACACATAAAATACATTATGCAATCAAAAAAGCAGTATATACTATTTCCGATCATGCAAGCATTTCATGCGATTTTAATTTCGTAGAAAACGAAAGAATCGAACAAAATTGTTTGGTGGCCATTTTTGCCAAATATGCGAGCATTTCTATTCATCTAACTACTTACTTCGGTCCGTTCTACTGGGTGAACACAGTAGACAAAGTAAAAATATGTATATCGGTTTTATCCGAATGGATGGCGACAGATTTTCGCGGCTTCGTGGAGAATTCCGTACGCTTTCTCTCTTCCGCGTATCCAAAATGGCGTACTCGCGAGCACCTGCGATAAATTATGCAAATGAAGCTGACGTCATTCTCCAGATGTTGTCACAGTGGTCATTCATCCGCCAGGTGTCACCAGCTTATGACTAACAGTGAAAGGTGCCCGGGCGGGCGGGTTTCGCTTGACTCACAATGATATCCACAACGCCTAAATTGAATCACAAAATTAGAATGGATAGAGCGATTCCACGGTAACATAAGAAAAAAGCCTAAGATCTACACGATCATACATTAAATGGGATTTACAGACACTGAAATAAACAACCATACGGCATCGCATTGATGATACCTAGTCGGCAGTCAAACGACTCACTCATTGTGCCGGCGATTCAAATAAATTGTTTGTGGCCACTTATTCCCTCCACACAGCCGTGCCTTTAATATCTTTTACAAACTTAGTAAGGCTGGAAAATGTCAATAATACACGGCCAGCCCATCTATTTAGAAACCTCATAAATTCGCACTATTTTTCGAAAATTTATACCAACTTCTCAAAAGCCATAAAAGGATACCCAAAGATAAATAAATTTGAAAATCTAGAATAAAGAAAAATTGGATTTTTATTTTAGTAACCTTACGGGTGATTATTTCAAGGTCGTCGGCTGCCGAGGTCGCCATTTTAAATTTCACAACACCCTACTGTGTCGCCATCTACTTTCGTTCTTTTTTTATATTTCTATCATATTCCTTTTTGTTTTTTTATATTTTGTCTTTCTATAAATGTATATTCTTATTGAATTTAAAAGGCCTTATATGCTTTACATCGAGCATTAAAAATTTAGGTTCAAGCTGAAGGTCAGCAAGGTCGTGCCAAGGGCGTTGTGGAAACGAATGGTCACGGTGCGGTATTTGTAACCCGGCCGGCGAATCGGCAGTCATCCGTGTCTCTTTGGCAGGTTTTCGTCATGGTTGATTACCGTAATGTCGCGTGGCTGACCACACTATGCCTGGCACTATCCCCCGGTTACGTCATCAGTACAGACCCGTTAAATCTCGGTGAGCGGTGCCCTGTGCCGCGAAAAATGAATAGCATTATTTTTTACTTCGCATGACTTGACTTACTGGACAAATCGGGAGCGGTTAAATTAGACCGAGCCAAGCGAAGTCCTGGTTCAGAAAGTGAAAATATGATAGGAAGGGAAAATGATTTTGTCCTTCATCGTTGAGTTTGTCAATTATTTGATTGAGTTCACGTCATTGTGTTGCCCTGCCCTGCCCTGCCCTGCCCTGCCCTGGCACTGGCCTCCTTCCTGCTCCCACCTACCCCCCCCAGCCAGTCAGTCACCCGATCAGAAACCTCAAATTTTGATATCCAGGAAAAAATTTAGAATGCTTATGCTTAGTAGACAGACCGCAGGGGCAGGTCCAGCCAGGGACCAGTGTCGAAGGTAGCACAACTAAGGCCAAATAAAAAAAATTAGTTGTTTATCGTCCCCGCCCGACCCTACGAAAAATACCCGACCCAATTTTTTTTTTTTATTGTGTTCTATTTTGGTTCCAATCGAAAATATTTGCCATAGCTACCATTTCATGTCGATTGTAGGACAGTATAGCAGCAAACAAAACGATTTATCGATCGACGAAGTGCCTTCGCTGAATAACAATATTCGGTTATGGAGCGTACACAGCGTGGATTTCCGGTTGTGGAGCATATTTCGATCGATTTTAAAATCTAAGTTAATAAAGTTCTATGAATTGAATTGTATTTGTATCGCTTGTGGCGCCACACTTCCAGTCGATGGAAAACATGCTTTATTTTATCAATCGTATATCATTTACAACACTCGATCTAATATAAAAAATAGAAATAAAAACCTCCCGGCCGACCCAAGCTTTTTGAAAAAAAGGACGATAAACAACTAATTTTTTTTATTTGGCCTAATGTCAATGAACATTATTTTTCAATTGATTTTTAGGTGTAGTTTATGATTTGTCCGCTGCTGAGCAGATTGCTGCAGATTCGATCGTACAATTCGCGGTGGACACCATCAATAATGATTCGACTATACTACCTAATTATAACATCGAGGTCAAATCCAACTTTATCGAAACAAATTCGAGGTTTCAAGCTATGCAGGCAGGTAAGTTATGAGCAGGCTGGTAAGTTATTTGACTTTTCGCTCACACGCCGTTGTTTGGTTGATGTTGAATTAAGCATCATTTTCAAGGATGGATCCATATCCATGGGAACTTTTTGAAATATCTTGAAGAACATGGTGAGCATGCACTGTTGGTCTGTTCCCGGGGTCTGTTTAATACCTAGCTGTTGTTCCTGAAGCAGTTGTAGGAGAATCAGTACATCTTTTGGTATTCAGACTTTTATTGGTCAAATTTGAAATCAACAAGTCATTGAAATCAGTTGATTTTCGATGTTTTAATTCTTGTGTCAAAATTTTCACTCAGAACTATAATGGAGCTACTCCAAAGTGCAGGAAAACCTGCCTGCCGATGAGCCACTATTGGCTATATAAAGATTAAACTTTTTCTATGCCCCTACAAGGTATTGGTCCACACGCTTTTTGCCATATGCAGAAGCAATTAATGATACGATTCAATAAGAAAAGACAAACAATGAACTTATTGAATTTTTTCAGGATATTTTCCTTACTTATTTCTTTAACTCACAAATTGAGCGTACAAACCAAAGTAGACTTATTCAGTAGGCCTAGTGGTTAACTGATCTATTTCAAAAGCCTTCAATTTCCCCAGTATCCTTACCCCGTACCCTCGTGAAGTAGGCCTAAATGAATAAGTACAACCATCCATAGTGTTGTGAATTAATGTGGTTTTAAGTCATAAGAGTTAAAAAGATGAATTGCGATGAGCTGTAGGCCTAAACCAAATAGTGAGCGCCGTGCAGCATTTTCCGCTCTTTGGTAATTGATATAAACGCTAATGATGTAGAAAATATCTCTTGAAGTTAAAGTTAGATCGAATTTAATGAAAATTATATCTTTTTTTTCTGAATTGATAAGAAATGATTAATATTCGAGGTGTGAAAATCTAGAGGTCGTGGCATCGGTTTAGTTTGACTAAATAATTCACCAATTGCTGTTAATTTTTACGCGAGCTGACACTAAATTCGGTGCCAACATCATCTCCAAAATCATTTCGATGATTAGTTACGTTTAAAATTTTTTTCAAAAGTTGGTCTCTTAAGCTTCTGTCGCCTGCGGTGAAAACGTTTAATATTATAACCATTGGTCTCAGTGATAACCACGTTTATAACTACTGCAGCAGTTTTCAGACGTCACTCACAGTTAGAGATGAACGCAGCTTTCAGTGTGAATTTGACCGCAGTCGCTACGACGACCGTCAAAGGATTCAGACCACATTCTAGATGCAAATTCATCCATCATTCCGACTACAAATCGTTTAACTTGAACATGTTTTACCAGGTTAAGAACTGGGTCGTCGCTAGCGTCGCTGTGTTCGGCGTTATCGGAAACGTTTTGTCGTTCGTGATTCTGCGCAAAGAAATCTCGAAAAATACGAGTATTTTCTATCTGAAATATCTGGCTATTCTCGACGTGTGTATGTGTGCGTCTTATCTTGTATTTGATTTCCAGAATGAATTGTACAGTCACACGTTATTACTCGACCATACTTTACAATTCAACCACTTTATGAAGAGACTCTACCCGTACACGCAACAAATTAGGTTTTGTTTTTCGGGTGTCTCTGACATGTTAATTCTGGTGATCGCTGTGGACAGATTTATTGTAGTTCGGTGGCCTCTAAAAGCCAGCACACTGATTTCAATGAAACGAGCTCACATCAATGTAGTAGCTATAACTTTATTAGTTGAAGTGACGTGTGTGCAATTGTTTTTTAAACGATGGACTCGTAGGTCTATCAATCCTTGCACTGGATACGAAAGATGGACCACGAGGATAACTGCGTTCAGTAAAAACCTCTACTATCGTTATTACATGTTATTCGTACACGCCCCGATCTTTCATATGATTCCATCAGTGGCCATTTTCATGATTACCATAAATATAATTGTAATACTGAAATCTTCAAGCGATACCAGAAAACACATGACGTCATCAACAGTTCCTTCTAGGAATAAACAAGATCGAAGTTTGACGATTTCTTTAGTTATTATTTGCTCTATACATTTGATAAAACGCTCTCTACTTTTGTCTGGTGCGATAAGCAACTGGTTGGTGTATAAATACGGAAAGAAAGCTTTGCTGTTACCCGGTAAAGCACCTTATATGGACGGCGTAAAAGACTTGATGAGAAAAGTTTCGGCGTCCGCGAATTTCTTCATTTACGTCGCTATGAGAGAAAGTTTTCGTCACCGACTTCGCAAAATGTGTTTCGTTATCAGAACAAATGGCAGTGATTAGCAAGGATTAGCAGTGTTGCTGAAACCGTTAGGTACAGGCAGTTACTAGACAAGCAACCTAAAAACTCAGTTACCATCAGCATTCACACCTTATTACAGTTTCCAGTATTGCCATGTCTATGGGTTCCCGGTCGTTCAGCATTGTTGAATATTTTCTCTATTTTTCAATGAGGCTCGTCATTTAGTTCACATCTCTGGATTGGATTCAGAATGTTACTTGTATTCTGATTTCATTAGCACCCGCTGGTGAGTAATCGTCTCCGCGCGATCACGGCCTAGGTCTTACGAGAATGGTCGCTTACGTGTGTTGTGCTTCATGAATTCATCTATTTCATTAATAGGGGTAACTAGCCGATTTTACTTAAAGTTATCACTGAATCTTCGTGTTTTTTCACACACTGATAGCTATCTGTATGAACTGAAGCACGGCTATTTTTTTACTTGAAAACAATTACGTGGCTCTGAATAAACACTTAAAAACACTTGTCAAGCATCTGTCGCAATAGGGACTTATTACATTATAGCAAATAGTGAGAATCAAGTTGCAGTTACTTTCAACGCACGACTTATAAAAAAACACATATCCAAGGGAATTGTCTAGTTGAATGCCCGGATATTTACCTCTTTTATAATGTTACTCGTTTATATTTTCATGTCATCAACACGCGCTGATGAGGAGTGGTCTTCACGAATTCATCTATTCCATAAACGGCAGAGTTAGTAACAAGCTGATTATGGTCAGTTGTTACTGAATCACACCTGATTACTATCTGCGTGAACTGACGACTAATCTCGTTAGTTGAAAACAACAACGTGGACCCCGATAAAATCCTGTGGCTCAGTTTCACAAAAAAAGTTTAACTGAAACTTTTGGTGTATTATTATGAATCAATATTACAAAAGCAATGTCGGGCCGTAAACATCGAAAATTGGGCCCAATTCAATGAGGCGACATGTTTGCTGTGGGCTTCAAACAGTTAGTTTCTTTATCGGATATTTACTACGATAAATCATTAGAGTACCGAGTCGTATAGGCTCGCCATGGACGGCATTTTACCTCAACTGATGATCGGTCTCATTGCGACTAACTCCTAAAACGGAATGATTAACCGTGGCTCGGCTCGTGTTAATGACCATACGTTGCTTTATTAATACGTGATTCGTGAAAAATGAAGGAAATTCAACATTTTGAACCAAATAATTCTTCGGATTTACGCAGGGAAGTTAGTGTTATGATGATCGCTAGTTGATGATCGATATAAATTTTAATGATGTAAGAAATATTTCTACCAGGGAAAATGAGGATCATATTCGACGAGAGGAGATCTCTTTCCGATTTAATGAGGAATAATATTCATAACTACTGCAGCAGTTTTCAGACATCACTCACAGTTAGAGATGAACGCGACTTTCAGTGTGAATTTGACCGCAGTCGCTACGACGACCGTCAAAGGATTCAGACCGCATTGGAGATGCAAATTCATCCATCATTCTGACTACAAACCGTTTTACTTGAACCTGTTTTACCAGATTAGGAACTGGGTCATCGCTAGCGTCGCTGTGTTTGGCGTTATCGTAAACATTTTGTCATTCGTGATTCTATATAAAGAAAACCGGAAAAATACGAGTATTTTCTATCTGAAATATCTGGCTATTCTCGACGTGTGTATGTGTGCGTCTTATCTTGTATTTGATTTCCAGAATGAATTGTACAGTCACACGTTATTACTCGACCATACCTTACAATTCAACCACTTTATGAAAAGACTCTACCCGTACACGCAACAAGTAAGGTTCCGTTTTACTGGTGTGGCTGATTTGTCAATTCTGGTGATCGCTGTGGACAGATTGATCGTAGTTCGGTGGCCTCTAAAAGCCAGCACACTGATTTCAATGAGACGAGCTCGCATCAATGTAGTAGCTATAACTTTATTTTTTGCCTTGATGTCGGTGCAGTCATTTTTTCTTAGATGGACTAGTAGGTCTATCAATCCGTGCACTGGACACGAAAGATGGGCAATGAAATATACATCTTTCAGTAAAAACCTTTACTTTCGCTATTACATGTTATTCGTAAATGCTACGATCTTTCATATAATTCCATCCATGGCCATTTTCATGATAACCATAAATATAATTGTAATTCTGAAATGTACAAGATTAGCCAGAGAACACATTACGTCATCAACAGTTACTTCTAGGAATAAACAAGATCGAAGTTTGACGATTTCTTTAGTTATTATTTGCTGTATACATTTGATAAAACGCTCTCTATTTTTGTCCGGTTCGATCAACAACTTGTTGTTGTATTTATATGGAAAGAAAGCTTTGCTTTTCCCCGGTAAAGGGCCTTATATAGACGGCGTGAAAGACTTGTTGAGAAAAGTTTCAGCATCGGCAAATTTCTTCATTTACGTCGCGATGAGAGAAAGTTTTCGTCGCCGACTTAATGAGATGTTTTGTAATTGTAAATACTGAACTGCTTTATAAATGGGGTAGGATGCCGGCATAAAAACCTAGAAACTCGAGTGACCATCGGCATTCACACTGGATTACTGGGGAAGCCAATTGAGGAGGTGAAAGAAAGAAAAAAAATATCCAGGCAATGAGAACGAAGGTTTTGTACGCGGATCGCCAATTGTTGAACCTCGTTACAACAACTCGGACACAACGGTTCATGGGATGTTACAAATATAGAATTTCATCCTGAGTAAGACTAATAACTGGTTAATTTCATGCTGGATATAACCTTTCAGTTATAAGGAACATATTTTCTTGTCCCTTGAAGTTCGCTATATTAAGCAAGCTTATTCTCGTTAGGAAGATGAGCCTGATTGCCGTAGCACGATAATCACACAGTATGGAAATTTGTAGCAACTGAAAATATTAGTCCAATCAAACCATTTGAGTTGGGATATCTAAAACAACTTGCATTCAAAATTATTGGATATCATTGGATAATGAACATTTCTACCATAAATGAACAACGACTTATCCATGCAAAAACTTGGTGTATTTAGAATCAAATTTCACCTATTAAAATGGGTTATAACATTGAAAATATGGAATTTTAGTGAAACCCAGGTCGTGCGTGCGAGTTTAAACACGTCCCATTTCATTCAGGGCTGCCAACTGATTTTCTGTATTTGTTTATTCTATAATGCAAAATACGGATTTGATTTGTTTGATGCATACAGAGATATGAAAGATGTTAATGATGGTCTTACTCTTGATTACTGATTATTGATTACTGATTAATTTGAACATTTACTTTCATGTTTTAACAAAATGTTAATGAAAAAATTTCAACTTGTAACCGATAGCATTTTTCAGAGGTTGGCAGCCCTGTTCATTATATTTCAGTTGATTTTTGCACTAGAGATTCAAAGCATTCGAAAAACATCTCAAGACGTTCCTAAAGGATACAAATTGAAATATCAAATTCGTAGTAACTGATAATGAAATAAGTTTATTTTTTTCATAGCTCTTTTTCAACTGTCTTTTGCGAGGTAAAAATGTTTGTAAGAATATTTCAATAAAGGTAGATATTACATAAAACGTTCCGTTACGATTTCAGTTGCGCGCTCCATGTAAGAATTTTTTTAAAGACTTCACTGATCGATTGCAGATATAGACTAAAATTGAAGACGAAAAATCAAAAATTACAACGACATTCATTTAGCAATTGTCAATCTGCGATCAAATCCACCAAAACGCCAGCTACGTAGATATCGTAATTGATTCGAAGAAAATTTGATTATTTTGAGCGAGCTGTTTGTTTAAATCGCTAAAAACTTTGTACCTACCTCGGGGCCAGATCGAGATGGAGCCTGAGGAGCACGTGCACCCATCACTATTTTCCTATGCCCTTTTGAAAAATGGCAGCGATTTTTTTCAAGGAATTTTCCATCCATTATTAATGGAAAAGCAGCCAGGTGCCGTAGACTTAAGCTTGTATTCTCTTAAAAGTGCCTGGAGATTGCTTAAAAATGCTACGACAACCATCAAAGGATTCAGACCGCATTCTAGATGCAAATTCATCCATCATTCCGACTACAAACCGTTTAACTTGAACATGTTTTACCAGGTTAAGAACTGGGTCGTCGCTAGCGTCGCTGTGTTCGGGGTTATCGGAAACGTTTTGTCATTCGTGATTCTGCGCAAAGAAATCTCGAAAAATACAAGTATTTTCTATCTGAAATATCTGGCTATTCTCGACGTGTGTATGTGTGCGTCTTATCTTGTATTTGATTTCCAGAATGAATTGTACAGTCACACGTTATTACTCGACCATACCTTACAATTCAACCACTTGATGAAAAGACTCTACCCGTACACGCAGCAAATTAGGTTTTGTTTTTCGGGTGTCGCTGACATGTTAATTCTGGTGATCGCTGTGGACAGATTTATTGTAGTTCGGTGGCCTCTAAAAGCCAGCACACTGATTTCAATGAAACGAGCTCACATCAATGTAGTAGCTATAACTTCATTAGTTGAAGTGACGTGTGTGCAATTGTTTTTTAAACGATGGACTAGTAGGTCTATCAATCCTTGCACTTGATACGAAAGATGGACCACGAGGATAACTGCGTTCAGTAAAAACCTTTACTATCGTTATTACATGTTATTCGTACACGCCCCGATCTTTCATATGATTCCATCAGTGGCCATTTTCATGATTACCATGAATATAATTGTAATACTGAAATCTTCAAGCGATACCTGAAAACACATGATGTCATCAACAGTTCCTTCTAGGAATAAACGAGATCGAAGTTTGACAATTTCTTTAGTTATTATTTGCTGTATACATTTGATAAAACGCTCTCTACTTTTGTCTGGTGCGATCAACAACTTGTTATTGTATAAATACGGAAAGCAAGCTTTGCTGTTACCCGGTAAAGCACCTTATATGGACGGAGTAAAAGTCTTGATGAGAAAAGTTTCGGCGTCCGCGAATTTCTTCATTTACGTCGCTATGAGAGAAAGTTTTCGTCACCGACTTCGCAAAATGTGTTTCGTTATCAGAACAAATGGCAGTGATTAACCAGGATGAGCGGTGATGCTGAAACCGTTAGGTACAGGCAGTTACTAGACAAGCAACCTAGAGACTCAGTTACCATCAGCATTCACACATTGCAGTTTCCAGTATTGCCATGTCTATGGGTTCCCGGTCGTTCGGCAATGTTGAATATTTTGTCTGTCTCTTTTTTTCAATGAGGCTCGTCATTTAGTTCACATCTCTGGATTGGATTCAGAATGTTACTTGTATTCTGATTTCATTAGCACCCGCTGGTGAGTAATCGTCTCCGCGCGATCACGGCCTAGGTCTTACGAGAATGGTCGCTTACGTGTGTTGTGCTTCATGAATTCATCTATTTCATTAATAGGGGTAACTAGCCGATTTTACTTAAAGTTATCACTGAATCTTCGTGTTTTTTCACACACTGATAGCTATCTGTATGAACTGAAGGCACGGCTATTTCTTTACTTGAAAACAATTACGTGGCTCTGAATAAACACTTAAAAACACTTGTCAAGCATCTGTTGCAATAGGGACTTATTACATTATAGCAAATAGTGAGAATCAAGTTGCAGTTACTTTCAACGCACGACTTATAAAAAAACACGTATCCAAGGGAATTGTCTAGTTGAATGCCCGGATATTTACCTCTTATAATGTTACTCGTTTATATTTTCATTTCATCAACACGCGCTGATGAGGAGTGGTCTTCACGAATTCATCTATTCCATAAACGGCAGAGTTAGTAACAAGCTGATTTTGGTCAGTTGTTACTGAATCACACCTGATTACTATCTGCGTGAACTGACGACTAATCTCGTTAGTTGAAAACAACAACGTGGACCCCAATAAAATCCTGTGGCTCAGTTTCACAAAAAAGTTTAACTGAAATTTTTGGTGTATTATTATGAATCAAAGTTACAAAAGCACTGTCGGGCCGTAAACATCGAAACTTGGGCCCAATTCAATGAGGTGACATGTTTGCTGCGGGCTTCAAACAGTTAGTTTCTTTATCGGATATTTACTACGATGAATCATTAGAGTACCGAGTCGTATAGGCTCGCCATGGACGGCATTTTACCTCAACTGATGATCGATCTTATTGCGACTAACTCCTAAAACGGAATGATTAACCGTGGCTCGGCTCGTGTTAATGACCATACGTTGCTTTATTAATACGTGATTCGTGAAAAATGAAGGAATTTCAACATTTTGAACCAAATAATTCTTCGGATTTACGCAGGGAATTTAGTGTTATGATTATCGCTAGTTGATGATCGATATAAATTTTAATGATGTAAGAAATATTTCTACCGGAGAAAATGAGGATCATATTCGACGAGAGGAGATCTTTTTCCGATTTAATGAGGAATAATATTCATAACTACTGCAGCAGTTTTCAGATGTCACTCACAGTTAGAGATGAACGCGACTTTCAGTGTGAATTTGACTGCAGTCGCTACAACGACCGTCGAAGGATTCAGACCGCATTGGAGATGCAAATTCATCCATCATTCCGATTACAAACCATTTTACGTGAACCTGTTTTACCAGATTAAGAACTGGGTCATCGCTAGCCTCGCTGCGTTCGGGGTTATTGGAAACATTTTGTCATTCGTGATTCTGCGCACGGACAACCGGAAAAATACGAGTATTTTCTATCTGAAATATCTGGCTATCCTCGACGTGTGTATGTGTGCGTCTTATCTTGTATTTGATTTCCAGAATGAATTGTACAGTCACACGTTATTACTCGACCATACCTTACAATTCAACCACTTTATGAAGAGGCTCTACCCGTACACGCAACAAGTAAGGTTCCGTTTTTCTGGTGTGGCTGATTTGTTAATTCTGGTGATCGCTGTGGACAGATTGATCGTAGTTCGGTGGCCTCTAAAAGCCAGCACACTGATTTCAATGAAACGAGCTCGCATCAATGTAGTAGCTATAACTTTATTTATTGCCTTGATGTCGGTGCAGTCGTTTTTTCTTAGATGGACTAGTAGGTCTATCAATCCGTGCACTGGACACGAAAGATGGGCAATGAAATATACATCTTTCAGTAAAAACCTTTACTTTCGCTATTACATGTTATTCGTAAATGCTACGATCTTTCATATAATTCCATCCATGGCCATTTTCATGATTACCATAAATATAATTGTAATTCTGAAATGTACAAGATTAGCCAGAGAACACATTGCGTCATCAACAGTTACTTCTAGGAATAAACAAGATCGAAGTTTGACGATTTCTTTAGTTATTATTTGCTGTATACATTTGATAAAACGCTCTCTACTTTTGTCCGGTTCGATCAACAACTTGTTGTTGTATTTATATGGAAAGAAAGCTTTGCTTTTCCCCGGTAAAGGGCCTTATATAGACGGCGTGAAAGACTTGTTGAGAAAAGTTTCAGCATCTGCAAATTTCTTCATTTACGTCGCGATGAGAGAAAGTTTTCGTCGCCGACTTAATGAGATGTTTTGTAATTGTAAATACTGAACTGCTTTATAAATGGGGTAGGATGCCGGCATAAAAACCTAGAAACTCGAGTGACCATCGGCATTCACACTGGATTACTGGGGAAGCCAATTGAGGAGGTGAAAGAAAGAAAAAAAAATCTAGAAAATATCCAGGCAATGAGAACGAAGGTTTTGTACGCGGATCGCCAATTGTTGAACCTCGTTACAACAACTCGGACACAACGGTTCATGGGATGTTACAAATATAGAATTTCATCCTGAGTAAGACTAATTGATTAATTTCATGCTGGATATAACCTCTCTTATAACGAACATATTTTCTGGTCCCGTGAAGTTCGCTGTATCAAACGAGCTTATTCTCGTTAGGAAGATGAGCCTGATTGCCGTAGCACGATAATCACACAGTATAGAAATTTGTAGCAACTGAAAATATTAGTCCAATCAAACTATTTGAGTTGGGATATCTAAAACAACTTACATTCAAAATTATTGCATATCATTGGATAATGAACATTTCTACCATAAATGAACAACGACTTATCCATGCAAAAACTTGGCGTATTTAGAATCAAATTTCACCTATTAAAATGATTCCTGATGGAGTTATGACATTGAACGTATGGAATTTTAGTGAAACCCAGGTCGTGCGTGTAAGTTTAAATACGTCCCATTTCATTCAGGGCTGCCAACTGATTTTCTGTATTTGTTTATTCTATAACGCAAAATACGGATTTGATTTGTTTGATGTATACAGAGATATGAAAGATGTTACTGATGGTCTTACTCTTGATTACTGATTAATTTGAACATTTACTTTCATGTTTTAACAAAATGTTACTGACATTTACTTTCATGTTTTAACAAAATGTTACTGAAAAAAATTCAACTTGTAAGAGGTTGGCAGCCCTGTTAATTATATTTCAGTTGATTTTTTTGCACTAGAGATTCAAGCATTCGAAAACATCTCAAGACGTTCCTAAAGCATACAAATTGAAATAACAAATTCGTAGTAACTGATAATGAAATAAGTTTATTTTTTCATAGCTCTTTTTCAATTGTCTTTTGCGAAGTAAAAAAGTTTTTAAGAATGTTTCAATAAAGGTAGATATAACATAAAAAAACAACTCTTTCCGTTACGATTTCAGGTGCGCGCTCCATGTAGGAATTTTTTCAAGACTTCACTTAACGATCGCAGATATAGACTAAAATTGAAGACGAAAAATCAAAAATTACAACGACATTCATTTAGCAATTGTCAAGCAATATCTGCGATCAAATCCACAAAAAGGCCAGCTACGTAGATATTGTAATTGATTCGAAGAAAATTTGATTATTTTGAGCGAGCTGTTTGTTTTAATCGCTAAAAACTTTGTACCTACCTCGGGGCCAGATCGAGATGGAGCCCGAGGAGCACGTGCACCCGTCACCATTTTCCTATGCCCATGCCCATTTGAAAAATGGCAGCGATTTTGTTCAAGGAATTTTCCACCCATTATTAATGGAAAAGCAGCCAGGTGCCGTAGACTTAAGCTTGTATTCTCTTAAAAGTCAATCAAGTGCCTGGAGATTGCAGTGAAATTTTAAAATTTTCTAGCTAAATTTGGCGTCGACTTGCTTATTTAGTGGACGACCTGCCCTTTGTCCTTATGATGCCCTTTTCACTTCTTTGTGCTCCTGTCAGTCTGCAGCTAGATCAGCCCCCATAAACTATATTTTCATTTGGTTACCAGTGGCCTCTATGGGTCAGTACATTTTTGGTAGGTGATAGGTTATGAATTCCATGGACATAGGTTTCGATATTCCCACATGGTCTCCACTGGCATCCCTAAAACATTCTGAAATTCGGAAATGCTCCTACTAAATTCTAAGCCAATGAAGTGAAAAGCTTGAACTGCTGGACCAAAAACGCCATTCGTTTCCACAGGTTTTTCGCTTGTCGCAGATATGAATGTTGATGACGGCAGAAAAAATCCTAATGGGAAAATCGGCATCAGTTTAGATGTGAAATATATCTTTTTTCTGATTTAATTAGATGATATTTTTTCTGAGGTTGACACTTGATGCAAGGCCTATAAGCCTCTAGTTTAAAATGGATTTAGCTGTGTGCAATTAACTGAGTGTATTGGTATTAAGCATTACGAAGCACATCTCATGAATTGTTGATTAACGGTGGGTCTTGAATCAGTAAGCGAGGTAGCGCAAAATTCGGCGCGAAAATCCTTTCCAAAATTTCGCTGATTAGCCTTGGGAACTATATTGAAAATATATGAAAAATACAATCGCTAAAAGATTTGTTTTTTTTCGGAAAATTGGTCTCTCAACTTCTGTTGATTGTGATGAAAAGTGTTAATATTGTTAACCGTAGTTTTCTCAAAAATACTGCAGCAGTTTTCAAACGTCACTCACAGTTAGAGATGAACGTGACTTTCAGTGTGAATTTGACCGCAGTCGCTACGACGACCATCAAAGGATTCAGACCGCATTCTAGATGCAAATTCATCCATCATTCCGACTACAAACCGTTTAACTTGAACCTGTTTTACCAGATCAAGAACTGGGTCGTCGCTAGTGTCGCTGTGTTCGGCGTTATCGGAAACATTTTGTCGTTCGTGATTCTGCGCAAGGAAAACCGGAAAAATACGAGTATTTTCTATCTGAAATATCTGGCTATTCTCGACGCGTGCATGTGTGCGTCTTATCTTGTATTTGATTTCCAGAATGAATTGTACAGTCACACGTTATTACTCGACCATACCTTACAATTCAACCACTTTATGAAGAGACTCTACCCGTACACGCAACAAGTAAGGTTCCGTTTTTCTGGTGTGGCTGATTTGTTAATTCTGGTGATCGCTGTGGACAGATTGATCGTAGTTCGGTGGCCTCTAAAAGCCAGCACACTGATTTCAATGAGACGAGCTTGTATCAATGTAGTAGCTATAACTTTATTTATTGCCTTGATGTCGGTGCAGTCGTTTTTTCTTAAATGGACTCGTAGGTCTATCAATCCGTGCACTGGACACGAAAGATGGGCAATGAAGATAACTGCTTTCAGTAAAAACACTTACTATCGTTATTACATGTTATTCGTTTATGCACCAATTTTTCATATAATTCCTTCTGTGACCATTTCCATAATTACCATACGTATACTTGTAATACTGAAATCTTCAAGCGATACCAGAAAACACATGACGTCATCAACAGTTCCTTCTAGGAATAAACAAGATCGAAGTTTGACGATTTCTTTAGTTATTATTTGCTGTATACATTTGATAAAACGCTCTCTACTTTTGTCCGGTGCGATCAACAACTTGTTGTTGTATAAATACGGAAAGAAAGCTTTGTTGTTACCCAGTAAAGCACCTTATATGGACGGCGTAAAAGACTTGATGAGAAAAATTTCAGCGTCCGCGAATTTCTTCATTTACGTCGCTATGAGAGAAAGTTTTCGTCACCGACTTCTCAAAATGTGTTTCGTTATCAGAACAAATGGCAGTGATGAACCAGGATTAGCGGTGATGCTGAAACCGTTAGGTACAGGCAGTTACTAGACAAGCAACCTAGAGACTCAGTTACCATTAGCATTCACACCTTATTACAGTTTCCAGTATTGCCATGTCTGGGTTCCCGGTCGTTCGGCATTGTTGAATATTTTGTCTGTCTCTTTTTTGGTTTACCTTTGTCAGCGATATGATGTTGGCATTGAGCCAATTCATGTAAAATCGCGGTACGTTTTTTTATGTGAGCATTTGTTTCATTGGTTCTCGGCTTAAAAGACGTATAATCGATGCGATTGAAGACATGGCGAACCTCCGTCGATGACATGGTCAACTGAGTTAAAATTCTACGAAAAACTGTTTTTGGCGGGAAAATTCTTAGCTCTCGCGTATAAAATTGCAATGACCTCGATTGGGGGGCGTTGTCTCTACGAACAAATGGGATTGTTTTTTGGATATACGGGGAATTCCGGCGCTACTAAAATTATGGGAAAGCCATAGAATGGTGTACGTTTCATTGGACTAGGTGCCGTATACGTGCCGATTTCAAATGCTCATTGCTGGTGATCTGCCATAGGTATTGTTTCATTTTAATACCCGGTGATTGTTTTGATTGACATTGAGGTGTAAGCGAATATTCACTTACACGAGGCCTCCACATGCACGCGGAGTGCTACACCACACACACACACACACACACACACACACACACACACACACACACACACACACACACACACACACACACACACACACACACACACACACACACACACACACACACACACACACACACACACACACACACACACACACACACACACACACACACACACACACACACACACACACACACACACACACACACACACACACACACACACACACACACACACACACACACACACACACACACACACACACACACACACACACACACACACACACACACACACACACACACACACACACACACACACACACACACACACACACACACACACACACACACACACACACACACACACACACACACACACACACACACACACACACACACACACACACACACACACACACACACACACACACACACACACACACACACACACACACACACACACACACACACACACACACACACACACACACACACACACACACACACACACACACACACACACACACACACACACACACACACACACACACACACACACACACACACACACACACACACACACACACACACACACACACACACACACACACACACACACACACACACACACACACACACACACACACACACACACACACACACACACACACACACACACACACACACACACACACACACACACACACACACACACACACACACACACACACACACACACACACACACACACACACACACACACACACACACACACACACACACACACACACACACACACACACACACACACACACACACACACACACACACACACACACACACACACACACACACACACACACACACACACACACACACACACACACACACACACACACACACACACACACACACACACACACACACACACAAGCTCGTACAGTACACTACGGTGATGCTGTAACGCGTGAACGTTTGATATGAAAATAGGCTGAATAATCATAGCAGAAGATGAGCGCTGTGTTTTCTGTTCGATAGAATTTGTAATAAATTGTAATTTCTTGTGACCTGAAAATACTAAGCAGCAAACTAAAAGGTCTGTCGAGGTCTGAATATTGTAGTGGTAAATTCCAGGACTTAAAACGATCTAATAGCCGATTTCTTCTGTACCACCGATATTTTAGCTTCCGTGGCCAACATTGGAAGTGGTTTCCAAGACCCAATATTCAGCCACCCTCTGATATGTGATGAATTTTAGGCCATCCCAAAATAATGGTCTGTTTGCCGTAACCCGACCAACCTGACTTCAGAGGTACCGAGTGAAAACTTTTTTCTAGGATTCATTGAAATAAATTTTATTTTTGATAAAAACAGCCGACCGACTATGAGCTACGTATGTTTGAATTCTAGTGTGCATGGTGTGAAAACATGCCTTGACATGTGGCCTAGTTTAAGTTTCCAGGAAACTGGCAGTGTTCCAATAAGCTGCCATTCATTCTAATAGTGACTAAAGTGACTGAATAGCTGGTAACGTGAAAGCGCGCACATATTCAATGTACCGTTTCATTTTTAAGACAGAGATGACGCTCTGGACGAAGTTATAATTTTAGAATAATTCTTGAAATCTACGCTATTAGACAAATGTCCTGTGCACAACGTAGATGATTTTTTGCGATATTGTTTCCATGTAAAAAAGCCCAAAGGTGAAAAATTTGTTTTTTTTTTGCCCAAAAATTTTGCAAAAAAAAATTCTACCTACCTACCGACTCATCCTGAAAAGTTGAGTCGGTGTTGCAGCAAACAGACAATTATTTTGGGATGGCCTTATTTGAATATTTTTTCATATCATATTAAACATATTTTTTTGAAAATATAAAATAGTTTCCCTGCCGTGCCTACCTGTACCCTACAAACTTTTAGACGTGGACCGCAAACAAATGTATATCTTTGGTCTTATTTGACTACAAAATAATTCTTTAGGAAAGATAAAATACAATATAAACTGTGGATCTTTGAAGTCACGAATTAAAAAGATTTTTCAAGCAATGCCCTTACTCCAAACAACCTCTAGCTTTCAAGGTAAACCACACTTTGCCCATGGGCAATTTATTTCAATGAGGCTCGTCATTTAGTTCGCATCTCTGGATTGGATTCAGAATGTTACTTGTATTCTGATTTCATTAGCACCCGCTGGTGAGTAATCGTCTCCGCGCGATCACGGCCTAGGTCTTACGAGAATGGTCGCTTACGTGTGTTGTGCTTCATGAATTCATCTATTTCATTAATAGGGGTAATCAGCCGATTTTACTTAAAGTTATCACTGAATCTACGTGTTTTTTCACACACTGATAGCTATCTGTATGAACTGAAGGCACGGCTATTTCTTTACTTGAAAACAATTACGTGGCTCTGAATAAACACTTAAAAACACTTGTCAAGCATCTGTCGCAATAGGGACTTATTACATTATAGCAAATAGTGAGAATCAAGTTGCAGTTACTTTCAACGCACGACTTATAAAAAAACACGTATCCAAGGGATTTGTCTAGTTGAATGCCCGGATATTTACCTCTTTTATAATGTTACTCGTTTATATTTTCATTTCATCAACACGCGCTGATGAGGAGTGGTCTTCACGAATTCATCTATTCCATAAACGGCAGAGTTAGTAACAAGCTGATTTTGGTCAGTTGTTACTGAATCACACCTGATTACTATCTGCGTGAACTGACGACTAATCTCGTTAGTTGAAAACAACAACGTGGACCCCGATAAAATCCTGTGGCTCAGTTTCACAAAAAAAGTTTAACTTCAATGAGGCGACATGTTTGCTGCGGGCTTCAAAGAGTTAGTTTCTTTATCGGATATTTACTACGATAAATCATTAGAGTGCCGAGTCGTATAGGCTCGCCATGGACGGCATTTTACCTCAACTGATGATCGGTCTCATTGCGACTAACTCCTAAAACGGAATGATTAACCGTGGCTCGGCTCGTGTTAATGACCATACGTTGCTTTATTAATACGTGATTCGTGAAAAATGAAGGAAATTCGACATTTTGAACCAAATAATTCTTCGGATTTACGCAGGGAAAAGTTAGTGTTATGGTGATCGCTAGTTGATGATCGATATAAATTTTAATGATGTAAGAAATATTTCTATCAGGGAAAATGAGGATCATATTCGACGAGAGGAGATCTCTTTCCGATTTAATGAGGAATAATATTCATAACTACTGCAGCAGTTTTCAGACATCACTCACAGTTAGAGATGAACGCGACTTTCAGTGTGAATTTGACCGCAGTCGCTACGACGACCGTCAAAGGATTCAGACCGCATCCTAGATGCGAATTCATCCATCATTCCGACTACAAACCGTTTAACTTGAACATGTTTTACCAGGTTAAGAACTGGGTGGTCGCTAGCGTCGCTGTGTTTGGCGTTATCGGAAACATTTTGTCGTTCGTGATTCTGCACAAAGAAATCTCGAAAAATACGAGTATTTTCTATCTGAAATATCTGGCTATTCTCGACGTGTGTATGTGTGCGTCTTATCTTGTATTTGATTTCCAGAATGAATTGTACAGTCACACGTTATTACTCGACCATACCTTACAATTCAACCACTTTATGAAGAGGCTCTACCCGTACACGCAACAAGTAAGGTTCCGTTTTTCTGGTGTGGCTGATTTGTTAATTCTGGTGATCGCTGTGGACAGATTGATCGTAGTTCGGTGGCCTCTAAAAGCCAGCACACTGATTTCAATGAAACGAGCTCGCATCAATGTAGTAGCTATAACTTTATTTATTGCCTTCATGTCGGTGCAGTCGTTTTTTCTTAGATGGACTAGTAGGTCTATCAATCCGTGCACTGGACACGAAAGATGGGCAATGAAATATACATCTTTCAGTAAAAACCTTTACTTTCGCTATTACATGTTATTCGTAAATGCTACGATCTTTCATATAATTCCATCCATGGCCATTTTCATGATTACCATAAATATAATTGTAATTCTGAAATGTACAAGATTAGCCAGAGAACACATTGCGTCATCAACAGTTACTTCTAGGAATAAACAAGATCGAAGTTTGACGATTTCTTTAGTTATTATTTGCTGTATACATTTGATAAAACGCTCTCTACTTTTGTCCGGTTCGATCAACAACTTGTTGTTGTATTTATATGGAAAGAAAGCTTTGCTTTTCCCCGGTAAAGGGCCTTATATAGACGGCGTGAAAGACTTGTTGAGAAAAGTTTCAGCGTCTGCAAATTTCTTCATTTACGTCGCGATGAGAGAAAGTTTTCGTCGCCGACTTAATGAGATGTTTTGTAATTGTAAATACTGAACTGCTTTATAAATGGGGTAGGATGCCGGCATAGAAACCTAGAAACTCGAGTGACCATCGGCATTCACACTGGATTACTGGGGAAGCCAATTGAGGAGGTGAAAGAAAGAAAAAAAAATCTAGAAAATATCCAGGCAATGAGAACGAAGGTTTTGTACGCGGATCGCCAATTGTTGAACCTCGTTACAACAACTCGGACACAACGGTTCATGGGATGTTACAAATATAGAATTTTATCCTGAGTAAGACTAATTGATTAATTTCATGCTGGATATAACCTCTCTTATAACGAACATATTTTCTTGTCCCGTGAAGTTCGCTGTATCAAACGAGCTTATTCTCGTTAGGAAGATGAGCCTGATTGCCGTAGCACGATAATCACACAGTATGGAAATTTGTAGCAACTTAGTCCAATCAAACTATTTGAGTTGGGATATCTAAAACAACTTACATTCAAAATTATTGCATATCATTGGATAATGAACATTTCTACCATAAATGAACAACGACTTATCCATGCAAAAACTTGGCGTATTTAGAATCAAATTTCACCTATTAAAATGATTCCTGATGGAGTTATGACATTGAACGTATGGAATTTTAGTGAAACCCAGGTCGTGCGTGTAAGTTTAAATACGTCCCATTTCATTCAGGGCTGCCAACTGATTTTCTGTATTTGTTTATTCTATAATGCAAAATACGGATTTGATTTGTTTGACGCATACAGAGATATGAAAGATGTTACTGATGGTCTTACTCTTGATTACTGATTAATTTGAACATTTACTTTCATGTTTTAACAAAATGTTACTGAAAAAAATTCAACTTGTAAGAGGTTGGCAGCCCTGTTCGTTATATTTCAGTTGATTTTTGCACTATTCGAAAACATCTCAAGACGTTCCTAAAGGATACAAATTGAAATAACAAATTCGTAGTAACTGATAATGAAATAAGTTTATTTTTTCATAGCTCTTTTTCAATTGTCTTTTGCGAGGTAAAAATGTTTTTAAGAATGTTTCAATAAAGGTAGATAAAACATAAAAAACAACTCTTTCCGATACGATTTCAGGTGCGCGCTCCATGTAAGAATGTTTTCAAGACTTCACTGATCGATCGCAGATATAGACTAAAATTGAAGACGAAAAATCAAAAATTACAACGACATTCATTTAGCAATTGTCAAGCAATATCTGCGATCAAATCCACAAAAAGGCCAGCTACGTAGATATTGTAATTGATTCGAAGAAAATTTGATTATTTTGAGCGAGCTGTTTGTTTTAATCGCTAAAAACTTTGTACCTACCTCGGGGCCAGATCGAGATGGAGCCCGAGGAGCACGTGCTCCCGTCACCATTTTCCTATGCCCATTTGAAAAATGGCAGCGATTTTTTCAAGGAATCTTCCATCCATTATTAATGGAAAAGCAGCCAGGTGCCGTAGACTTAAGCTTGTATTCTCTTAAAATTCAATCAAGTACCTGGAGATTGCATTAAAATGCAGTGAAATTTTAAAATTTTCTAGCTAAATTTGGCGTCGACTTGCTTTTTTAGTGGACGATCTGCCCTTTGTCCTTATGATGCCTTTTTCACTTCTTTGTGCTCCTGTCAGTCTGCAGCTAGATCAGCCCCCAAAACTATATTTCATTTGGTGACCAGTGGCCTCTATGGGTCAGTACATTTTTGGTAGGTGATAGGTTATGAATTCCATGGACATAGGTTTCGATATTCCCACATGGTCTCCACTGGCATCGCTAAAACATTCTGAAATTTGGAAATGCTCCTACTAAATTCTAAGCCAATGAAGTGAAAAGCTTGAACTGCTGGACCAAAAACGCCATTCGTTTCCTCAGGTTTTTCGCTTGTCCCAGATATGAATGTTGATGATGGAAGAAAAAATTCTAATGGGAAAATCAGCATCAGTTTAGATGTGAAATATATCTTTTTTTCTGATTTAATTAGATGATATTTTTTTCTGATACTGACACTTGATGCAAGGCCTATAAGCCTCTAGTTGAAAAAATGGATTTAGCTGTGTGCAATTAACTGAGTGTATTGGTATTAAGCGTTACGAAGCACATCTCATAAATTGCATAAATTGTTGATTAACGGTGGGTCTTGAATCAGTTAGCGAGGTAGCGCAGAATTCGGCACGAAAATCCTTTCCAAAATCATTTCGCTGATTAGCCTCGGGAACTAAATTGAAAATATAGGAAATACAATCGCTAAAAGATTTGTTATTTTTTTCGGAAAATTGGTCTCTTAACTTCTGTTGATTGTGATGAAAAGTGTTAATATTGTTAATGGTAGTTTTCTCAGAAATACTGCAGCAGTTTTCAAACGTCACTCACAGTTAGAGATGAACGCGACTTTCATTGTTAATTGGACTGCAGTCGCTACGACAGCCATCAAAGGATTCAGACCGCATCCTAGATGCGAATTCATCCATCATTCCGACTACAAACCGTTTAACTTGAACCTGTTCTACCAGATTAGGAACTGGGTCATCGCTAGCTTCGCTGCGTTTGGTGTTATCGGAAACATTTTGTCGTTCGTGATTCTGCGCAAGGAAAACCGGAAAAATACGAGTATTTTCTATCTGAAATATCTGGCTATTCTCGACGTGTGTATGTGTGCGTCTTATCTTGTATTTGATTTCCAGAGTGAATTGTACAGTCACACGTTATTGCTCGACCATACTTTACAATTCAACCACTTTATGAAGAGACTCTACCCGTACACGCAACAAATAAGGTTCCGTTTTTCTGGTGTGGCTGATTTGTTAATTCTGGTAATCGCTGTGGACAGATTTATTGTAGTTCGGTGGCCTCTAAAAGCCAGCACACTGATTTCAATGAGACGAGCTCGCATCAATGTAGTAGCTATAACTTTATTTATTGCCTTGATGTCGGTGCAGTCGTTTTTTCTTAGATGGACTCGAAGGTCTATCAATCCGTGCACTGGACACGAAAGATGGACAATTAAACTGACAACTGTATACAAACACCCTTACTATCGTTATTACATGTTATTCGTTCATGCACCAATTTTTCATATGATTCCGTCTGTGGGCATTTTCATAATTACCATTAATATAATTGTAATACTGAAATCTTCAAGTGATACCAGAAAACACATGACGTCATCAACAGTTCCTTCTAGGAATAAACAAGATCGAAGTTTGACGATTTCTTTAGTTATTATTTGCTGTATACATTTGATAAAACGCTCTTTGCTTTTGTCCGGTGCGATAAGCAACTTGTTATTGTATAAATACGGAAAGAAAGCTTTACTGTTACCCGGTAAAGGGCCTTATATGGACGGCATAAAAGACTTGATGAGAAAAGTTTCAGCGTCCGCGAATTTCTTCATTTACGTCGCGATGAGAGAAAGTTTTCGTCACCGACTTCGCAAAATGTGTTTCGTTATCAGAAACAAGAAAATTTAATTTAATAAACAATTTGATGCCTGCGAAAAAAAAATGTAGAATTCGAGGGATAAGCTAATATGATATGATTTATTTGCATAAAAGATTGTTACAGAGTTTACAAATGAATACACAATATATGGAAAACAATGTACCAATAAATTATGCGAGGAATTAGGAGAAGCCAAAGTTGGCTTAATCTAGTCCTAACCCCTCGTCCATACACTCTCACATACACACAGACATATACACCAATTCACATTCATTTCTAGTTTACCAAACAAACCAAATATACATAATATACATAGACAATTGCAGATAAAGTAATGTGGCACGTTCAAAAAGATTACACAGATAATTAATAAGTGGAACGAAGATAACGCTGAAGCTGAATTTTGAAGTTGGATATCGAGTCTAGATATTTTAATTTCTCTGGTAAACCATTCCAGAATTTCGCTCCTTGAATTTTCATAGATGTATACTTGTATTTAGATTTAGCAAATTCTATTGATAAGGCCATAGGTCTGCGACTAGAACGTAGATTTTGGGTGTTCCTGAGAATGAAAAAATCTTTGAAAATGGTCGGTAATAAAAGGTTGATACTTAAGAAGGCAAGCGATCCAATTTGAAGTCTGTAAATGTCATCCAGTTTAAGAATTTCTAATTTCCTGAAAATCGGGGATGTATGTTCAAGCCCATCTGAACGAGTGATTATCCGAAGGGCTTTTTTCTGAAGGATGTATAATGGTTGCAAATAAATTTTACAGGCATTTCCCCAAATGAGATTGGCATAATGTAGGTGTGAGTGAACGAAACAATAGTAGATTTTAGAATATCTGAAGGTAAAATGTACTTTAATCTATTGATTATACCAATTCCACGAGATACTTTTTTACACGTAAAAGATATATGCTCCTTCCAGGTTAAATTGTGATCAAATATAACACCTAGAAACTTTGTAGAATCAACACGTTTGATAATTTGGTCGTCCAGACGAATGGTGAGTTTAATATGGTCTTTATTACCAAAAATGATATACTGGGTTTTTCCTACATTTACAGACAATCTATTAGCCCGAAACCATTACAGGAGGAAGGGCAGTCGTTGATATAAATCAAAAATAATAGCGGCCCTAGGATAGAGCCTTGAGGGACACCAGAATTAATGTAGAGAGTTGAGGATAAACAGTTATTGAACTTCACTGCTTGTTTTCTATTAGTTAGATAATTTTGGAACCAGAGATATGGTATGCCACGTATACCGTAATGTTCTAATTTTGAATTTAGGATTTTGTGATTAATTGTGTCAAATGCTTTTGATAAGTCTATGAAAACACCAGCGGTTATTAAACCATTATCTAGAGAGTTTGCTATTTTATCAGTAATGTACGTTAATGCAGAGGAAGTTGAGTACTTTTTTCTAAAACCAAACTGCCGGTCATTTAAGATTTTATATTTGTCAAGAAATTTTATCAACCGATTGTAAACAAGTTTTTCCAACACCTTTGAAATTGAGGGTAGAACAGAAATAGGGCGATAGTTACTAAAAGAAGACTTATCACCCATTTTGTAAATAGGGGTTATGTAAGCGATTTTGAAAATATTGGGAACTATACCTGTGACAAAGCTACAATTAAAGATATGAGTTAAGGGACTTGAAATAGCGCAAATAATAGATTTGAGTAATTTATTGCTGATATTGTCACATCCACACGATGGTTTACTTTGTAAGTTAGATACAATTTCCTCGACTTCTGAGGGGTATGTAGGTGAGAGAAAAAAGTTTTCTTCGTTTTTATCGCCAAGATATTGTTTAAAATCGTGAGTGGAATTTGGAATTTTAGACTCAAGAGATGAAGCAATATTTACAAAATAATCATTGAACTGGTTTGCAATTTCTAGTTCATCAGTAATAACCCTGTTATTGTGTAAAAACTCAGAATTACACTTCTTATTGGAGAGACGATTATGTAGGACCCGGTTTCCCGAGGCACATGCTTATCCAGAGCTGCCAACTGTTCTCTGGGCCCGGTTTTATAGACTGTATGGTAGTAACTTTAACCTGGACGTTAACTCAGTTCATTTTCAATTTAGTTAGCGCCTGGATTAAAGATAATACCAGTCTTCAAAACCCACCCCTGATGTTCAGTATTTTTTACTATTTGTTACAACCAATATACTGATTCTATTTGTTTGTTGCCTACAGAAATATGAAAGATGCAACTTATGGTCTTACTGGTGATTACTGATTAAGTTTCTTTCATATTTCAAGGAATGTTACTGAAAACAATTAAATTTGTTACTGATAGCACGTCTCAGAGGTTGGCAACCCTGCTTATCCGAATTCCCTCATGGTCTTCACAGGCACCACATACATTCGGCTCGTTCCAAATTTTTGGCCAATGGAATTGAGAAGTTTGAACTTCTGGGCTAAAAAACAACATTGGTATCGACAGGTTTTTACCTTATTGATAATTGATATGAATGTTGAAGATGTAGAAAAAATTCAATCAACCCAATTTTACCTAATTTCCACAGTACCCAGTGCTGCACATTTTTTGGTTTCAGGTTTTAGATCAGGAGTTGAAATTTGTTTGTATTCAACGTTTAGGTGCTCGAGCCAAATTTGTAATGAGACTGCGTGTATACCTATGTTAGGAAAACCTGCTTGTCACCAACTTTGCGAAATGTGTTTTTTGTTATGAGAAAAAATGGCCGTGATTGGCAGTTTAGTACTGAACCTGCTTGATTAGTGAGACAGTTACTAGGAGTGTGTTGCCAAATTAGCAACCTAGATTATGCAACTCTGTGACTGTTTTATTATGTTCTTGAGTTTTCCAGTGGTTATAACAGACGATTCAATTTATTTCATCATCTTACCTCAACTGATGCTCAGTCTCCGTAAGACTAAATCCTAAAACGGAATTGTCAGCCATGGCTCGGCTCGTGTTATTGACTGCACGTTGCTTTATCAATGAAAAGTGAAGAAATTTTATCATTTTGAACAAAGATATTCCTTGGATTTACTCAGGGAATTCAGTGTTATAACATGGAAAAATCAACTGAAAACATCTCAAGATTTTCCTAATTAGGGAAGAAAATAGGAAAGGTGACGAATTAGGGTTATATGTACAAAGTCTGTGGCTCACGAGAGACCAACTAGTAGTCATTACTAAGATTCCTCCTGGAGTTATGCGCTTATGTATGAACCTAACTCTGGAATTTCTTGATTTTACTATGGGATATAGAAGATTTTGCAATAGTGGTCTGAGCTCTCATGAAATGCTCCTGCGTACTACATTCTCGGCCAATGAATCGAAAAGTTTGAAAACGCCTTTGGTTTCCGCAGGTTTTTCGTTCGTTAGTAATTGATATGATTATTAATGATGTGAAAAAAATTCTAGCTGGATAATCAGCATCAGTATACGATCTTTTTCTGATTTAATTCGAATGATATTTTTTCTGACACTGACACTTTATGCAAAGCTTATGAGTCTGTAGATTAGAATGGAATTAGCCGTGTGCAATTAAGTAAGTGTAGATCAACATCTCATAAATTTTTGATTAATCGTGGGTCTTGAATCAGTATGCGGGGTCGCACAAAATTCGGAACGAAAATCCTTTCCAAAATCATTTTGCTGATAGCCTCGCAAACTAGATTGAAAATATATGTAATTCAATCATTGAAAGATGAGATTTTTTTGGGATATTTGGTCTCTCAACTTCTCTTGCCTCAGTTGAAAACAGTTAATATTATTAATCGTAGCTCAGAAATACTGCAGCAGTTTTCCAGATGTCACTCACAAGTTAAATATGAACGCGACTTTCAGTGTGAATTGGACGGCAGTCGCTACAACGACCGTCAAAGGATTCAGACCGCATCCTAGATGCAAATTCATCCATCATTCTGACTACAAACCATTTAACTTGAACCTGTTCTACCAGATTAGGAACTGGGTCATCGCTAGCGTCGCTGTGTTCGGTGTTATCGGAAACATTTTGTCGTTCGTGATTCTGCACAAAGAAATCTCGAAAAATACGAGTATTTTCTATCTGAAATATCTGGCTATTCTCGACGTGTGTATGTGTGCGTCTTATCTTGTATTTGATTTCCAGAATGAATTGTACAGTCACACGTTATTACTCGACCATACCTTACAATTCAACCACTTTATGAAAAGACTCTACCCGTACACGCAACAAGTAAGGTTCCGTTTTTCTGGTGTGGCTGATTTGTTAATTCTGGTGATCGCTGTGGACAGATTTATTGTAGTTCGGTGGCCTCTAAAAGCAAGCACATTGATTTCAATGAAACGAGCTCGCATCAATGTAGTAGCTATAACTTTATTTATTGCCTTGATGTCAGTGCAGTCGTTTTTTCTTAAATGGACTAGTAGATCTATCAATCCATGCACTGGACATGAAAGATGGACAATGAAGATAACTGCTTTCAGTAAAAACACTTACTATCGTTATTACATGTTATTCGTTCATGCACCAATTTTTCATATGATTCCTTCTGTGACCATTTCCATAATTACCATACGTATACTTGTAATACTGAAATCTTCAAGCGATACCAGAAAACACATGATGTCATCAACAGTTCCTTCTAGGAATAAACAAGATCGAAGTTTGACGATTTCTTTAGTTATTATTTGCTGTATACATTTGATAAAACGCTGTCTACTTTTGTCCGGTGTGATCAACAACTTGTTGGTGTATAAATACGGAAAGAAAGCATTGCTGTTACCCGGTAAAGCACTTTATATGAACGGCGTGAAAGACGTGATGAAAAATGTTTCAGCGTCTGCGAATTTCTTCATTTACGTCGCTATGAGAGAAAGTTTTCGTCACCGACTTCGCGAAATGTGTTTCGTTATCAGAAAAAATGGCAGTGATTAACCAGGATTAGCAGTGATGCTGAAACCGCTAAAAACAGTTACTAGAGACAGTAACTATCAGCATTGAAATCTTATTACAGTTTTGAGGCACCATTTTTTGGTCAATGTGCGCGGTTGGCATCGGTGAATTTTTTCTCTATTATTAGTGTTGTTGACTGAGGGAATTATTGATTGACAACACTATTAACTTGTGAATTCCATGTAACTAACTGAATATATCTTACTAAAATGTATAAGGTTTGATTTTATTCTCATGTTCAGAGGAAGGAATGATGACGGTGATACCTAGAAAGGTCGCTTATCCAATTGTTTAGCTAGAGAGAGTTGAATGACCATAAAGCCTGAATGAAAATGTATTGGTAAGAAGCGGTTCAAATCTAGAAACGAGAGAGAAAAGATGGTCCCATATTTTAATACACTTAGAATCGAATAGCGTCACTGACAATTAGGGTTTCTGCTGCTTTCACAGAAACCCTGTTGTTATTCCGTGGATTATTGTTATTAGGGTTATCTGACCTTCGTCACCTGTTCCTGAAATTCTGTTGATTATTATTATTATATATTTTCCACTTATTTTCACACATACAGTTCATCTATCAGATTCGACAACTAACAACAAAATATTGCATTCTGATATAAATATAACAGTCACTCTGAACTAGCGGATTCTATGTATGTACTGTCCATCATATTTTTAAACTTAGAATTACTTACTGCTAGACATGAAACAGCAGCGAAAATATACTACTAGACATCGGCAATCGGCATGTCCCTTCAGGTCTCCCATACTCCTGCTGGAATTCCTGAAGGCACATTTACCTGATAATACGTTAAAAAGAGGAATGCTCTGTGAATATCCAAATCTTCTCTGCCCCCGTTCGCTTCAGTGACACTTTTATTTTCTCCAGTTGTACGGTCTGAATACCCGGCAATTTTTTTTTCATTTCTGAAGATACCACATCAAGTTTGAATCCTGCAAATGAAATAATTTCATTTTCTATAATTCCTTTAATCTTAGACAGCATGACTGGTCAGAAAACCCATTATCGCTGCTTTGCAGCAATATTTATTATAATTTTTCTCTTTTTCACACTGGATCTTCTTTTTGGCCGAGTAACCTTGGTAATTTTCTCCCGAGACATTTGTTTAGAAAATTGTGAAATAGTGAGCATATTTCATTCCTCATTTCAACCAGGAGAGTGCTCAGCATACTAATATTAAGAATGCATCGAAGTTTTCGAAATTATCTGGGGGTACAACTGATGATTAGTGTCATTACAACTAACTCGTAAGAAACTGCAAATGATTTTAAAAACTGTGTGCATGACAAGACTGCTGGTATACGCAGTGGTCAACACCCACAAGCAATAATTGCTCGTAGTTAACACTAAACTGTAAGCTCGCATATTGTTTGAAACTTTAGAATAATTAGTAGGCCTATTTATAATGAAATCTTTATGAATAATAAATGGTCATAGGGGCTAAGAATTGACAAGGCAAACAAGATTTCTATTGAAAATTGCCACTTCAAAGTTGTGAACTGGATAAATATAGTAATCGTCATCCGATTTACTTTAAGTTTCAAAGAAAGATGGTCAGTATCTTTTTTGAAAATTCCATGTTGACGGGTGGCGTAGATTGCGAGTTATAAGCAGTTCGACTGGCCTACAGCCTACTTAGGGATCGTAAATTGTAGCCTGAGCAGGGCTAGAAATTTTCTAACAATTCTTTAGTAAATCGTCAGTAATTTCTCGTCAGTAATTGAATTCATTTTATGGACTTTCGCGTTAGTGCGCATTGGAGCCGGATTATCTGTATTAGTTTGTTCACTACGGAGAGATTTTTGCGCATCATATCGCATTATACACAGCATCAGAGCTGCCAACTGTTCCTGACTTCAGTATTTGTTACTATTTTATGAAAGATGTTAGGGTCTAACCGTATTCAGTAATAGATAACGCGCTCCAATGGAGCAGATCATGTTTTTCACTGCGTACAATCCCAAGACATACATCAACGAGACCTACTACAGTTGATTCGTCAAAAAGTAAAGCAAAAACGTATATTCGCATGATCGCTGGTTAAGCTTGAATGGCTTTTGGTTAAAAAGAAATATCCTATCTTGAAAGCTTTAAAAGCCATTGTCAGCTCTCAGCAAGTTTGTACCATAATCTTGTCCTATGTACTTAATTCTCGGCCCATGAATCGTAATTTTGAACTTCTGGGTAAAAACATGTATGACATTGCTACAGGTGTTTCGCTAGTTGATGATCGATATAAATTTTGATGATGTAAAAAAATATTTCTACCGGGGATAATGAGGATCATATTTAACGAGAGATCTCCCCGATTTTAATGAGGAGTAATATTCATAACTACTGCAGCAGTTTACAGACGTCATTCGCAGTAATTGATACTAGAGATGAACGTGACTTTCAGTTTGAATTCTGCTGCAGTAGCTACGACTACGGTTAAAGGATTCAGACCGCATTGGAGATGCGAATTCATCCATCATTCTGACTACAAATCGTTTAACTTGAACATGTTTTACCAGGTTAAGAACTGGGTCGTCGCTAGCGTCGCTGTGTTCGGCGTTATCGGAAACGTTTTGTCGTTCGTGATTCTGCACAAAGAAATCTCGAAAAATACGAGTATTTTCTATCTGAAATATCTGGCTATTCTCGACGTGTGTATGTGTGCGTCTTATCTTGTATTTGATTTCCAGAGTGAATTGTACAGTCACACGTTATTACTCGACCATACTTTACAATTCAACCACTTTATGAAAAGACTCTACCCGTACACGCAACAAATTAGGTTCTGTTTTTCAAGTTTGGCCGATTTGTTAATTCTTGTCATCGCTGTGGACAGATTGATTGTAGTTCGGTGGCCTCTAAAAGCCAGCACACTGATTTCAATGAAACGAGCTCGCATCAATGTAGTAGCTATAACCTCATTAGTTGCAGTGACATCCGTGCACTTGTTTTTTCGTAGATGGACTAGCAGGACTATCAATCCGTGCACCGGACACGAAAGATGGAGCATTAGGTTAACAACTCTATTCAAACACCCTTACTATCGTTATTACATGTTATTCGTTCATGCAACAGTTTTTCATATGATTCCATCCGTGACCATTTTCATAATAACCATGATAATAATTGTGATTCTGAAATCTTCAAGTAACGACAGAAAACACATGACGTCATCAACAGTCCCTTCTAAGAATAAACAAGATCGAAGTTTGACGATTTCTTTAGTTATTATTTGCTGTATACATTTGTTAAAGCGCTCTCTACTTTTGTCCGGTACGATTAACAACTTCATAGTGTTTATATACGGCAAGAACGTTCTGCTGTTACCCAATACAGGGCCTTATTTGGACGGCGTAAAAGACTTGATGAGGAAAATTTCAGCATCCGCGAATTTCTTTATTTATGTCGCAATGAGAAAAAGTTTTCGTCACCGACTTCGCGAAATGTTTTGTCATCAGAAGAAATGACAGCAATTAGCGGAAATACTGAAACTGCTTCATTACTTTAAGAGTTACTGGGGGGTGGCGTGCTGGAATAGCAACCCTGAAACTCAGTGACCAGCTGGGGGAGCCAATTGAGTCGGAGAAAGGTCAATTTTTAAAAAAAAGCTCAAATTAGTTGGATTTAATGGGAACAACGGTTTTGCACGAAGATTGTCAATCGCTCCATTCATTCTCATCAGAAAGATGAGTCTGCTTGACGTGGCAGGAAAATCGACAGTGTTTAAAAGTCAGTAGTAGCTGGTAATGCAGATGTGACCTGCATCACTATTCAAGAGTAGTTACTATTCTTTTAAGAGCTCGGTTACGACCAATGTTATCAACATGCTCACGAAGTCAGGGTAATTTCTAGTTAATTTTCAATTCAGCTACGATTTTCGATGTCTCATTGAGGTGAAAACTAAACACAAATTTGCGTGGTTGCATAACTATTTGCGCAGTGAATTGCAGAGGAAACGTGAAGCCTTAATGGCCATTTAGAAAAAACTATAGCAATATATATATACACAAACATTTTCATTTTAAAGCTTCATTCAAACTACGTTATTCTCAATGGTCTAAATTTGATCTGTTGGTACTCGTTAAAGTCCATTCTAAATTTGCCTGTTCCATTTTAGACTGTACTCATTTGCATGAACCTGAAAGATCCATCCGTCCGTTGTACATTTCCACTTCCACTTCCATGTGTGTGTCCGGTTCAAATGCGTGTGCCTGGTTCACGGCAGGCACACATTGACGATTGTTCTAGGCCAAGCCAAAAATGCTTTTGTGACCAAGACTTGTAATATTTGTCTTTAGAACTGTAAGATATTTTTTTGCAGTTTGTAGCCAGATAAAGCAAGGCGTGTATGCAATAATAGGTCCGGCGTATTCCGTTAATCTGAAGGCTGTTCATCCATTGAACTTTGGGTTTCATATACCGATAATTGCACCTTCAGCTTCCGATCCGCATCTGGCTATTTTCAATGAAATATATCGGTAAGCACAACAATCAACAATGGCTTCTAAATTCATGTACTTATTCTGCTCAAACGCCTGCAGTTAGTCAAAAAATGTTCGATGTTAAGGTCAATTAAAATGAAATTGATCAGGTTGATTTTAAGTTTTGACGAACTGGACCCATTTCATTTTATTCTAAATCGATATTTAAAATCCTATTTCTACATTAAAATCGATTGTAAACTAATTCCTATGCAGACATATAAAGTTCCTCTTTTATTCTGTGGAGCTCAGAATTTATACATGGTAACCCTGTGTTGAAATTTTAGCAATTCTAAAAGTTTCATTGATTTAATCGGTTGAGATTGTGATCAGTAACTCACATGTAAAAAAAATGTGTAAAATCTGGAAAATTATATTAAAAAATGTGAAGAGCCAATTTTTAGGATGTGAAAAATTCCTGGGTTCATCAATCAGACCTAGTATTCGTGCCTGTATTCGGAACGAGTATTAGTGTGTTGATTCCCTACTAGTCGTCCACATTGCTACCTTAAATTTAATTCACTTATTTTGATCGTTGATTCAGGTACATATTACGTTTAAGTCCAACCGATGCGTTGCAGAGTGTGGCCCTGGCTGATTTTGTCCACTATTTCCATTTCATGACGATGGTCTTGCTTACCGACGACACAGAATTTGGTACGTGTGCCGGTATTTAAATCGATTTTATTTCATATTTCATCTATTCAATGATTAATTTCATTAATTCAATAGGTTTTATGATTCGGTCCCGGTGTCATAGAAATTAAGAGATGGTTGGTCTTTTGAAGTTGTTTTGAAAAATGTGTCCTGGTAATTTTTTAGGTCTCATATAAAAGTGTTTCTTATTTTTCAAGGAATAAACGGATTGAGTGAGTTTCAAACTATAGCGGCGTCGAACAAGTGGAGAATTCTCAGTGCGCAGCGGGTGAACGTACCGAGCAATGTGTCGATGCTAAACGCGTCCGTTCAGCTGCAAAATATCAAACATACAGGTACATGTCAAGTCGTAGTCATATCATCGTTTTGGGGGATCTAGCATGAAATTTACTAGGGGTTCTTTTCATGAAATATGAGACTTGAGTGGCATTTTTGTTGCTGCGTGTATGGTTTGGCCATGTATCTAATGCAGCCAGGTCCTTCAGATAATCATGCAAATTAGATGCAAACGTCAGGAGTGATTTCACGGCTTTTGGAGTGAAAACGGAAGGAACTTTTGCTTCATTTTGCAGGCAGCTATTGAGTGTTAAAGGGTGACAGATCCATGGCCCATGGCGTATCAGTGGGGTACGGACCCCACTCAAATTTTGAGGTCCCTTAGTGCGAGGAGGAATTCGGGACATTTTTTCATTTGGAACTACGTGCCTGACAGTTGATCATGGTGACCACGATTGTGGAAAATTGGGAAAACACAGAGAACAACTGATTTCTCTCAGGGAAAATACTTTGATAAGTTGGGCATCTGTTTTATGCATAAGATTATACTAGATTATTATTACTGCTTGTATAATGGATGGATTGTGGTCACCTAAGTTGATGCATCTACAGTTTTAGTTGGTTTAGGAAGAGTTTATGTTTGTGATTTATGTACATGTCTTGCTTCATATATGCACATGCACATTACAGTTCATGGTAACTGTCGATGCACATGCATGTAAGTTAACAAGCAGTAGTACATCGGATCGATGATTGTAATGTATATATATTTCAGGAGCGCGCGTGGTTTTATTGCATACTCATGCCGATTACGCTGTGGAGATAATGAAACAAGCCAATCAGTTAGGAATGCTCGATGCTGGCTGGTTGTGGATTGGTTCGGCAGGCATTACGATTACGGTGCGTTACTCGTGTAACTTCGGACGAATAATCTATTTGATAATGATTATCTATTCATTTATAAAGTGCATTTCTATAAAACATAAACATTGCAAGATAAAAACCCACTATCTACAGATTAAAAGAATTTAAAAACAAGAATTTATTTATTTAATCTAAAATATATATAAGACACGACATTTCGATCTCACCCTAGAGATCATCGTCAGGTGTATTTTAGATTGAATAAATAAATTTTTGTTTTAAAATTCTTTTAATCTGTAGATAATGGGTTTTTATCTTATTATCCGTTCACCACGTTTGAGTGTGGTTATCGTTCCATAATCATTGCACTTCACATTATAAGAAGATAAGACACAAGCAGATTAGAACATCGATTGTACAGTTTCCTAGAATAGAAAGTTTTTAGTGTAACTTAAAACATGAAACAGTTGGACTTCCTCGAATTTCCTTCCGTAATACATTCTATGAAATTGGTGCCATCAAAGTAAAAGCATTACGTCCAGCTACACGACAGTAAATAGGGAAGCAGAGTTTTTTTCCAATGATTGTTGTATTTGTGAAATACTGACACATCCAATGCACTAATAATGGGAGGTGGCCACAAAAAAAGAGTTTACAATACACGAATACTCAATACTTGTACTTATAATCAATACATGGAAAAATAAGGAATTTAATGCAAAATTACAGTCATTGTAAACTTATTCAACCATTTTGCCTGTTGAAACCACATCGTCTGATTATTTTTGCAGGATACGTTCCGCTCGAATATGAATCAGTTTCCCGAGCTGAAAGGATTCGTGGCTATTCGCAAGAATTTGTCGCTCAGCGCGCAGTACGACGAGTTCTACTCGAAATGGCTCGGGTCCGATCCACTCGTCTATCCAGGCCCGAGGGATGACTCGGTGGTAAGTTTGTTTTTCGAAATGATGGATGTTCCCCCGTCACTCATACGACTTCTCTTTAGATCGTGTCTCGATCTAGACTGGAAGGTAGTGTTGTGTTGGTTGTCTCGCCTGGGATCTTACATGATCTTCGGTCCTAAGCTTCGGAAGTGAATTACGAATAAGTCTAACTACAATTGATGTTAAGATTGAGCTTAGCCGTAAGATCCTAGGCGGGATAGCCGATACAACACTACAATATTGGTGTTGTTCTTGTCAATCCCAAAATCTCCTAACAGGTATTTTTATTGATTTATACATAGAAATAGGTTGCCTTTTACTTTCTCGATCTAGATGAATAGGTTAAGATTTGACTTTCAGAAAGTTAAAACGCAAATCTCCTAACAGGTATTTTTATTGATTTATACATAGAAAAAGTTTGCCTGTTACTTTCTCGATCTAGATGAATAGGTTAAGATTTGACTTTCAGAAAGTTAAAACGCCGAACTCTCCAGGTGCCACTTGCTCAAAAGTTGGTTAGAGTTAACCAGTGGATAGTTGACATGGTGACAATTAAAAGTTCATTGTTACCATGGTATTTATCCAATCTCAAAAATATGTTTCTCGATTTTTGTGTGATTTGTAGAAGTTTTCGTTGATATATTATGACGCGGTATTGGCGTTCGCTAACGCCATGCACAACTTGCTGGAGGTGGATAACGTGACGGTGAACTCTGCATTGGGATTAGACTGTAAACAAATACCGGCCAGTCCCTGGTTGTCTGGAGAACAAGTTTATCAATACCTCAAACAGGTAACAGGTTTTATTCTTTACTCTCAGGCTCCAAGGTTTGAATGGATGCCTCTTTCAATGATTGTGCGTCCTCAAACTTCCTATTGGATTTTTTTTAAACATAGAACCCAATCAACCATGTATTGAACATAGGTCCCCGCTATGCTGGGAATTTCAAGTAAATATTTCCTAGTTTAGAAATACAATGTATTTGTCTAGACCTATGTGATAGATTTTCCTCCAGAAATGTCTGGAGCTCATTTTACACTTCATACAGCGATATTCTGGGAAGTCAATAACTTGCCCGAGGGCAATATTCTTCAGCAATTACTTCGTTCCTGAAAATCATCTATATATAGGGAAATATAGGATGTTCAGAGCTATGATTGTATACACTATTTTTCCAGGTAGATGTCGAGGGTTTGGTGCAGCATATTTCATTTGATGATTCTGGCGGCCCGAATAGGACATCATTCGAATTTGTTGTGCTTCAAGAATCTGGATGGACCGAGGTGAATTGACTTTAAAGGTCCATTTATGCAGCTCTTAATCTGCAACCTGGAATCCACTCTCCTTAAAGACAAATTTGGAAAGATTGGTCACTGTTTGAAAAATTGGCCATAAGATATTACTTGCATTTGTAGTTCATTTGTTTGTTCATTTTCAATTTAGAATATCTCAGGTGAGGTACTGATCCATAAAACTTTCATGCTGATAAAATGCTGATAATCATTATTGGGTGTCTGAAGGAGGTGGTGGGTTCAGGCAGCTGATTGATACCTGCGTTAAACTTCTTCACCAAAACGTTCATAAGTCTTAAGTTGTGTGAGTTGTTCTAAGGATAGTTCAACAATAATACAGTTGAAAAATTTGTGAATTTGATTAGGCTTTCCTTGATTTTGCATTTGTTTAACAACCAGTTTTTACGGTGAATATTAGCTTTCTACAGCAAACCTCGCCTTGGACAAACTGGTGTGTTTGTATGTGAAGTCCGAGTGAAGGATTGAAAAAATCAAGCTAGGGGCCTGATCGTAACGATTTGAGAAATTGCCCAAAGAATTTGCCCATGTGTGCCTGTTTCACGGCTGATATATTTGCTCGGCAGATCGCCTGATTCAAGCATGTCGCTTGATATTTTCCCTCTGCAATCAGTTCGCAGAAATTCTTGCCCATCTGCCTGTACGAGTGATCAATTTTTATAAGCCAATAGGATTCATTATTGATATCGATCATGTGATTTGTTAAAATGGCAGCCACTAAGGGGCGTACACTGTCAGAATGTCAACCCTTGATTGCTGTGTGAATTAGTCATTGCGATCATGTGTCCCTAGCTTAAGAAATAAAAATTGATTATTTTGTTTTTATGCGAATTATTCTTAATGTCCGCGTGGAGTTTGTCCGAGTTTGGTGAAGTTTACTGTACATGTGTTTAGTTTTTCCTGCAGCAAATTTTCGCGAGGAAATACGCGCGAATTTCCCGGCCCAATAGTATGTAAATGTAGAAATTCAGCGCGTAGTTGCAAACTTGCACGAGCGAAAATATATCCAAGAGGAACTCGGTAATTTTCGATCGACGCGAAAACACGGCGACCGTATTGGGCAGGGTGAAAACGATGAACGCGAACGAAATGGTAACGAGCATCAACGTCGTTCGTTTCGCTTTCGCCGTTTTATTATCGGACGACGCGACTTTCGGACTCCTCGACAACTGATAGATTATAATCGAATTCGACGTTACTATCAACAGCAACGGTAGAAAGTAATTCAACGAAACGAACAGCGCGAAAATTACGAACTGATCCCGGACGTCGTAGTAACATCCGTCGAGGCGGTCGGAAAATTGCATCATCTTCGTAACGATCGTGCAGACCAACGCCGTTTTCACGCCGATGAACAGGATCGCGCAGCGGGCGAACCGCGGCGTGCAGATCAAACGCGACGTGAACGGGAACAGCACGACGGCGGCGCGTTCCAGCGATATGGCGACAAGAAACCAAGCGCTGCTCGTCGACGAAAACGACGTGACGTGTTCGTATATCCGACAGCCGGTCAGCGAGCGCATCACGTACACGGACATCGCGTTCGAACGCAACAGAACGAACTGCAAAACGGGCATCAGAGTGAAATTCGTGCAGACGACGAAATCGCAAAACGACAAAACGATCAGATAGTTCGCGTAGGACAACACTCGGAAGCGGCGACTTATCATTATCAGGAACGACGCCGAATTTCCGAACGTGCCCATCAGAAACAACACGAGCAATACGACCACCGAAAATATGCGGTAGCTACCGGACTTGTTCGTCACGGACATCAGGATGATGTAGTAGTACGGACGACCGATTCGAATCCGAGTGAAATTCATGATTCTTGAATCCGTCTGCTGTCTCTATCTCTGGCTTTCAGAGAGTCTGTTGTTGTTATTCGCACGGCATCAAGAATTACGATTATTGAAAAGATGATTTGTACCAATTCTGTTTTGTAACTACTTTGTGAAATTCGAACGACTTCTCGAAAGTAGTTTCTTTAGTTCATTTATCGTCCGTGATGAATAGAATGAAAGGGAAAATATAGACATTCATCTTTGTAATGTGAAATTAGATTCTCGGTTCAAAAACTCGTCAAATTAATGAAAATACCAAGTTTCTGCGAAGAGACTTTTTCTTAACACAGCCGGAAGTCTCTTATGTATCTGCTGTATAACTTTAGAAATCAAAATTAGAAAGCAGGATCCAGTTCCACAGTTGTGAGTTGAATTTGACTCTAGAGTTAACTCATTGAAAATGAATTGATTTTAACTCAGAGTTAATTCTAACTCACAACTGTGGAACCGGGACCTGTAGCCCTATTCAGTTTGGTAGCCCTGGCCTCTTAGTTATTTAACACCAGACCTAGCTTGCAATTGATCCTGCTAGCCCTCAATGGGTGCTGGTCTCGCAAGATGAATCTTAAGATATGGGCAAATTTTTAGACTAGAAACCTGATTTGAAATGAGTTTAGTGTGCTACTTGTTAAATTGGTTTTTCAGTTCGGAAGTTGGATTCAGGACGAACGGATGGTGATCAATGCTTTAGACGTGAAGACGTTTAAGAACGTGCTCATACAAGATATCCGCGATCATATAATGAATTTCAGCGACCGTCCATTGAATATAGTGACCGTGCATGTACGTAAAACTCATCTACGTATTCTATGTTCTGTCTTATACAAAACGCTTCATTTATCGGCGTTTTTGGTCCGATTTTTCAGGAACCTCCGTTCGTCATTTATGACGATGAAGCGACGATGCCCGACGGCAGTCGTTGCGCCGGGTTGGACTGTTTTTCGGGACTAGTCATCGAACTGCTGCGCAAAGCAGCCAACGATTTGAAATTCGACGTGAATATTCGCTTGGTTTCACAATACGGCGTGCCGGATATACACGGCCAGTGGGACGGATTGATAAAGGAGTTGATTGATAAGGTAGGATGTATTTTAAAAAATTTTTGACGCTTCCAACATGACTTTCAGTACCGGTCATAACTCAGGCCTGTATCAATTAAGTATAGTATTCATCTGGTAGGCTGTGCATGTTCTATCTAAGTAACTGTCCTCGGGCATTGTTGTTCATGAAACATTTGATATATATATATATATATATATATATATATATATATATATATATATATATATATATATTATATATATATATATATATATATATATATATATATATATATGCCATAATACGTAATGTACTGGGTAAGATAGGCGGCTGGCCGGGTCAACTTTTAAGCTCAGCAGAAATGAGAAACATGTATCGATTTTTGAACCTTATACATCATCCGTCAGGATTGAATATTTTCAGACGGCTGATATCGCCGTCGGCCCGATTACTATCAACTCCGAGCGACAGAACGTCGTTTCGTTCACGAAGCCGTTCTTAGATCATCAGATGTCGATAGCGTTCGCGAAGGTCGGCTCGTACAGTCCGTGGGCGTTCAGTAAACCGCTGTCGATCTGGCTGTGGATGTGTATCGGATTGACGGCCATGTTCGTTCCCGTTCATATCTGTTTACTCGATAAACTCAGTCCGTACGGTCATCACGGTACGTTGCGTGTTAAGTTGTCAAACATCATCATCGAAGAAACAAAAATTAAGAAAATGATGATGATGCATCAGTATTTTCAAAAAATGTTCCTGGTATTGAGTATAATTTACAAATTACTTAAAAGGCATAGCATAGTTTTCCTATAAATCGTTTAGTTATGATGTTGTTTACTGTACCTATTTCAAGATTCCATAATGAATTAACTGCAAATCTTATCTCAGATATACAGTCAACCCTTGATTATCCGCCAGCTTAACATAAAAGTCCATACAGTGCAGGATAATCATTTTCAACTATGTGAAAATTGAAAATTCAATGTGAAAATTCCACTATACACCAATCTAGAAAATCTATTTAAACATCATCAATCGTGAGTTCACTAATCAACATGTTCTGATTGTTTTCTAGGGTCTAAAGCTCAATTGGACAAACGCGAGCGACGTAGTCAACTTCTTCATAAGAGTTTCATGTCCCTAAGCAGTAAATACTTTAAATAGCTTACCAATCCTTTTTCGATTCGGGACTGGGCTTAGTGTTGGACGATAGAGATCCTATTCAGGGGGCCAAAATGAAAAAAATCTAGAAAAATCAGGGAAATTCAGGAAACTTGACAAATCTTGCAAAAAACTTAGAAAACACAGGGAACTCAGATATGATTCTATCACCCATTTGTTTAACATTTGAACACCACAAAATTTCTCAAATTCAGTCAGCGAATTTTGTGTTGTAACATAAAAAACTCAGAGAATTTGTATATGAGCCACCCTGCTATTGATGAAACTTTTTTGATTTTCTTTCTTTTGCTAGAGGTGCAGTCTCATCGCTCGCACGTGGCGACTTCGTATCGACGTGTCAGCAGCGTGCCAGCCGAGGATACCGACATCGATATGTGGGATCTAGAAGAATGGGAGGACGAGAAAGCCGCTTTCAGCGTGACGGACGGACTCTTCTGGTCGTTCGGATGCTTGCTCGGAGCAGGAGGAGCCCCGCATCCATCAGCCTGGTGTGGTATGTATACATTTCTTGCCAAATTATGGGAGAAATGAAGAAAAAAACGAACTTTTGGCCAAATCATTGGATTGAAAATTAAGACGGAAATATAGAGAAAAGCGTTTTTGAAATCATGATAACAACACAACGGAAGGCTAACGGAAGGCTAAAACAGATTTTTTTTCATAACCCCTGTATGTTTTTTTTTTGCATAATTCCGGGTGGTGGATCTGTACTCAAGTTAAAGAAAAAGAAAAGTCTAACAACTTATTTTCGTGTAGGTCGTATAGCTGCGTTGACCTGGTGGTTGGGCTGTATGATTATTGTAGCTACGTACACGGCGAATCTGGCCGCGTTTCTGACTATCAAGCAGTCGACGATGACCGTGAATTCGATTGAAGATTTAGCCGTACAGACGGACATCAGTTTCGGCGTGGTCACAAACTCTTCCGCGCATTCGCTGTTTCAGCACGCGACTATCGACCCTTATCAGTGAGTAAAATTCTTATTGAAAATACAACCGTGTGTGTCAAGTGACACTCGGTATCAATACCCTTAGCCTATCTGTATTACTTTTAATTCTCGTTAGTGCTCTACACACTTCAAATGATTTTCTTGTGATGGGCTCGTTCAATGGAATTGAAAATCTTTTTACTCGCTCTTTCAAAATGGACGCCATAACTATTAACATACCAGGGGGGACATATTCATGCTGTGTTCCGTCACTTTCTAGTTACCTTAAGCCTGTATCTGCAACTGTGTATCAGTCATCTCTCCCTGGTGAGAAGTGCTATTGGTATTATTACCCCTAGTCTATATATATCTGTAACTGTGTATCAGTCATCTCTCCCTGGTGAGAAGTGATATTGGTATTATTACCCCATCTAGCCATCTGTTAGGCAAGGTAGCCTGGTTTTTAGCCCACTTGGGACTTTAGTCCCAGCGGGCTATTGCGTTCACTTTTCGTCCGTGTCAGATTCAAGATGGCCGACTGGCAGCCATTGTTGTTCGCCAAAATCAGCACTTTTTACACATTTTTGAACTTTTTGAGGGAAATTTTGAAGAAGCTTTGATCAATTACCTTGATCTTTCGGATATATGTGAATTCCCCCCAGGGCCCATCAGCATAACAAAAATTGGGTCGATCGGACTCAAGATGGCCGTCCTATGACCTTTTTAGTGCCCAAAAATGTTCATTTTGGCCCAAATTCTGAGTCCTGTAGCTTCCTACTGGTTTATCATTTCTCATTGCAATTTGTGATGGGTATTCTTTGGAAAGGGATGTTTTATACCTGAGACAGGTATTTTTCATCAGCCAATTATGACGCAATTGGCGGCCATCTTGGTGTCAGCAGTACTCGTTTGTAAGTGGGAAAAAGTTTTTCCACATTATATTGATACCTAAGCGTATTTTGTTACCACAATCATTTAGAAAGTTGTAGAAAGTTGTAGCTCATAACGTGTTCTATGATTGTGGTGAGTTTCAAGGTCATTGGTTTTTGTATATGGCCACCAGGGGGCGTTGAATAATGCAATATCTTAGTATTTCTATATTATATTCGTATCAATGCATATTTTGTAACCACAATTGCAAAGTTGTAGCTCATGACATCATCTATGATTGTGGCAAGTTTTAAGGCCATTAGTTATTCTATATGGTCACCAGGGGGCGTTGAATAGTAGAATAACTTAGTATTTCCTTATTATATTGGTACCTAGGCATATTTTGTTACCATGATCAATTACAAAGTTATAGTTCGTGACATGTTCTATGATTGTGGTGAGTTTCAAGGTCATTGGGTTTTGAATATGGTCACCAGGGGGCGTTGAATAGTAGAATAACTTAGTATTTCCATAATAAAGTGGTAACGAGGCATATTTTGTTATCACAATCAATTACAAAATCGTAGCTGCTGACATGTTCTATGATTGTGGCGAGTTTCAAGGTCATTGGATTCTGTATATGGTCACCAGGGGGCGTTGAATATTGAAATTGTTAGATTGTTGAGCATTTGGAACCACTTCCCAAGTGGGCATAGTGTCCCTGGACCCCTAGTTTGGCTGTATGTGTACTTGCTGCAATACTTGACTAACAGTCTGATTGTGTATTGATAGAGCGTTGGGCGAGTCGATGCATTTATTCACCAGTTTACAAGAAGGTATTGAATATACAATTGAACGTCCGGGTACTTTTGCCCTAATAGCAGATTCTCCCGCGCTTGATTATTGGAAAGGTGAGTGAGCCTGATGGCGTTGAGCCTCTGTACCAAAGTTCAAATCCGCACCAAATTTGGCGTGTTGAAACGTCTGCAATATTTTTGAAATACTGTATATATTGTTGTTGTTGATTGTCAGGACAGAGATGTGAGTTGACCGTCGTTGGAGAAGGCTTCGGTTCAGCCGGTTACGGATTCGCTTTACAAAAAGGCAGTTCTTTAATGAAAGATCTTACGGTGAAGATTTTGAAATATAGAGAAGATGGCTACATCGATAATTTGTTCGCGCAGTGGTAGGGCCCAGTTTTTTTAACGATTAATAATTGATGATGACCGGATATGGAAGGATATGAAAGGGTGTATGTAGGGGGCAGCTCAACCGGTAAAGCTATGTCAACAATGCATTTTTCTATTCAAGGATCTCAGACTCTTCGGATTGTCCTGTAGTCAGCAAGCAATCGTTGCTTTCGACGGCAATTTCAATGGAATCGTTATGGGGAATATTCTGGATCATCTACGTCGGATTCTTCGTCGGATTTTTGATTCTATTCGTTGAGTGGGGTTTGGCCATTTATGAAGTCATAGACGCCGACAATCCAGAGGTACGTGACCATTCTTTAAAGCTGATGTTTAACTGTCGACTCTTAGCCACTGTGTAAAGGATTTTAGCGGAGATATTAAGAAAGTTAACACGCATTGCTTATCATAAAAAGCCTCTTCTCAAGCCATCCACAAATAGTGCTGGGTACGTCTTTTCATATGCCATTTTCCATGGATAAATGGAGTCTACTGTATTTGCATGTAAAATATGATGTTTTATCCAGAATAATTTCATTGGTCTTGAACATAATAAGTGCAGTCTATCATATAAGATATGAAATTCCGCAATGAGGAGATATGTTGCAGTAGAACCCACTCGATTCGTATCATTTAGGACCAATGAAATCCATCTAGTTTAAAACCCTTTCAGTGCTTATTAATTATTACCCTAAAGTGCTGGAGATTTGAAATTAGAAAAAAAATTCCACCCCAATGTATTGAATAACCGACATAGCTATATCTATACCATGGTGCGGTGTATCGTTTAGTTACTAATATTTAACTGTTTGACAGGTGCTGCCATCTTTTAATCATTAGAGATAAAAACTAATTGCCAATTACAACAGTACACCGCAGTTCAGTGTACTAGCAGCAAAGTCCAGCACCGATTTATACACCACACTGGGGTGTATATGCACCGATAGGGTTAAACATCGCATTTAACTTACATTTATGTATAGGTGGACTGTAGACTGGGTTAGATGAAATTCCGGATGAAACTGATCTCGTTTAAGCAGGTTTTTCTGTTCCACGGAGAAAATTCGTAAATTTTGCTCACCGCGACAATTTTCTAATCTTCAGGCACCGCATACAATACGAGACGCGCTTCGCGAACAGCTGCAAATTTTACGCACTGATTTCTTGCACAACTGGTTTCCGTGCACCGATATGCACGTGCCCGACATAATACCGCCACAAATCAGTCGACTGTTCTCGAGGCGGTTCAGTCGGCCGCGTTCACACGACAGTCGCCCGACTCCGAGCCGCGTTCTGAATCAGTGGAGTTCCGACAAACCACATAGAGACTCTCTACAAATTCCGAATCATTGAAATCATCGGCGTTCGACGTCAGTTTTCACGATCACTTCGTGATGGTGATCACTTTCGGATGTAAGTCTTCGATAGAATGGTTTCCATCGTAGTGACAGCCATAATTATCAAGATTACGAGTTCCCTGAGAACGAGGAACAGAGCCTAAATGATAGACATGTATGGACCTGGAGTGGAGTAGTATAGCAAGGGCGGATCTAGGGTCTGATTCAGGGAGGGATACAGCCCCTTAGTAGGGCATATCCTCAAATCAAAAGGACACCCCCAAAAGCTCATCGGAAAACATTAACTAATTTTTTGGAAAATGTAGAGAAAGTCATGAATTAAAACTTTTTTAGGTAGGCCTATAAATGTAATACCGTATTTTTCATTATTGCGTAAAATTTCAGGGCAACTTGACATTTTTAGGAGGGGATTCACACCCTCCCCTTGGATCCGCCCCTGGTATAGGATGATTACAGGTACTGCAATATATGAATTATGTAACATCTGACTCTGATATCGTTCTTTTCATCATCCAAAAAGATTCAAGTTTGAGTCGGCTGAAAAGTCATTAGTATTTAACAGGGTATCTAGAAGTGTCAAGGCTAGATGATATAAATGGAAATATTGCTCAAGTCATTGTCACCTGTACATATGTGCATGAATGCAAATACTATTTTTTCAACTTGTTCATTCTCATTAACGACTTGAAATGATTTTCATTGTTTGTCATAATGCAATTGTATTATATATTATTTATTATGTTTTGATGAATATAGTTTTTAATGAAATGAGATCTGTTACCATTCATTACATTTTACCCGACCTCTCACCATGGACGTGTAATATGTCAAAGTCGAAACTTGGTGAAGCGCACAGCCACACTATCAGCCCATTGCTGAATTTGAATCTGGCCAGATTTCATTTTCAATAAATAAATAGTGGCGGGCGGCTCTCTTTCAACTCCATGATATAGAATTCTACATTGTAAAAAAACGTAGGTTTTGTCTAAGAAGGCACCGGGCACCTGTGTTCGGCGTGGCCAAAGAAAATCAACAGAAATATCGAAGGTGAGCGAAGGTCGTCCGTGATCTTCACCCAGTCCAGTTGTCACCCAGTGGTTGTCTCCACAGTGATCTAGCTCTACGATCCTAGTGTACCCACCCACCCAGACACGTTTATTCCAGGGCCGTTCCCCACTTTTTTGCTTAACAAAATTTTTTTCAAAAGCACGCTGTATAATAATCTAGTTTATACGTCCAGTGGCAGATCTAGGATTCCATGGAGAGGGGCGCACAAATCCAAATAGGGGGTGTGGAAAATTTTTTTAAATTAGACGCGTGGAGACGTGTTCTGGGCACGATCAGAGTACGATTTAACTCGCAATTTGAATAGTGATTCTCACAACTTTCATGAACGATGTAGGACTGCCGTAAAAAAGTGCTGGTAATTGTAAACGACGACATAAGTTTACGCATTTTCAGGGATTTTTCACATGCTTGTCTTCGTTCTCACGGAAAGGTCAGTCCTTCCTTAGAAAATGAGCGAGGACTTTAGGAGGCGGTGCACGTACCCCTGGATCCGCCACTGACGTCCATGCTCTCACTAATGTTGGCAGTTTGTAGTTCTGGTGCAACCGTGTTTTAGGGAATTCCTAATTAAAGGTGGTGTCGTAACCTTAGATATACTGACATCAAGTAGCGCTTAAGAGGGGGCTTAAAATGCAGTCTCACAAATTAAAGTAAGGCCAACTCTATGCCGTTATCATTTTTGTTGTAATAAAACAAATATCTGATCCTGTGACATTTGCTGAATCCATTGTAATTTTCGTACTGAATATAGCTTAAGTAGACTCCTCCTTTGTTGCATGCTTTCAAGCTGAATTGTCACTTCTTCCCTGGATCACAAATCCTAGCAGAACCATTGCCGAGCAAATTAAATTCGACATATATATTGATATACAGTCAGCCTCCGATATACCGCCCACATCGGTGAAGAACGATTTTGGCGGTATAGAGAGTATGGCTGTTTATCGGGGGTGTTTTACTATGTATTTGTAAGAAATGTACATTGAGGAAACCTGGCGGCGGTAAATGGGAGGGTGGTAGACAAGGGTTTGTGGTATATGGGAGGGTGGTATATCGGGGGTTGACTGCACTCGAAATTGAACAAGAAAATCCTAAAACACCTATGAGCGGCTGAAGTGAACTAGACGAAGACCAAGTATTTTTGGGACTAGTATTTGTTTTATTTATTGGGCATCAGTTTTACAGAAGTGTGCATGTAATATAAGTACAGGCGGACATACACACTTTCGTAATATTATTAACAATGATCGGGGATCGAAACTTTGTTGTCCGTGCGCGTGTACTTCACGTTTTATTTCTAAATTGCCGGTTTCCATTCATATTATATATTACTTCAAAACCCGAGTGAGCGCAGAAAAAATCAGCTCATCGGTTACAAATTATATTATCATTATCATCATCATTATTATTATTATAATTATGATAATAATAACCATTCACATGCATTCATCTCATAATAGACGGGTCAGAAAAAGAAGTGTAGTATTATTATTATTATTATTATTATTATTATCATATTGATAATGATTCGTATATTTCGTAATAGACCACCGACCCGGAGAAAAAAATCGTTTTTGAAATTTTTTTGTTTTAAATCCTTCACCTCCGATTCATTCAGAATTATTTAAGTTTTCTATATATACTTCTCTCTCGCACTCTCTCTACATATATATATATACACGGTACATCGAGATGTACGATGATGAACGGGTATCAGTTTCATTTCATCAATTTACACGCGGTCAATGAACAGTTCTCATTATCAGCTAGCTATATTGGAATGGCGACGGGGAAAAAGACCCCACAACCCCGTGCAGGATGAGAGAAAAACAAAAAAATAAGTGAATGAAAGATATAATACGTATTTATATCAATATATATTATATATCATCCTATGGAGCCAGTTCCACAGCGTTTAGACTATTTACAGTCCAAATAAGTACGTTTTGTTAACTGTTTATTTTAACTCTTTTATAGCGTCACATTTAAAGCAACAACTGCGGAACTAATAACACTCGACGTCGTCAATTTGGCAACGACAAAATGCGTCTGTCTACCTTATACAATCGCAAACCATCGCGGTATCGGAGATAAACTAACGGATCTGAAAAGAATTCATTCCGGTTTAGGTGAAATTTGATCGATACGGAATCGTATTCCCGTTTGACCAGACTCGCGCGAGAAAGTTTAACTCTGAAATAGAGATTTAATTTCTTCATTAAAACAGCCTGGTTTTAGAGTCGAACGTTCTTACGGAAACGGTAACCTTGATCGAGACGAGAAATTAGCTAATGAAGCATACTTTAATGGCTTAGAATCATAATTTCACGTCCGCGTTACCGCGATGACCGTCGCTGCACTCGATTAATCTTTATTATTATTCTTTTTCGATTTTTTTTCGACGCATTTGTCCTAGAAACAACCGCCAACACACCGCCCCAAATACTTCCGATTCACGACGACATCGCAACGTGACATTCGCGAAGTCGAAGAAGGAATACAACTTATTTCTAATTACTGATAAAGCAAAATATATATATCTATATCTATATATATATAATATCTATATATTATATGTGATATATAAACTATAAATGGCGGCACACTCGAAATTGTTAACGAAGATACCGACATCTGGCGAAAGCAATTGAGCGACCTTAAAAAAAAAAACAAATTATGAGTTGTGCTAATGCAGGTATCAATCAGCAGTGTTCCTAATTCTGATCATCCAAGCTTCAGCAGTTTTAACGATCGCAACCTCGGGCATTTTAGATTGAAAACGACATAAACCGTAATTTTTACCGCGAGATTTTCGTAAAGCAATCGTCCGAACTGAAGCGACCGATATCGGAAGCTGCTGCTGATCGAGACCTGCATATAGGTCTAACATTGGGCGGCTAACAAGCAAAACATACGCGAAATTTGTGGAAACTATTTCGTGATATCGCCATAAAATTATCATTATATTACTAACAAACAACGGGTTGAATTTATACTAGTGACGCACCGCTCAGCAGTATGGCACAAGACGTGCCTTCGACAAACGTTAACCGGAAAAATCTATTCAATCAGAGACTCAAAAAAAGAAACAAAACAATGAACGCGAAAATGTGGTAGATGGCCTTTATAAGCTAACTACGAGTACCGGCTAAACGCCTAAGAACAACTACAAACACTGCTGTGCTTCAAAAAAAAGAGAAGAAAAGAAATAAACTGGCAGTTTATGATACTTTTTATCGTCGAGCAAAATATTGGAACGGATGTACAGTTTAAAGCACCTCGTATACGTAAATAACGCGATCTGCTTAAAGCACTGGGATTATCAGTTTTCGAACTGACAAGACGCCCTGTCGCCGCATCCGCGACGTTCAACTAGTTTATCATCGTGCGTTAAAAAGGAAGAAAGAATGAAATCATAATCAGTTCAGGACATAACCGCGTATTCATACAGGTTTAAAAATTCATTTCCATTTATATTATGTACAAAAAATGCGTGGGTGCGCGCGCCTGTGTGTGTGTGCACATGTACATACATTCGGTGTGCGTATAAATATCTCTCGATAGAAAATTGTAAGTAGTTCTCGTTTATGTTTATTTGATGATTTAAATTCGTTAAAAATAAATTCGAATTTCGAACGAACACACGAAATATCACGTCGATTATGATAATAATAATAATGTTACATCGAAAAAACTTGATTATCGCGCTAGTGAGTTATGAAGTCCATTTTTCAAATTCGCAAATTCTTCGCAAACGACGCGTGTAGTTTTAGAACTAACCGAAGTGCGGGTGACCCAAAAGCTAAGTAGATAGAAAGAATTAACTTCGTTCAATATTTCTTCATTTTCCTTTTTTTTGTACAAGTGGAAAATGCATCGTTGTTGCGTCATTTTACTTTGAAAGCCATCACCTTCAAAAAACTATATACAATACAAGGAGTTACCCGCTACTATAGCTAACGAATATCCCCCAGGTGTCGCTAGTAGTTTGCCGGTCTTCTGAGCAGCAAAACTCTACATTTCATATTTGAGCGTCAAAAAAACCAGTTCGAGATAAAATTGGTACCGCAAAACCGGGCACTAGAAGCGCCACCTGGTGAGATTGACGGGAATCCCATTCATGCTACGCCTTTGCCTCTCTCTATTTTTGAATATTCTAAGTCTTAAATCATCAGAAAGAACGCAATGGACTGAAAAGCTAACCAATCATATTTGCACCCCCCCCCCCCCGCCCGACTAAATATGCATGCATACTCTATATATTAATGTGTGTGTGTTTGAATATCATTGGTACGTATCGTAGATTTAACGCCTTTCTCTTTATTTTTCGTTTTTATTTTCGTCTTTTTTTTTGTGTAAATTTTCTTATTTAAAACACGCGCCGTGGTTATATATACGTACGTATACATATATACGCTTTGGCACTCGATGCATAGAAAATAATACCAGCAATATCGTCGTTATTTCATCATTAACGCGAAGCCCGTTCAATCCGGATTGTTTAGCGCGCGATCGAAACCTTATATCGTAGTACGTATGTTCGCGCATAAGCGGACTGTTCCTTATAGTCAGATCAAATCCGGATTGACTTATTTAGAGTAGTGTGGTTTTTGTGACGCCATCTTGAAGAATAACGCCTCCCCCACCCCCCCGATTTATCGTTTATTTTTTAAAACATTCAATCGAATGACTATATAACGTTTAGTGAAACGCGCATGATTACGATTACGCGACCAATCAACGAGCACGCGAGAAAAAATTTGTCAGTTTCGGATATGTTTTAAGTACCGGCAACCGAACACTGATTTCGACGTCGAAATTGTCGCGACCCATTTCCGCAATTTCTAATCTATTCCCCGCTGATTTTTCTGACTTGAAATCCGACTACATAGTTCAACGTTGTTACTCCGCGATGTAAGGGGGTTAAATTCAAAAACGTGGAAATAGACCGAGCGTCGAGAACGGAAATAGCGATAAACAACGCGAAAAACAATGATGAATGAGTATGGGACGATCGGTGTAATGTGTAGGTATTGCACAATATTGGCCATCCAGTCGTTTTTTTTTTCTTTCTAAATCAACCCGTCGAAAAAATGCGGATAAAAACGAAATCGGTCGCCTCCTCTGTGGTGGCGGAAACAATCGTCTAAATTTCTCACCGAATCAACTCTCTAATAATAATATCTATATATCTATGTACAAGAAGCTTTCTTTTCACTTCCGAACGTTTGAGCACTATTCTGTTTTTCAGACACACGAAAAAAAAAAAAAACCAAAAAAAACAACCTCTAACGAACTAACGAAAGCGCACTACCCTAACTATCGAAGAGAACGAAGAGAAGGGACGAGAATAAAACGCAAGGACAGACGCGAAGAAAACCCGAACACCAGCGGCGGAAACTGGCAATTTACGAACGAATGGTTGATGTTAAAAATACCGACTGTACTGACATACAGCCATAAAGACAGAACAGTCGAAACCGTCATCGTTAATCAAACCACAGCAAAAAAACATAGCACTAATTATCATCATCATCATCATCATTAATCATAACTAATCGACTAATTAATTTCATCATTTACGACTTATCAGCAGATTAATCTTTCTATCCTTTTTCGTGTTTTTTTTTTCCTTTTTCGTAAAAATCCGCGCGCGCACGAGCGAGAAGAGTAATAACAAACTGAATGATTATGTTACGTAACGATCTACGACGTTTTGAACACGTCGCTATTATGGCGACAACAGCGGACATGTCGGCGCATAGACATCAATGGCACATGGCGAACTGATTTTTTTTTGGTGATGTCATCTGGCCGGAAAAAAAAACAACTAACATTTCTTTACATAGTTTCTAGTTTTGGTGTTTTAAGCTTTAATTCGTTTCGAATTACGGTCGACTTGCTAAATTAATTAATTCGTTCATTCATTCATTCAGCTCTACACGATGTAGATCGATTTTAAACCAGGCATTCGACGATTATCAACAAATTCGTAGAGTGCGTGGATATGTTTACAAAATACGGATTCCTCTCTCTCTCGGCCACACCCCTTTCTCTCTCTCGGCGCTGTCTACCTACGTACGGGACCCCAGGCAAAGTTCATACGCGGCGTCGACGTCGAGTTATTCGTCGTGGCCACCGCTGACAGCGACGGGAAATCTTCGGTGCTGTTCGTGTCCGGTTGTTGATCCCACGGAGCGCCAGTGCAAATGTATCCGCTCGACTTCTGCCCGTTGTCCTGACGCGAGTCGTCGCGCGACGGAACCATGTACTGCTCGAGGTTCTCTTGATCGCGAACGTCTTGCATCTGCGCGAAGAAAAAGGACGGAATAGAAGTTCAGAATGAATATCGCGAAATTTTTATCAATCCAATCAATTAACATAGTCAAAAACGCAAGACATATGGAAACTGTTTGATTTTACGCGCAATTTAACAATCTCAACAAATTTCCAATTTCTGGCTTTTTTTTTCATTTTCCCCAATTTTCCCCTCCCCAAAATCCTACGACTTTTTCAAAGAGAAGAAATATACCCGACTTTTTCCAGGCACGATTTCCAGGCAAGTGGGCACTGTGCCAACGTTATAAATAACAGAATAAATGCAACCTCTCAAAAATCCCAGCATATCTGCTTACTATAATTCTAACTTGCAACTGGGCGTACAATAATTTACGCTTAAAAAACTTACATATTCCTCTTCGAGGTTCAACAGATGATCGCGACAATCGTACACGTTATCCTCGGAGCCGGTGATCGTGACGAGATCCGGATTCGTGTCGGTGCCGCGCGGGAAGCGTATGTCGACCTTGTAATCCTCCATGACCTTCTTGATCGCGCGACCTCGACCGCCAATGATGCGCGAGTGAACGCGTCGGTCGAGTTCCACCTCGATCGACGTCTTCGACTCGAGCTCGCGTACAATCTCGAGGATGTCGGCCTTCGCGGCGCTGGCGTTCTTCTCGTAGCCGACGATCGTGATCAGATCCTCATTCTCCTCTTTGCGTTCGGGGAACTGGATGTTAACATCGTGGTCCATGCGGATTTTCGAGATGACGGCGCCTTTTCGCCCGATGATCTTCGGATGGTGTTTCGGATCGACGTGGATCTCCAGTTTGAAACTCTTCAGCTCCTGAATTGAAACAACAAAATTAACTGAATTTTCTTTAGTCAGTTTTTTCCAAATTGTTTCTAGTTCTTTCACTTCCTATTATTTTTGTTTCTTTGCCATCTGTCCAGCCCAGCTATGTTATAGACACCTAATTCTAGAATTACCGAACCAAGTATCTAATAAAGCGCGAAACATACATTGGATTCTACGGTAATTAGCTAATATCATTTCAGTTTAGGTCTTAATCATGAATCATATTTTTCAGAATTATTCAGCTCTTCAAGTCCCTCATGATTGGTTGATTAACTTAATGGTCTATGAACTATATATACATACATGACATCATCAGTCTTACTAAGGATCCGATTATTTTGTCATTACAGGAAAATCATATCCTTTTTTTATCAAAATTAGCCCTTAAATGAAACTCCTGTCCGGGGAGGGGAAGCCTCCGGATCATACAGTTTAAGTTCTAATATCATCATCAAGGACATGCAAGTATCTAAGTTTGGGGTATGGAACCATCTCCCAAGAGCTAGGCTCCGGCGTCCGGCCGGTTTATAACCTACCCTGTCTTCCTTCTCCAAGTTCAACTGATCCATCTTATCCTGGAGCGCGCGTTTCGCGTCCTCGACGTTCGCCGGCGGTCCAATGATCGTGATGGTGTCGCTCTGGGCAGACGGCGGCGGAATCGACAGATTCACGTCGAAGTCGTCCATCATTTTGCGCACGTCGCGACCTTTCTGTCCGATGATGAAGCGATGGAATTCGTACGGCACGTTGAACTCCTCGGTCACCGGCACTAGAGCCTACAATATACAATAACAACATTTCTTCAGGGATTTGTTAACCAGCCAGTACTGTACACCTGTCGAATACAGTAAAGCTCGCCTAACTCAGATACGGCCAACTCGGACTTTTAAATTACATGATACGGCCAACTCGGACTTTTAAAATTAGACGTGACAAAAACAAAATCATTTTCCGACTTCCTGAGATATTTTACAATCCATAATTCAGACTAGCGCTTAACGGGGACTGATCGTGCCACTCCAAGTTTGTCCGAGGTAGGTGAGGTTTTAGTCTATACCGACATAAAATAGCTAAGCTGGTTTCATACTCCTATAAAATTCCATGGTATCAAAACTTTTGAGACGTATTAAGAAAATCTCAAATTTTGAGATTTTCATCATGATAACATCAAGAATTCTATCAATTTTTTAGTTTCAGCTAGGATTCCGACCACGGACTTGGCTGTTGATAAAATGATTATTTCTAGGGTTCTCAAGTACTACTTACGAGCAAAGCTTCCTTTGCACCTTGGCAATTCTCCGGTTTACCGCTGATTGTAATGATATCGCAAGCTCTCGGCTTCGTGTCATCGCTACTCTCGCTGGCGGCGTCTCCGTTTACCAACTCGTCGCTGCCGTTCTCTGGCTCGGACGTTCCGTTCTCTTTTGGCACTACGAAAATAAAATAGAAGGAAATCGTTATGGAATCGTTTCATCTTCATTCATCTCCTTGTAAAATCGCAATAGACTGCGCTTAGATCGTATTGAACTAATGAATTTGATCCGGTGTGTGAGAAAACATGTGTTACATGCAGAAATTACACCCTTAGAAATTTTGGGCATGTCTTTACGTCTAATGAGTTTGTTCTCATGGGGTTTTGGACGTAACATCCAACATCTATCTATCACCTGAGCATTTCGAATGTAATTCTAATAACCCCTCGCTGTTAATTCGTTTGCCTGACATCCAATAGATGTCGCTAGCGTCTTCATTCAAAACAAACACGGCAGCTCTGGGGTAGGCGAAATACTCACGAATTTTGCCCAATCAATTTAAACCCTAGGAAAATGAGGAATCCGGAAACAATTGAAACCTTTAAGAGGTTGAAGTGAACCAACAAAATGATCTGTAAATTATCAGATTTTGAAATAGATGAATATCTGGTGGAGTGGTTCCTAGCTGCAGATTGACCACCGGCACTGCAAGAAATTCTAACTTGTTTCAAATCTACTATTGGAAACAAATATCGCATCGAATGATTTGTTTCCGCAACATTCGATCGAGTCATCAAAGAAAGACGGGAAAATAATTCTACTTACCATCGCCGTTCACCGGACGATCGGGGAATTTAATTCCGACCTCGTGATCGCGCGTGATTTCTTGTACCTTGTAACCTTTAGCACCCATTACCGTACGGTGATACTTCTGAGGAATGATCAACTCGATCGTCACCATCGAATCCTGGAAAGAATATTCAAATCAAAACGTCAAAAATAGTCAGCGCTCAAGGACAGGCGTAATCAAATAATCAGTGTTCTTTAAAGCATCACCATCAGTAGTAACATTATGATCATTATTATTATCATTATTATTATTATTATTATTATTATTATTATTATTATCATCAATTTCCCAACAATTATCATGATTTTATTATCACTTAGGGTTGAGTTTTCATCCCCTTCTTGATGCACAATTTTGTATATTTACGTATATAGTGATTGAAATTCTTTTGGGTCTAAATAAACTTCAATATAAAGCGAGTAGAATTTCATCATAACGCACTCTGATTCGAAAACAATTGATCAGTTGATGTCAAGAGGCTTTTTTGTCATATCATTAATTCGTTTATCCTGGGTTCTTACAGATCAGGGAATCCGAAATTCCCCCCCTAGCCCTACGGCAACCTAACCCTACGGCAAATTCAGGCGACATTTACCCACAGGGAAAAATAAATCCGGAATTCCATGATTCGTAAGAACGTCGTAATATTCAAAACGTACCAAATCATCGACGATTTCTTGTATTCGCTTTTTCGCGCTCGCGACGCACTCTTTGGACCCTTTCAACACGACGCGGTCGCTCTTGACGCCGCTACGCGGGAAGCTGACCGTCACGCCGCCGTACTCCTCAGCTATCTGACGCAGCACTTCGCCGCGTCGCGCGACAAAGTGCCGATGGTGTCGCGGATCGACGTTCATGTCATCTTCGACGATGTTTTCCTGAAAATGAATAGAAACAAGAGATAAAGCAAACATGCAAACAATTGAGCCCAACAATGCACACGATGCAGGCAAAATGCAGAATCAAATCTGTTTGAATTCAGAATGGCTGTTTCCCAAACCCATGTTTACACAGGAGAACATTTGGAAACTTGGAATCCCTGCGTCGTATGTGTTGGGCTTTCGGGAGAGTTTGTTCAGAAGAAATTATAGTAATCTCTGCTCGAGTCTGATCCGATCAATTCAGAGATTGCACTGTTGATGTATGCTCAAATATTTTTTCACCCGATATATGAACTACGTACTATCCGACTCTGGTAGGGGCACGAATCTGAATTAAGGGTTGACTGTATACGGTATGTTGAAAAGAGGCCAGTTCTGCAGTAGTGAATCAATATGTTAAACATTAAGTGACTGGAATCAAGAAAGCTTATTTCAGTAGAAATTAAATCAACAACTGTGATTCAAAAATTTGTGAATTTAAGAGCTAGTTGCATGCTTTAATCCGAAAAAGAAGATATTTCAACAATCGATGTAGTTTTGTTCCATTTTTAAATGAAAATAAATGACGTTAAGACCCCAAAAACTTATATACGTATCATTCATATGAACAATTTTAAAATGAGGAGCTCGCACGTTCAATGTCATTGCATAATTTCATTGCTTTTTTGCGCAGCCGAATTTATTACTAATTCAAAACGGGAGGCAATATTTCAAAACGATATCCCATTCATAATCATCCGGTGATTACAGTTATATGAAAATATTTACGACGCACCAGATGGCCATTTCGGGTAAATATCGGGCAGCGTCGATTTCGATTACCGTACGCAATTTTTGCATGGATAATTCATGATTATAATTGATATATAACTGCGCTTTGTCGGTGCGGTCTATCTATGTCTATGCGCGGCGAACGAAACAGGTGTTACGAACATGTACATCCTGAATTCAGACGCATCTGGCGATCATCGAGGCGACTCGATCGATTGGTTTATCGAATTTTCAACAGATGTGACAAGACGCGGCGCCTCGTTTCATACACAAGATGTACGCAGGGCCCTGTATATAGTCAACCCTCGATAATCCGCCATTTGACTTTGCCCCAAATTGGTTTTTGCCGGTAAACTTTTGAATTCTCAATTACAAAAATTTGTTCGTTGAAATCCAGTGAAAGAACGTTGATGTAGAGAATATTTATCTATCAGAATAATCATTAACCCTTTCAGTGCTGACTAATTAATACCCTATAGTGCTGGAGATAATTTGAAATTTTTATAAAAATTACACCCTAGTGTGTTGAATAACGGGAATACCACTGTAGTGCCTCTACACCGCGGTGCGGTATATCGTTAGTTACTAGTATTTCACTATGTTTGACAGGTTGCAGCCATTTTTCAAGAGAGATAATTACTAATTACATCAATACACCGCAGTGCGGTGTACTAGCAAAAATCACTGATTTATACACCGCACTGCGGTGTAGATGCACTGAAAGGGTTAAAGCTATTAGCGGTGATAGATAAGAGTGCTATCTATTTGTTTCGTGGAATTTGTAAAAACACCTCTGAGTTGGCGAATATTTCTCGTGGCCTGATAATACTGGCTGGAAATTATAGTCAGCATTTGAATCGTGGTCTATAATTCTAGGGAAGATAACGATTTATACACGACAGTTCATTGAATTATCATATGTAGTACATTGTTCTCGCAGTTACAGGTCGTATGAAATAAGATTTCCCAAGGTTTTCCTACGTACTTCGCATTTAATTTTTCAATTTTCTCAAATGGAAACAGGGCGTTCGTAAAGACGAACACACCATCGCATATCGATGTTATAGCGGTGACTGATTGATGAAGGTGATTATCGAGAAAATTTGCAGATGAAAGTTGCCCTTAGACAAGCAATCGACATATCACAACTAATGCTATGTGAAGCGCGAAATATATTTTCCAAACTAGGAAAAAATTATTATGAAATTCCAAAGTTTTTCCTGATTTTCTGGTACTGTGGGAACAGTGTGTATAAACTCTGCTAAGCTCTCTATACTGACACAGAATATACGAACGTATTCTACTTACCAAGTCGCTGATCAATGTTTCCAATTCCGTTTTCGCACTCTTCACCGAGTCTTCCTCGCCGATGATGTAGATGATCTCTTGATCGGCGTCTTTCGACGACGGGAATATAATTCTCGCGCCCGTACGATCCCTCACCTGCAATTTACAAATCGATATTCAAAAATCTTCTCCGCTGTTCACACGATTCAGGTAACATTTCCTCAAATCCACGGATTAATTCCCAGAATTTAGGAAGAGGGGGGCGCATTCAAAGAGAAGACAATTTTTCGTGAATCTAGGAGACAATTTCCTAGGTTCCAGGGGTTCCCTCAGCCAATCCAGGATAAATGGCTCGTACAATGGCAGGGTGGAGGGTCATCGCTCGGACATTAAAAAATTTTTTTTAAAGATTTTGCCTTTTCCTAGTTTCAGAGTTCTCCCTGACCTATGACCAAATATTCCCAGATTCAATTTTAAGACATCCTCAGTGGGAGCTGTTACGTATTGAGTGGTTTCTTGTGCCACTCATCACCAACAAGAACAAGACATGAAACATTCAAATTCCCTGGCTTTTCAAGAAGAGTCTTCACACATCACCCGCAGGGAAAAATAAATCCAGAATTTCCTGATCTTTCAGAACCCAGTAATTTTCCCCTAACAGCACGTTTAAAACTTTGCCACACTCACTATAAATACTTCTTAATCTCCGGACAAGAGTTTGATGAAAAATCAATTTTCATTATCTAATTATCAATCTTCATACCTTCTTGATATTAGCGCCACCCTTTCCGATGAGGAATTTGTGGTAATTAGGTTTCGCGCGGATTTCCGCCGTGAAGCCCGTTTTCTCTCGCTCGGACGTCTGCTGCAGCAGCTGTTTACGCGCGTTCTCCACGTCGTCCTTCGGGCCGCGAATCGTCACCTTGTCGTTCTTGGCGCCCTCCGGCGGGAAACGGATGATCACGCCGCCGCACTCCTCCATGATCGCGCGGATCAGACGGCCTTTCGCGCCGATGATCGCGTTGTGGTGTTTGTGCGGAATTTCGATCGTCACTTCCTTGATGTTAGCCTGAAAAACGTGAACGCATGGAAAATCTGTTTCCTGGCTGACAGTTCTGGAGTAAAGTTGAGTCAAACAGGGCGGCCACTTTTCTTTGACCTGCTTTTTCCCTGACTATTCCGACATGCAAATTTTTTTAACTGTTAAATCCTACGTGCGATCTAGCAATCTCAACAAATTTTCTAGCTTTTTTTTATACCAAATTCCCTGGCTTTTCCCTGATTTCTGGTTAAGTGGCCACCCTTTCAAATACTGCACAACTGGACAACCTACACATAATTCCTGCATTTAAAAAGGCCTCCCAGTCAGCTAACTCTTAATTCAAACAAATTCGAGCGGCCAAATAGAAATCTTAGTAACAAATTGCCGAGTTACACTTACCAATTCTTTTTGAATGAGTTCAATACGATTTTTGGCTATTTCGACGTTGGCTTTCTTTCCGGTGATGACGATCACATCCGAGTCGGAATTCTCGCTGGGCAGATCGATTTTCGTGTCCGTTTCATCGCGAATCTTAAAAGAGTATAACGCATTGAAATGAAGAACACTTGGTAACCTGTCAGAGGGCGTTTTTAAGCCTACTATACTCGGTTACTTTTCGGTAACCCTTAGTCTTCTCGTAACAGCTTTTATTACTTTAATATCCCACTTGTTTAAGGGATACTTGAGAATCTTGGGTTGATAACCCCATTAGTCTAGATCTTGACAGCTCAAGCGATACTACAGTATCACACTTGCCCAAGCGATAGACTGAGGAATTCTTCCTGGTTCCTGCCAACAGTTGAGACTCTATGGAATGCTCAATTGCCACAGTAACCATTCTAGCATTTCCTTCTAGCTTTGTGAACATTCTACGAACTATTTCGTTATCAATATCAATACCTTTCTGATAGTGGCGCCACCCTTGCCGATGATATTCTTATGGAACTGCTTGAAGATGTGCACCGACGCCTGGTAGTTGTTCTCTTTCAGCTCCTGATGCAGTTTCTGTAAATACTTGTAGCACTTGTCGACGTCCTCCTTCGGACCACGAATCTGGACCACGTCGCTTTTCTTCGCCGGATCCGGGACACTGATTTGCGCCTGTGAAAAGTATAAAGTCCGGTACAAGACTAAATGAAATACAAGCTCGAATATTTCGGCGAAAGGACTGAACTCCACTCGACTTACCTCATTAAACATTTCCCTGATGTCTCGAATACTTTGGCCTTTAGCGCCGATGATTGTCTTGTGGAAGCGTTGTTCAATCAGTATGTCCCGTACGCGTTCGTTTTCCTGGAAAGAGTAAATGAAAACGGTGTTTTTAGTTTAGCGAATTCAGTTCTGGTCAAAGCGGTTTACATACACAACTAAATTATCAACACTATCAATAGCATTGAAACATCTATATCTATGTAACAAGACATCGCAACGCAATCGACAACCTTCAGGCATTCACAATGGTAATGATAGTGTAGAGTCTTGATCACTTTTTGAATGTGTCCTGATAAAATTCAGGGATGAGAACGCCGACCTGTAAAATCGGCGGGTTATTTTTCTTGAGTGACATACGCGAACCAGCTGACGGCGTAGCATGAATATGCATTGAAATGCGATACTTTTACGTGACGACAAGTAAAACAGGCACTGAACGCTTTTACGGTTCACCTGATTACCGATCGCGCCGGACCAATTGAGTGAGATCATCACCCCCCCCCATACTTTTACATCATTTTTGGACTATTTGGAAAATTGATATTTTTCAATACTGAAATCCGCGGGAAACCGCGGATCCGCGGGGAATTCTCATCTCTGAAAATTACCAATTCCGTATGTTTGTTAGTCCATGTTCAGTTAGAAATGCGATCTTGGGCAATCACTTTTTGAAAGAGTGGCGATTGAATGCCCAGTGTTAGGGGGTTTAATCATTCTTTAAAACATTTCCGGATTTTTCTATCTTTATTGTGGGATTCTCGTGATAGTATTGTCACAACACCGGTTGTGTCTCTTCAATGGTTTTCAAAGTGCGGTTATCAAATGATTAATACTGAGTGTTTTGTAGTCTATTTTAAACAATAAAAATCTGTGTCGAGGTCATAATCACAAGTGAAGCCCGGATGATTAAAAAAGTTGCCCAAAAGGGCACAAGTAACCCAGCAAACCTGAGATTAAACACGTGTCTCTCGCGTGTGGAGGCAACTCACCATTTTTTGAGCCATGTCCAGAAGTTCTTTCTTTGCCGTTTGGACGCCTTTCGGATCGCCTTCGATACGGATGATCGGACTGGTGTCGCCGTCTGCCGGTATACGAATCGACACGCCCGTTTCGTTCTTGATGCGCGTGATGTTCGCGCCTTGTCGACCGATGATGTGCCGATGGTACTTCGGATCAATCTAATTAGATATCGATACATCATTCATCAATTCGTTAAGAAGCCATTGTTGTTCTGGCGTGTACACGAATTCAAAATCCTCTAGTTTTTTTCTCAAGTATCACATGAGTGATTTTACAACTTTCCCAAATAGAAATGGAGCCTTTTAAAAGTGAACAGTAAAACGCGTTCACCTCGGGGGAGTTGGATAAAATGTATTTCATAGAGTCTATACTGTACAACCTTTTACATTATTAAAATGAGGAGTTCTATGTACGATAACTGTTGAGTTAATCATTATAATACTAACGGATATTAATGTTTGAAATATAGCCTTATGGAGAAGTATGTATATCTACGTATGCATATGCAGGTAACATATTTTCAAAGCGGTTTTTATGATGAATAGTCATCACATCCAATAAAATATCTACTGGTAACATGTGTTTGGTTCTAGTCGGGTTGGTTTTGGTTAGGGGGAGGGGCGGAAGTTGAATGAATTATAACCCGCTCAAATCACCATCGATGTTTTTACTTCTAAACTCGATATTGAGAAATGGCGACCAAATTATTTCCATACCATCATGCTACAGGCATGTCAATGTTTTGGTTGTGGACTGGTTGATAGAAGTTATTTTTAAGCTATTTGGCCCTGCAGCCAGCAATTGCCATCTGAGAAATATGCTCTACGTAAAGTGTAGAACAAATTTCCTAAATAATTTGCGGATTAGAGGAGACCCTATCGAATTCCCAAATATTTCTGGGAAAAACTATTTTGAAATCGCCAAGTTTATTCCCGATTTCCCAGTACTGCGGGGACTACGCGCCTTTTTTTACATCACTGGGAACCAGTTCGTACTTACCTTAATTTCTACGAAGTCCATTCGACTCGTCAAGTCTTTCACTTTCTTCTCGAGTTCCTCTCGAGCCTGCTCTACTTCGCCGGGTGGGCCCTCGATTACGATTTTGTCCTCGCCGTCGGTAAACTCGATGTGTACCTTGAAATAACGAGGACGAGCAAACGATCAGAAATGGACGATAGATTAAGAATCAGATACTTCGACAGAAGCCAAACTCTTAAAGGCTTTTGATAAAAAATTATTTCATTAATCTTATGAAACAACTTCTTAACAATAAAGTTAAGAAGTTGCACGTTGCCTATTCCAATTGCCTATAATATTTCTCAGAATTGAAGGAGTTTCGGGAATTTTGTTCCAATTTAAGGAGTTTTAAGCACCTTTGAAAGCATTTTATGGTTAGGAGTTTTGAAGGAATCAAGGGAATTGTAGGGACAAGTCTTTCTTCAGATTCAATGTCACATACATGTCTATATGTTTATATAAAGTCAGTTCCAGGAAACCTGTTCAATGATATGTTAGGATTCGACGCGTGGAAAACATATCTACTAGGACATATTCAACTTGGAACTTAAATTCGAGTCTGTGTTGAGTCATAATCAGACTTAAGCTGCGGTACTGTTTATATGTATTTCAGTTACAACTGCGGTAAGCGGGTGTAATACTACGTGGCACAATGGATACAGGGGGTAAACGTACCTTCGGTAAATCTTGCGTAATCTGTTTAACCGTAATTCCTTTGCGTCCAATGATGAACCGGTGCAACCAGGACGGCGCGTCGATTTCGGCGATAATAACGCTGTTAGCCTGGACAAAAAAAAAGAGATCAACGACCTTAAGTATTGAACACCCCATGGCGCGTCAATTTCGGTGATAATTACGCTGTTAGCCTGGACAAAAAAAAGAGATCAACGACCTTAAGTATTGAATGCCCCATGACTCGTATCGATTTCACCGAAAACTAGATCGTTAGGTGGTTAGAGCGTATGTGACCTCAAACTGAACTTATGTAATGATAAAAGTACCCGATTATCTAATATAAGTACTGGAGCTCTGGCAGCTGTTGTGCTTAATGATTGATTATGCTGACACCAATATTGCCGTACAAGCCCTCCTGGTTCTATCATATAGAGGATTTGGATGTGGTATAGAAGAGTGAAGAGGCGAGAGGGAGAGTGAGATATAGAATGAGAGGGTGAGGACTCGGAGGGAGAGAGAGGGAGAGAGATGAGGGTATTGACCAAAACAGAGGCTGCAAGAGAGGGAGGATAACTAAATAGGCAGGGAGAAAAGGGGGGAAAGGATAGTGACTAAGATGAAGGGTGAGGGAAGGGAAAAGAGACTAGAACAGAATAGAGGGAGAGAGGTAAAGAAAGAAGGAGAGTAAGAAAGAAGAGAGAGGAGAGGGAGACAGAAGTACACCGAAAGTTCAGTAAATCTAGGTGAAATTCGGTTTTCGTAGTTAGTCGACTATTTGCGAACTAAGTGAAACCGAATGTCAGTTGACACTTAGTCGGAACTTATACTCCGGAATTAGTCGACCACAAGATCGAGCACGATCGCTGTAGTTCAAACCAAGTTCCAAGATGGCAATCTAGTGAAGTGCATACGACCGAAATTATAGTGAGTCCAATTATCAGCTCCCACTGGCGAGTCGAATAACTACGCAAACCAATGTTTGTCCAATATGAAGTGGTATCAGCATGAGCTGATAGGGTTCCAACTCGGGTTCTTCTCGCCCGTCGAAATTCGCTACGTTACCTTAGCGTAAACCATCGTCAACGCCGGGCCGAGTTTATCCGGTTCACCGCGAAGTGTAATCGTATCCGAGGAGCTGTCGAGCGGCGGAACTTCGACCGAAACGTCAGTGGCAAGGAGTATCTCGGCGAGGTTCGACCCGCGCGGACCGATCACGTACTTGTGCTGAGACTTCCTTACTTCGACGGACACCGGCTGGCACTTGCGGCGCTTTTCTTCGTAGATCGCCATGATCTGCTGGATCGCCGAGTGAACGCCCTCTTTCTCGCCCGACACGGCGATCTCATCTTTGTTCAACGACGGCGGCGGAACGTTGATCTTCGCGCCGGTCATCTCCTGCAGGTCCTTCAGATTTTGATTGTTCGGCCCGACGATGAACGTGTGGTAGATTTTCGGTATCGGCAATCGTTCGAACGCCAGCTTCGACTGGAATAGATGAAAAATTTCACAATTTAAGTCAAAACAGTCGTAATGCTTCTATCCAACTATTTCATCAACCCTTTATTGCATTTACCCTATGGTGCGGTGTATCCATAAAGTATTGTTGATAAGTTAATATCTCTATTGAAAGATGGTAGCACCTGTTAACCTTTTCAATGCTCAAACTTACTAATACCCGAGTGCTGGAAATTTGAAACTTTTAAAAATTCTACCCCAGTGCGCGGAATAAGGAGCATACTGATTTAATGCGTCTACACCGCAGCGCAATGTATAGTTAGCTACTAACATTTGACTTCGTTTGACAGGTGCTGCCATCTTTCATAAGAGATAAAGACTAATTACTAATAACATCAATACACCGCAATGTGGTGTACAAACAAAACACATCTACGATTTATATACCGCACCAAAAATCATCCCTACTTTCGGGCATTAATTAGTCAGGACTGAAAAGGTTTAAGCCGAAAATTTGACTGTACGGCCAAATAACGTCCACTCGCGATAAATACCGACCTGTTCTTCAGAGATGAGCTGAATTTCATGTCGAGCCTTCTCGATGCCATCTTTAGTACCAGTAATCTTGATCACGTCGTCTTTCTCGTCCTGACGCGGAATCATGATCTTCGTCGCCGTGTTGTTCTCCAGTTCCTGGAAAAAATTAACGAGAAAATGTTCGCCGATTGTTTTCAACGCCATGAAAATGAGGAACCAAATCAAAATCACAATTAAACTGATTCAAATGAAACGGATGATTTGATCGTACAATAATCTTTTTGACTGCAACTAACAGACTAAAACTAACTGTAAGTCATACCAATTGGCTTTGGGCAGTATTGAAAAAATTCCGAATAACCTCAAAGGGTATTCCCCGACAGTGGACATAGGTTCTCTGGGATAGATTGCAACAATCACTTCATACAAAACGTGTTCTCACACGTTTAAATGATTTTGAAAAAAACGTAATGAATTTTCAAATAACCTGGACTAAGAGGGTTCCGCAGTTTTTCATATGCACGAAACCATGATCACAACTAATTTTCATACCTGTCGTTTCTTCCCGTTTTTCCCGAGAATGAAGCGGTGATGTTCCTTCGGTATTCGAATAGCGTCGTTGGCTTGGGTTTGTAGTTGTTGGGTGACGAGTCGCCGCGCTTTCACCACCGAGTCGGCCTTACCGGTTATCACTACGGTCAACGATTCGTCCTTCGCGAGACTCATCTCGATTGAAACGCCTATCGTAGAAAAAGTCCAACAAATCAGAAATGAAAGACGAATCCGGTGGGATCGAACCTGCTAAACCCTTTCAGTGCGGTGTATTAAATTGAGGATTGATTTTGCTAGTACACCGCACTGCGGTGTATTGATGTTATAAGTAATTAGATTTTGTTTCAATTGAAAGATGGCCGTACCTGTCTAATATAGTGGAATATTACTAACTATTGATACATCGCACTGCGGTGTAGACCCCACAAAGCAATATGCCCATTATTCAACACACTGGGGCGGAATCTTTTTAAAATTTTCTAAGTCAGCACTGAAAGGGTTCAGGATCTTCTAACAAGTACATTTCATACATTGATGCTTGGTACGTACCAGTTTTTGTCATGATGTCCTGACAAATTCTAGCTTGTTGTTCCTGATCGCCGCCGAACTGTCTTTCGTTCATTTCGCGGTATCGTCGTTCCTCCAACGGTACATGGAATACCTACATCAAATAAACGAAAGTTATTGTTATATCATCAGGGTCCCAACAGATCGCTTATTGCTGGATGTAAGGACTTTTTAAAGGAGAATATTTCAACTTTCGGAGGAATTGTCTGCATTCATATCCCAATTACTGTAGACTTTTCCTTGATTGGTACTGTTAATCTAGCAGTATTTCTACTTGAGTCCAGCACGAGTGAGTGATTGATGCCCTATAGGCCTATCGGAATGTTTTATAGAATACCTAAATTTGATATGTACAAATAACAGTTTATAGGAATTCAGGGGGACTTCGCTATAATAAAGTCCGATAGTGACAATTCATCAGATACTACGAACATAGAAATTTGTCCCAAGTAATACAATGTAATCAATTACGCACTGGATATACAGAACCATCGGTAACCGGTATATCGAACAGATTTTCTGGTCCCGTGAAGTTTCATTGTAACGAGGTTTCTCAGTAGTATCATCGTTCACGACTGTAAGCTGAACATACTAACAATAGTGGGGGGTTCATTTCACGCTTTGTTGAGCGATTTCTAATTATTGCAGATTATTCGGACAGGACTCGCCCAGTTATGATAGGGTTTAAACAAACGGGTGTTCAAATACAACGCTATTTAATATTATTTAATCCGTGGTAGATTGAGGCAGTATTCAATCATCGCGCTATTCACATTTCAACGAGCGTTTGATCGACTGGTCCCAGATGGTCGTACTGTGAATGAAATTTGAAGTGTAGCTGTCGATAAATATACATTATCTACACTTGTTTTATCATAGGCCAGAATACAATAACGATTACAAAACCGCGTTCGGAAAACCTTCAACAACATTCACCTGGAGCCATCCTCTAGATAAAAGGGAAGGCTGCGAATGTGTGAAAACCTTGGAAGAGCTTCGCGCGATTCATTCATTTTGAAAACAAATCAAACTGAATGCTTTTACTGTTACCTTCTGTGCAAAACTGTTATAAACCATCTATGAAGGCCCGCTTTTACTTTAGACCAAAAGTGGTCTTAAATCGAAGAATGGCATTAAATTGTTAGATTGGCTTCGGAACGAAGATGGCCTTAAGAACAAAAGTGGTCTCAGAACAGTGTCAAGTTGTTAGGAACCGAGATGATCTGGTCTTCGATTTAACCGTGCGACCGCAAATGGCCCCAGGTCTCCGCACACAACCCATCCAGAACTGACTATCATTTCATCGGGGAGATATGTTTTTTCGCCATAAATTTAAGTGGTTTGAGATCAAAAATAGCGGATTAATGGAAAATGAAGATTTTCAGCATATATTCAAATAGTTTTAGAGTAATCAAGCTCTTTAGGGAAGTTACAGCAATAGAACTGGTAGTTAGGTACGGAAGTCAATTTGTGTAATTCTCTGAATTATGGGGAGGGGTGCTAAAAACGGATAAATTATGCCTAGGCCTACATAACATGAACAGTCTCCACCGCGGAGATTGTATCGATTAGTATCGCACCTGGGTCGTAGTCGACGATCGCAAGGACAACTTCTTGTTCCACTGGCCGGCGTCGATCGGCGACGCGGCCGGACTGTCGCTGCGTTGTAAACACGGGAAGGCGTCGTCGTACGAGACGACCTCCGGCTGCACGAACGATGGTTCGTACGCTTCATTCTCGATGTTACAGATCTCCTCCTCGGGATTGTTGATTTCTTGGGCCATTTCCGAATTCATAGTCGGTGATTCAAAGCCTAGTTCGTACAGTACTCTGCAACGAGAAAGAAAAAAAATTTAACGTCAACATTTTTCGTTTTTTTTTCAATGGAAAGGGACGACTGTTCTAACACGAAACATTTCTCTCTTTTTTTCTATGGAAAGGGGAGCGATGATGAACACCTGCCACGGAGCGCGCCGTATAATGAAGTACGTCGCTAAATACAGCTGTAAACATAAGCTACATCGACGGAATAATACTGGTATTTATACAGATTCGGCCCAAGAACAATCGATTAATAAAATCATCATTCATGACATCGCTCGCGACAAATCAAGATAAATTATCATCCTTTCGGAAAAAAAAAATTTTTTAAATTATTTCTTCAAATTGATTATAGGGAAACATTGAAATAATATCCTTTATTAAATTGGCAAATTTCACGACAAATCAATAATATACAAATGATAATTTTCTTAATTGAATCTTTCAGGCTAGCGAAAAATAATGAAATAATAATCGCGAAATGGGAAAACCAAATTAGACGAACAATGAGTTTTGCTTTTTTAAAGCCTTCAATTGAAATTTTCAATTCTAATGACCAAATTACATTTGAAATTTTCAAATTATCAATGCCCTCTTTCAATTTTCTCAATTTTTACGACGAAATTAAAATCGAAATTTTCAATTTCAACTCTAATGATAGGATAACCGGTAGACAATTTCACCCGACGATCATCAAGTCGGGCACAACGAAACGTTTATAGAAAAAAAAAAATCTATCACCATAATTCAGCGCCGTTTCCAATTGAAATTACCGATCGGAGATAAATTGAGACAGACGAGATGACGATAAGAACTTTCCGTCAAATGAGTTTCTCGGAAACGCGGACAATGAAATGAAAAACAGATGCGCCTCTGTCGTAGGTCTATGCGCATATATATATATATATATATATATATATATATATATATATATATATAATATGTGTAGATCGTACATATAGAATACATATTTGCAGATGTGACTGTATTCTGTCAGCAGCGCAACAGCCACAACAGCTGTTTACAGCGCTGCGTCTACGTCAAACAAGGAAAGTCGCAACGGAGCGCGCGTTAGGCCATAGCCCGATTCAGCACCAGGCGACTGACTGACTAGTGAATTCTTCGTTCGTATCGTCGCGAATCACAAATTCGAGACTCTCCCGATGCGCGAATCAATACATGACAAACAGCAAGTCTACGAGTTGCGATCACCCGACGAAAACATCGATTTTAGACATTAAAAAAAAAAGGCCGCAATTGAACAATACACAGAACCACGGTTTCGACGAGGGATGTTAAATATTCGAGTTATTGCGCGACTATCAATATTTTTTTTCTGCGTCCTAATTCGCGATAGGTCATTCCGGCATGTAAACAGCTTAGAGAACGCGCGCTAACACCCAACCCCTGAGTATAAACGGCGCGCTAATTCTAATAGGCATATTCCCGGAAATTGGGAAAAACGCATCATTAGCGATTGAGATATCTCGACGAGTATTTCAGCTGACAGGACCTAGTTCTGTGTGGCTCTCTTGTTGAGTTGACTTTTAGGGGTTTAAACATCGGTAATGCAAATTCAACGGACTATATCCTGTACATCCGATTTCAAAATCAACCCCCCCTCCACCTATTTCACAGAGACCATCGTAACTATCTAGATAGAGAGAGAGAAAGAGAGAGAGAGGGTCCTAAATGTTGTGTCTTTTGCTTTTAATTTCTTCAATGGCCTACTAAATTTGCTTTTAATCTTATAAATTTTGAATATAATGGGTTTTAAACTTATCATCTGTTCTCCACACCGCTATTCTTACCCCTATTTCGTTCTCATCAGGTGTGGTGGCTTTGTAAGGAATTTCAAATCAAATCGAAATCGACCAATCTATCAAATAAATAAACAACAGGGACGATTCCCTATTTCAGGAACAAACTGGAAAATGAACCCATTTCAACTGTCTCGAGTGGAAACATAACCCAAAAAAAATAAGAAAAAAAAATACAGAACTTAACTAGGTCTTGTCGATTAAATTCGAATCGCTTCGTCCATTTATAAGCGACGGTTTTATAAATAAAGGAATCCATTATTTAGAGTTGATTACGAGTATACGAGCAATCAATAATCAAGGATTCCACTCCGTGGAGAAGATGCATTAGTAAGTCGACAACATTCGCGTTTCAATTCCACTTTTCCCTTAATAAGTAAATCAACTCAATGCTAATAACGCTCGAGAACTCGCAGTAAACAAAAGATTCATTTCGCCTATTCTGATTTCTCAGTGATAATCTTTTCGTGCTTTTTATCAGTGAACCGAATAAAGGTCGCCATTGAATAAAAGCACTTCGAAAACAGGTCGCAGATAAAGTTATTAAAAATATTTGGTGCGATGGGCTGTTTGATGAACGAGAGTGCAATTTCTTTCTCAGAACAAAAAGTACGACTAACAAACACGTATAAAAGGTATGGTTTATGGCTATGGAGCGAAGGACAGAAAAATGGATTTCTGTCCTAATCTGTCGACTCGGATTGCGCCACTCACTCAGGGCATTACTAACAAGTTCGGGGTATTTCTTCGCGCAGCGGACAAGAACCTATGACTGAGAGGCTGCGTCACTCAACAGGATTCTAAAGCCTAAACGCGCCTTGAATCTAGTAGTCGAAAAGGTACATCACACCAGACTACTTCTTATCTGTGATTTTTCACCATAAAAATGAGAGTAATTCAACACGGAAAATAGTGGACTTATTGAAAATGGACTAGAAATTATTCTGACCTTGTGAGAGTATTGATATCTTACGGAATAGTAGAGCTTTTCAAACGGCTAGAAACTACTCTCAAATAACAGAGTCGTAGTGCGAGGTCTGGGTGCACGCCTAAAAGATAGTCAGATGCTTAAATCGCAATTTCAAATCCGTACTAGTTGAAAATGATTGTCAGCACGGGCTATCGGGGAATGCGCCTTCTGTAAGAGGAAATTAATCAGATCGGGTTTTAATACATGAACTGCTGTAGACATGAGAGTATCGATGTTACCCAATTTCGCGCAGCCAGCTGACAATATTTGCATAACAACAATTGCGTCAGTCGGTCTATATAGCCTATAGGCCGTTCCTTTCGAAACCTATCGATATCGCGTAGCCGGCAGTCACGAGTAATAAACGTGGTTTCAGCAGACAGACGCACTATACTCAACGTGTACCGTAGTACACTGTATGTATCGGGCATCTTTATGATTAAGGTTATGCAGGAATCGGGGATTAAAACCCGAAAGCCACACACTGTCGTCGCTTTCACGACGCAAATTCTCATGACCGCTCGTGACCTTCGGGGGAAATTCGCCACGCGCGAAGCTAGCTTTTTAAAATCACGCGTATCGATTAAGATGGCGAGAGCGTTCACTCTCCGCTCTATCTAGCTCGGTGAATTCATTCAAATCACCGCTAGCACAAATGGTAGGCGGTTCTAGCTTGAGTCTACGACTCTACTCTTTGCACCACCATTTCCTTTACGTTTCCAGGGTTTAGAGCAAAGACCTAGGCCTATGTAAAACATAGAAACAACAATGTTTGATCTTGGAAATATAGATTCCCGAAACCACGTTTCACACACACGGCACAGGGAAATGCTCAGAAACATGTTCCTAGCTCCGGTTTCCGTGTTTTCCTATGTCGCGGGCATTAGACTTTTGGCAACTTACGCGACCAATTTTGTTGGCTTGGGTAATGATTTCTTACTAAACGTATATCGCTTTACGAGACGAAATGAACCCATCGTTGCTTGCCTCAAATCATTTATCTTCCAGTGTTGCCAGCACCTAGCTTTGCTATATCCGGAAGTATTTATTGACATACACAAACTTGCGAGCGCCGAAGGCGCGAAGCCATTTCGGGGGGTTTTGGGGTCCCCTCCCCCCCCAAGAAAATTTCAGAAATTAGAAGCGTTTTCCGAGCACTTAGAGCGATCGTGAACCCATGAACAACTTATTATATTCTGGAAGGTAATGGCTATTTCCAATGTGGCACATCCTCATTCGTTGACGATCAGCATCTTCTCACGCATTACGGGTCGAGTCCTGAATTATTGCAGTTCAAATGCGCCGATGAACGCTCACAAATTCAAGATCGTAGCGCTTGAGCGCTTAGTTGGCAAGGAAATATTTAAAATTTCGTTAATAATCAATTTTTGATTTCCGGAACTCCGGAAATTTCCGGAAGTCTGGCAACACTGATCTTCAAATGCCACAAATGCTCTCCAGCGTAGCAGGTTTTTTGTCACCACCTGCAGTATAGCGTAGCGTGTAAGGAAATCACATTTTTACAATCCTAAAACCTGCCACTCTTTCCGCCACTAAGAATCCTGCGAAAAAACAATTCTCCTCTAGACTAGCCGGCTATGCAAGAGCCGGTCGCCGCGAACGAAGAATTGCGTTTTTACCCGACGACCGATGGGGAATGAAAAATTGCAACAACGCGGAATCGATCGCGTTAGCCGCGCTAGATTAGTCAGTCAGCGGCGACGACGACGAAAAAAACGCGAAACGACGATCGAACACGGCGAAGCAGAAAGCGTAACGACATCACGTACAGAGTCGACGTGAAATACACACACGCGCCCGGTCGGTACAAACGCGTTATATAGTCAACATCGCGATCGTCGGTTCACAGTGAGACAAGTCATTTCTCGCACTGTTACGAGTAGTTTTACGCTAGGCCTAAGCTAGGTTGATTATATAATCAGCCATTGTTCCGACGACCGATGAGTGCGCGTTTTTTTTACAGTCAGCTGTTCGGATCAGAATTGACCTATCAGGGCGAGCTATTTCAGTCGGGCATCGCTCAAAATTGACCAATGAGCAAACTATCTAAAAGTCTTACGAAGTTAATATTTATATCGGCAAATAATGTTTTAAATAATTTTCAGTAATGGTCATGGGTTCGAGACACTTCTAGTCAGATTGTTTAGTCAGAATTGACTTACGAAGCAGAGTTTGTTCATGTACTGCCAGCCGATCAGGAACTGAGTCATTTTCAGCTCCAAGTCGCCAGAGTGCATTGAAAACAAGACGCAGCGATGGTTGTAGAATACGACGATATTTCTAGCAGTTGGATTTTTCGCGAAAATTACGCAACAGTTAAGAGTTAAGAATTGGTTAGATAAGATTTCTACACCGAACTAGGTCAAATACAATATCGGGTCATAATCTCCCCGCCAAAATACATTCCTTATGAAAACGGGGATTTGAATCAACAATTCGATTTCAAAGTCAAAAATACGACATCGAGACTGGAGTGGACGAACTGCCCAGGACATTACTAATTTCTTTTCGCATCAGGCCTCGGTCACATTAAGTTTTTCGTAAGCCAATCATTATTTCGAGATAACATTGCCAATAACGGTTTATCTATCTTACTAATGTGACATGCTAACTCTTTATCTTCTAGATTCACGGCTAAGCCAACTAGGCTAACTGATTGTTTCTTGAGCCAGATAATACTGTATTTGTTATTAATCAGCGTATAGGGCCTGTATATATATATATATATATATATATATATATATATATATATATATATATATATAGGCCCTATACGCTGATTAATAACAAATACAGTATTATCTGGCTCAAGAAACAATCAGTTAGTCTGTAGTCCTAATATAAAAGTTCAACACATATATATATATATATATATATATATATATATATATATATATATATATATATATATATATATATATATATATATATATATATATATGTGTGTTGAACTTTTATATTAGGACTACACTGATTTGTTAACAGAGGGACTGACCTAGATGGTGGACTCTGCATAAGGGTTGCCACCTTCGCATCCAGTCAAAACCTGCAATATCCTCTCAGAAATTGAATCTTTCAAATATATTTCTTATCATCTAACACTGAAAAATGTACGGTTCAGTTCTCTCCAGACCAATACCTTATCAACTACCCCGGTATATCATTTAGTCTTAATGGAAAAAAATCTGATGGAGCCTGACGATGTAATAAATATCCTACTGATTAATTTCAGCTTATTCTATTCATTGAAGATTTATGAATTTATCACCCTAGTAAAAATTGATACGATCAATTAGCAGAAATAGGATGTTGGGGAGTTAAGGCACCTGAAGCCAAATATTACATACAGCCTAACAAGATTGCCTCCGTATTGCCTAGCCGAATTTTCACTGGAAATTGCTTTACTAATGAGATAGACTTGTTTGAAGTGTGGAAGAAATCAACGCATTAGAAGACCAGCAGAGTAACTACACTAGCAAACCTGGTGGATCCTCACTTAGACCTTGGGCCTATCACGACTATTACAGTAACAGTTCAAGTCTAGGCATCTAGGATATTATCCAGCTTTAAGGTTTAAATCAGCCTGAATTAACGCGGGTTTTTATTAGTCCCTATCGAATCCAGAATACTGATCTGGCGCAATCGTTCCGACCAAAATACGCTCTATACCAATACCGGAATAGTATGATCTATAGACCTGATAGAAGACCATGGAGTCTGATGAAATCGGGCAAATATGTTCCTTCGAGGCCCGTTCACATCGCCTAACGATTGAATTTGACACTTACCCCAAATCCCTACTCTTTTAGAGAGTTCTACCTAATCTTGTTATATAATTAACTTCAATCTCATTTTTTGACTCAGCCCTGGTCCTAGGCCTACAAGCCATGAACTAACGTTTTAATTGTCCTTATTTTGACATAGAAAAAGATAAAATCAACGAATCACATGCGAGTAATTATGCGGCTTGTATTGTAATAAAAATATTTGTTATTGTTGAAACGTGTCGTGTGACGGCACGTCGTCGAGTCCCGAGACCGAAATCATCATCACTCAAAAAGGGCCGAAAAATGCCGTTTTCAACTCACCAGTACTGCGTCCGCAAAAAGTCCGTCCTGGAATTGAAGCTCGAGTCAATACGGCTTCAAAGTGGCTGTATGTCAGTCTGAAAAAACAAACGGAAGCCGTCGAATTACGACCGAAAACGGCAAAATTCAGGGGATAATTTTAGAAGTACGGCCATTACGCACCACGGACAAAAGTGGAAGGTTCCTTTTGACGTCACTAGTGTTATATACGTGAACTGCGCCGATATGAAACCGCGATTCTGATTGGTCCACTTTGGCAAATCCACCTGCGTCGCCCAATGATAAGAGCTCTTCTATTTTGGTTCGATTAGATGTCGTTAGTAGGTTCGAGTCCCGACAACATTTCTATTTTTGAATTATAGATTGGAAACCTTTTCGGTCAATCATTTTCTGAAAATATATTCAGCATTAGTTTTTTTGTCTTAGACATGCTTCAAATTTGTAAATCGAAGTCGAATAAAAAGAGCTGTTTTTTTCATTTGATCGAGTCTTAGGTTCGAATCCCCAGATTTCAGAATTCTCGAATCGAAAATATAGTGTTCCCTCGTTTCGGTCGAGGCAAATCTCAAACTATTAATTCCAAAGCGTTTTGTAATGCAGAATCGTTAGTAGTCACCAACTTAATCCTAACCCTGACTTTAACCCACTCAATGATGTTTTCCCAACAAGCCACGGAAATTAATTCAAGACTAAGAAATTTAACTAAACTAAGTATCTTTAATATAGATCTCAGTTCAGTTTACAGACAAACAATATCTGATGAAAAACATGTCATCTTTTTCATCAGGTATTGGTGAATGAAAAAAAAAACACATACTGTTGAAATAACAAGCGTTGATTTTCTTACAAACAGAACAACTGAAATATGATTATCTAATTATAACATGATATACTATTTAAAAGTAAATAGTGCTGTTCTGTGTAACGATGGCTTAATCACTGGGGTCAGCGTTTACATGCGTTCCTCATAGTCAGCGAACAAAATAAAAACGACTGTATTTTCGCGACAGTCTGCGATCATCGGGACTCGAACTCGAAATACATTCTAAAAATAGATATTACAGCGATGAGCTATAAATAGCGATAGCTCTGGAAGTACATAACGATTCCGCCGTTCCCAGACATTATTCATTCGACAGTCTGGAGCTAGACGGACACGGATCCTCCCCTCAAATCGCAATCAAACGGAGGTAATTTTTTTCACAGATTATAATTGCTTGCTCAAGCGATACTGCCTGTTGATATTTCTGATCGAAAACCGTGTTTTGAAAACAAATCAAATACGGTTCACTGATTTTGTATATGCAATGTGATGTTTTTTTTTGTTATCATATTATCATGTTATTGCTAGGTTTTAATTTCTTAATCCATTCGTAATCAGTTATTTCACTTTTGATGCACGATCCAAAGCTAATTGGGAAGATATATATTTGAAATTTGAAACATATTTGAAACATATGAACAGTGCTACGTTAGCATATGATTTACCAATACAACCTTGTAGCCTACGAATAATAAACACGGGATAAACGTCCTTATTTGATTGTGACACACTTAGGATGGTAAAAATCCTGTTCAGTGATTTAAGCATTTTCCGATAGATGGCGAAGTTGAAATGTTTGCATTTTCGTTGAAAATTTTGTATCCTATTTCGCCTAGTAATTCCGGTGAATTTCTGCGAGTTTGCGTCGTACGAATTTTTTTCAAGGACGCGAACATTTTTTCGCTGTGCAAAAAATAGATTTTTCTCTTAATTTTTCTGCGACAGAGAACTGAGCAATATGTTGAAGAACTGGCAATACATTATGCGAATTTATATTCGGCACCTTATGATAGTTTCTATCGCTTTGTTGAGATTTTCTCCTCACTTTTTCCAATTTAATTCGTTTATTTCGTTTTTATCTCTTAATTGGAAATATTGATATCGTCTTCCTGAAAATATATACAACTTTTGCTCATCTCATTCAAAAGCACACTGTTCTAACAAATTTCAAGTGGCATTTTTGAAATTTTCAGGACCATCAAAACGTAGTTTTTTTAAAAATGATTTTTACAATTTTCAATCATAATTTTTTCAGTTTTTATAAAACTGAAGAATATCAAAGAAAAACTTGGTGTCAATCCGGAAGATTTCCGATTCTAATTCCGAGGACTGTGTATCCTGAATATCATTTCGGAATCTTTATTAAGACATCAAACCGCGAAGAGATGTTGGACCCGTGTGATGAGTATGATGTAAAACTAGTGGTAGTGGGCGATGGAGGCGTCGGTAAAAGTTGTCTATTGAAAACGTTCTCTTCGGGTAGTTTTCCCGGTGAAAATATACCGATTGTCTTTGATAATTACTCACAGAATATGCTCATAGATGGCCGATCATACAACGTTGGTTTTTGGGACACGCCAGGGCAGGTTAGTAGGATGCATTCGGCGAAAATATTCGTTTGTCGTCTCGCGTGAATGATTTTTCGATTTTGCATGGAAGTGTATGATCCGGGTAAATCACACATTTTACATTCCCTTCGTCTTTCGATTCCACGAATCGAGCGAGGTACACTACATTGCAAGTTCAGAAGTGATTTCGTCATACAGGTCTGCAGCCTTAATACACTCCAAACCGTCACCTTGAAACCACTATCAAAGTCTAAACGATCACTTTTGAACGTTAAAATGACTTTATGGCTTTTGAAGACACATTAAAATTAGTTTGTTAATCACCAAAAGTCTGTTTTGGCCAACCAGTAGGTTGACAATTGCATTTGAATTGACAATGCGTTATTTTCTATGGGGACGAAAACATCCCGATTCGGAAAATATATAATTATCTCCAATTGAATTTTCAGGAGGATTACCATCGTATACGGCCGTTGTACTATCCCCACACGGACGTGTTCCTCATGTGTTTCAGCCTCGACGATCAGTCTTCATTCGAAAACATCAGAGAGCAATGGCTACCGGAAGTGAGACTTCACTGCCCGAATGTACCCTGTTTGATCGTCGGATGCAAAGCTGGTGTGTATAATTCTATGCAACGGTCAAATCACATTTCGCAATGAAAAATGAAACTCCAATTTATTTCTCCATTTTAATCATTTCTTTTCTGCACTGCCTTTTGGTTGGTTCTTAATTGGTAATGATTCGTAATGTCTTATCGTAAGCGGTTGATATTAAGCCATTAAGCATCAACATTCTAATTTCCAGCGTTTCTGTTTACTAAAAGATTCGCCCGCAAAAGAATTGAATAGCAAAAAAATACAAATTCCAATCTTTCCTCAATTTGAAAATTTGTCATTTTCTCCAGCCCATATGAAAAGAAAAAAGAAACTTTGAAAGCAATTTTCCACTGCCAGTACATTGGTGAATTTCCCCATTTAGATTTGCGATGGGATACCGATGCAAGCTCTAGGACATTAGTTTCAACTAAGAGCATTCAACAGTTGTCCAAAGAACTGAGATTCGATTACTTCGAAACTAGTGCGAAATCTTGTGTCGGCCTAAAAGAAGCGTTTGAAGCAGCGGTAATGTATCGGGCATGACCATCCAATTCGAAAAAGTTTAATGTCGATTATAACTATTTCAATTCATGTTATAGATTAAAGAATTCGAACTCGAAAAATCGCGCAGATCGTTAAGAGGGAAATTACGTGGCTTCGGGCGCAAGCGAAAACCGTTGCCGATCACACCTATCATGCCCCCTGTTGGTAAAAAGATGAACTACGTATGCCACTGAGAGGTGTTACTCGCGTATGGTTATCAACAGTTATTGATTATTTCAGGTAAAGCACCTGTGGTTGTAGTTGAGACGTCCAGATTTGCGTCAGATTGGAAACGAATTTTGGAAAGTCCTCGCCACAGTGACGTCACGTTTCTGTTAAACGACGGCCAAAGACTCGACGCCCACGCGGTTCTACTCGCCAGTGCGTCCGAGTTCTTCAGGCGAGCTTTAGGAATAGAAGCCGTTGAGGTGAAGAATACGTTATTCGTTGAAAACTTTGTAGATAGTCCTTTGAGAATAAATTCAATCTTTGCTCACAGGTTGGCGCCAAACCTATCAAAATAGGCCTTGGTGTATACAGATACCTCCAAAAGTATATGTATTTTAAATAGCAGGCCCGTGCCCAAAAAATCTCGAGTTCCACTATTTTTTGTCAAGGGAAATTTCTTAGACTTGATTTCACGTCTCTCGTCTCTCGCACTTGCTCACATTCATATAACTATGATACAGATATAGACACTGTTATCAAAAAATTTGCCAGTCTCCATAAACGAAGGATGAGAATGCAGTACATGTTGTTCGAATAATAGACCTAATAAAAACTTGTTCTGAATATGTTTCGAGGATTAATTACTCATTTTTTCAGTGACATTTTTTTATATAAAATATTCACTAGAATTTGGTCAGAAATGCATCTAAAACGTTTCCATTTTCAAAATTTTCTTGGGAGGACCCCCAAACTCCCCTTAGCGGTCGCCATCTAAAGCAATCAAAAAGTTCAACCCACTCTAAATTCGCACCCACCCAAAAGAGTGGCTGCGTACGGGCCTGAATAGTATATGTATATGTTTGTAAATAAGGTTTGTTATTTTTTTTAAATGCTGATATTTTCTGTTTTTGTAATGATTTTAAATACTCTCCCTTCTTCCATATACCATGGAAATGGTTGGAGTGTGAATGAGATTCTATTTTAATTCTTTTGATCATTAAAACGCTCACCGATCGCTCTACATTGTCGTTTTGATTAAAATTGTGATTCACTCCACCTCCAACAGTTTCTGTTCATTTTACAGAAAAACCAGTTGTCGAAAGTGAAATCGCAGTATCAGGCAGTTTCGCCAGACGCTATAAACGCTGGTAGCGTGCGAGGAATAAGCGGTGTTGTGAAAGAGAAAATAGATGGCGCTGAACGGACTGTATTTACGATTTCCGACGAAATAGCACCGCAGAATTTCGTCTACATTTTAGAATACCTTTACAGCGGTAAATATTGATGTTTCTAGGCCCGTTATGAGGGTGATAGTAGCATCTATTGGCCATCCAGTTTTGTAGACTAGAACTACTGACTCAGCATACCTCCGATCCGTATCTCGGAAAATCGCCTTGATCAGAAAAACCTTTCAAATCGAATAACTCAAACTCCAAAATTCCAATACGTCTGCTATGGTTCTTAGACTCACCACTCAGATGATGTTGGACGGTTCTAAGAAATCCGAGGGATGCAGTATGTGTCTGAGTACGATCAACCCTGATCTATGCGAAAACCAAGATAAGGGTCCACAGTTGTCATTTCGAGTTGGAATGTGTTTTCTCAAAATGTCAAGTCCCGGGTCCCTTCAATGTCTACTCTATTTAAAGGTTTGCCGAACTTCAACGACAGCGTTCCCGGTGACGAGGAACTCGAAAGTCTGAAGAATACCGCCGACATTTTCGCCTTGGACGAATTGGTAAAAATCTGCGAAAACCAGTCCAACGACGAAGAATGTCTGAACCCTAGTATCGGAACGTATCTGAGTGACGAAACCGGCCAGCGCATGAAACAACTGTTCTTCAACAAACCGCACCTCGCCGACGTCATCTTCAAATTGAACGGTATTTTCTTCTACGAAACATTTGCTTCTTTTTTGCAGAAAATTGCTTTGATCTATGCCAGCACGCGGTTTTGAATTTGAAACTAATCTACAAATATATGTATATAATTCCCTTTGGATCATTGAATGAGATATTTCCATGAATTTCTTTCACACAGAAAGGGATCTCAAACAATTTATTTCTTTTACTGATATAATTTTGGATTTCTGGACGCCGTAAAAAACCGTTACAAAACAGGTTTATACATTGATAACTACGAAGCATTATTCAATAGATCGATGTGCACTACGTCATTAATAATGAGGTTTTTTTTCAATTACAATTGTGAATATTGGCTTTATTTTGTAATAAAATCTAATTTCATGACTCATTTTATTTATCGTATTTTTGTGTATTTTTACTAATGAATTAATATGAGTGGATGTGAATGCGTAACTTTCTTATTCGAGACGTCAATAAACTTTCAAGTTAGGTTTTCTTGTTTCTAGATACGAAGGTATACGCTCACAAGGCTGTGTTGGGGGCGCGATGTGAAGTACTGTCGGCGATGTTCAGCGGTAATTTCAGCGAAGGGACCGAATCGTGCTCCGAGGTAAACACCATTTCCAAAAAATCCGTTGAAACCATACAGTTGTCTCTTAACCCCATATTTACAAATTCTTCTATTTTTCGGGGTGTATCAAAGGTCAGGAAATAAGATACCGTTACTACCAGTTCACGTAACAGTTTATTTTCGGTCGCAAAATATTTTCTTTGAGCCATAATATTTTATATCTTAAGCCAGTTACGAAGGTCGAAAAAGCTTTACGGCAAACAATTAAATTCTAGTTATTGTATCTTTACCAAACTTGAACGATAAACCCTCCGAAAATGTATTAAGTTTTTTTTGCAGATAAAAATTCCCGATGTCGATGAAAAAACTTTTCTAGCTTTGTTGGAATTTCTTTACACCGACCAAGTGCTGATAGAAGATGGCGATGCGATTGGTATTCTTGTATTGGCCGATCAGTACTGCTTGCCGAGATTGGTTAATCTATGCGAATTGTACATCACCGAAGAAGTCGGCAGGGCCGTGACTAAAAACATCGAAAAAGCCGATATAGACGTCATATCGCTTCTATATACGGCGGATGTAAGTGCAATCACCAGATGGCGCTACAAAACACAAATTTATTCAAAAATATACGACGTTTTGATCTCACCCTAGAGATCATCGTTACACTGGGTTGTTCATAATGAAAACCAGTTAAGGCTTTAAGGCTTCCAAATGTGAGAATTAACATCGAAGTCGATTTTTAACTTCCAAATCCGAAGATTATCAAATGAGTCATCGGATAGGCATAAGATTAACTTTTTCACTCAGTGTATGGTACTAATAGTTGCCTAATGAGTAAGTTGTATCGAATTTATTTGAAATGTAGAAAGATATTGAGGCAGTGCCCACTAGCGATCCTAGCTGATTATCGCTGAATCCTCGCTTGCCACTGTTGCGTTGCCGGTATCCCGATCAATACGTTCGTTCTCGCAGTTGACGAATTCGGATATTTCCTTATTAACAAAACTGAAACGAGGTAAAAATTATATTTGAAATATATTGTACAATATAAAAAACTCGTTTCGCTTTTTGAATTTGAGAAAAGAACGCTAACTAAGTTACTATTTACTCGCCGAGTGAAGAATTTAGAAAAAGCGTGATATTTTTGAAATGGCCGGGCTGGGAGTGAGGAAACGTACGTTACCTCGGCGGTCCTAAAGATATCTTTATTCACTCAAAATTTCTTGTATTTTGCAGCGTCACAACGCCGAGCAATTAGTAACATGGTGTCTACATTTCATCAGCAGTAACTACATCGCCTTCGAGAACAGGCCCGACTTCTGTAATTTGAAAGGCGAGTTCCTAGATCACGTCGAGAAGCACCGCTGGCCGCCTCTGTCGTATCTGAACGAAGTTCAAGAATACGAAATTCAGATGACAAAACAAGGCGAATCATGCCAGGTCATGTAATCACACGAACTAAAAAAGGGTATAACAATGGAAAGTCATTTGCGGAAACTTACAATGGTATTTTTGTGTGGCGCACACAGAAATCCGAGAAATCAGCATGGTCGGATCGATCTAAATACTCATAAAAAAGACGGCTATTCTGTTTGTGATAGTGAAGACCGATGACACTTTATTAATATCTATCTTTAAATACATTGTGTACATAGCTTAAATAAAATAAGTATTTCATGTCTTCGAATAAGATAATTCTGTGATCCCAGCCACTTTATATAAGGGCAATCCACGCAAACACGCGGCCCCTCGATCTCAGCCACTTTAATTAAGGGTAATCCACGCACGGGTATGTCGGTTTGTCGGTATGTCAGTTTGTCGGTTTGTCGGTATGTTCGCACGTCCCTATAGCGTAATGTCGTAAGATTCAATCAGTCTAATATTGGCGGATTTATTTCAAATACCAGTCCAATGTGATAAGTCTCTGCTGGAACTATTTAATGCTTATTATGGACTTGAGCCCGTCACTTTTAGGAAGGCACCTAAAAAAAATTTGGTAATTTTGTGTTATTGATAGTAACTTCTTCATGTTTTGAGATACAATGTACAATTTTTCATTGAGGTTAAAGTTTTATCTGAGGATTTTGTTGATACTGCTTGCATGTACATATTTTGTATTTCGTATGAATAAAACCCATTTTGTTGAAATGATGATATTTCGAAGCGAATTACTTTCACTCAGTGAGGCGAACTAGAAAATGTCGCCTAGACACAACCGAATACAACATTCTTCCTAACAGATATATATATATATCCGGAGCCTTTTTAGAATTAGCTAATTTTGATTCGACGTATGGTCAGCATCAGATTCGTATTCAGGATTTTGCATGAATCTACAACTAGGTCTGGGCATTTGAAATTTTCTATCCACAGAACGCTTATCATTCTTATCGAAGTATTTGTTTAACATTTTTCTCTACAAAAATCACGCATATTCGACGGACAAAGGAGGTACAAAATTAACAAAAAGACACATATATCTCAAGGGTTTCGCTGCAATATACATATATACATATGTCGGCTTTTCGACATAAACACGTAAAATATTGATTATTTAAAATATTTTACATAACAATATGTACAATTATCATGTTTGTATATGTACATACATGTACATTATTACAGAGTGAATTGAATATATCTCCTAATAAGAAACGCCTCTAACAAATCTACTCTTCTACGAGTCAATTCACCAATTCATTTCACGAATTCGTTACTCGCAAATGAATAACTTTGTTATTTGATTTCACTTTTCACTTTACATGGTGACAATGTAAAAATTCAAGAAATTTTACAAAATGGAGGATTTTCTCTCTCATTCAACTGAATGAAAGGAGACTTTTTAGCAATCCTTCTAATTGGTACAGAACTGGGAAATATATCGGATATTCAGTTGTTGTCCACGATTTTTGGGATTCTGTTAAGACCTAAATGAGCCCCAAAAAGTAAGCAAAATATCCCCAAAAAACAGGTCTCATCCATTAATAAATAGACATTAGTGTCTGTGGTACATCAGACACTAAGGTTCTTGGTGAAATTGAGCTACGGTCTCTCGCTTCCGCTCGGCCAAAACCCACTTCAATGTTTTCCGTTCACGCCATGATGTTTCAACGGACAAACACATTAAGGAATTTACTAACGAAACTAAGTATCTTTGATATCAATCTCAGTTCATTTCATAGACAGACACGACTGTTCTCTGATTCTGGTGAAATACATGTGAATCAATGAAACTAACGTTAAGGGCTGTTGAATACCAGCGTTGATTTCCAAGCTAACTGAATAAACGAAAACTGGAATATGGTTATCTAATTATATCATAATGTATTATTCAAAAGTTACTTAAACAAAGGTAGCGCCGTTCTGCAACTACGGTTTAATCAGGGGTCAGCATCGGTCAGCGTTTACCGATGCGCTACTAACGTAATCAGTTAGGGAACAAAATAAAAACGACTGTGAAACACTAACGCGGCAGAAGTCTGCAATGCGGGACTCGAACTCGAAATACATTCTAAAAATAGACATTACAGCGAAGAGCTATAAATAGCAATAGCTCTGGAAGTATATAACGATTGCGCCGTGCCAGTCAGAGCATTATTCATTCGACAGTCTGGAGCTAGACGGACACGGATCCTCCTCTCAAATCGCAATCAAACAGAGGTAAGAATTCTTTCACAGATTATAATTGCTTGGTTAGAGTGATACTTTTGTTAATTTGAAAAAAGTAAATACGGTTCACAGATTTATGTATACAATGTTATGATTTTTTGTTATGATATTTATTATGTTATTGCTAGGTTTTAATTTCTCAATTCATTCATAATCAGTTATTTCACTCTTGACGCACGATTCAAACCAAATTGGTATATACAATGTATATATTTGAAATTAATGAAATTAGAAATCTTTCTACTGGCGTCCAACCACGAACGGATGCAGATTTATCTTCATTCGTTCCTTCATTAAATTCTAACTTCCGGGGTGAAATCAATGCGTTTTTAAGACATCGTTATGTTTTATTTAATTTCCAACGATGCTGTCATTTCAATGTGTTTACAATTTTTAATTAATATTCATGCGCTTAATGTTGAATAGATCCTAGTTTTTTATGGCTCATATGGACAGCGGTATTCTATGTTGGCAATTATTTATGATTTATCAATACAACCATGTAGCCTACGAATAATAAACACGCGATAATATAACTTCCTTATTTGATAAATTAATGACACACATGCGATGCTAAAACCTGTTCAGTAACTTATGCATTTTCCGATAGATGGCGAAGTAGAAAGGTTTGCATTTTTGGAAATTTTGTATGCTATTTGGCCTAGTAATTCCGGTGAATTTCTGCGAGTTAGCGTCGTACGAAAATCAACACTAAATTTTCTTAGGGACGCGAAAGATTTTGCGCTGTGGCAAAAATAGATTTTCTCTTAATTTTCTGCGACAGAGAACTGACCAATATGTGGAAGAACTGGCAATACATTGTGCAAATTTATATTCGGCAACTTAGTTTCTATCGCTTTGTTGAAATTTTCTCCTAATTTTTTTTTCATTTGTATTCGTTTATTTAGTTCATATCTCTTTGGAGATATTGAAATCGTCTTTCTGAAAATATGTACAACTTTTACTCATCTCATTCAAAAGCCCACAGTTCTAACAAATTTGAAGTGGCATTTTTGAAGTTTTCAGGATCATCAATATGTAGTTTTATATGCTTTTCACAATTTTCAATCATAATTTTTTCAGTTTTTATAAAACTGAAGAATATCAAAGCAAAACTTGGTGTCAACCCGGAAGATTTCCGATTCTAATTCCGAGGACTGTGTATCCTGAATATCATTTCTGAATCTGTATTAAGACATCAAACCGCGAAGAGATGTCGGGCGTGTGTGATAATGTAAAACTAGTGGTAGTGGGCGATGGTGCCGTCGGTAAAAGTTGTCTATTGATATCGTTCGCTACGGGTAGTTTTCCCGGTGAATATATACCGACTGTCTTTGATAATTACTCACAGAATATGCTCATAGATGGCCGACCATACAACATTGGTCTTTGGGACACTGCAGGGCAGGTAAGTAGGATGCTTTCGGCGAAAAATTTCGTTTATCGTCTCGTGTGGATGATTTTTCGATTTTGCATGGTAGTGTATATGATACGGGTAAATAACACATTTCACATTTCCTTCGTCTTTCGATTACCACGAATTGAGTGAGGTGCACCACATTGGAAGTGGTCCCGAAGTGATTTTGTAATACAGGTCTGCAGCCTTAATTATTCAAACCGCCACCTTGAAACCATCATCGAAGTCTAAACGATCATTTTTGAACGTTAAAACGACTTCTTTTGGCTTTTGTAGACACATTTTTAGTTTTGTTATTCACCAAAAGTCCAAAGTCCGGTTGGGCCAACCAGTACGTAACTGCATTAGAATTGCGTAATTTTCTATGGGGACAGAAACATCCCGTAGCGAACAAAGCCGGGCGTTAGGTCGGAGTGCGACTACTCTATTGCTACTACTCTAGAGATTGTTACGTCGCATCGCTAAAATATAGAACATGTGCGACGCATTGCGGCGCGATCGTCACAGGCGATCGTGAACAATCGCGTCGCGGTGAGTTTAAGTCGCCAATGAAAATGAACCACAGTCGTATGGAAACTTTTATCTATTTTGTTTTAAGCACCGCTATGGCGACGGTGACTCGCATGCAACTAATACTGGCAGGCGATGGCAACATCGGTAAATCCATGTTAATTCACGCGAACGCCGATGATGGTATTCCACCCGAATACGGAGCTCGGATGGACCCAAGCCTCGGTTTTGAACTCTACGCCTTGGTGACCATTGACGGAAAAAAATACAATATCAGTCTATTTGAATCGGGTCCGGTATGTATCTCGTATACATCACTCTCTGTATAACCTTTCCCCGAGAGAAAATCGATATTATGCGCTTAAATCGTGGTAATCGGACGAGAGTTTCGCCAGCCTCCAAAAACTAGGTTCGAATCTCGAAAGGGTTTGGAATTCTTGGACTAATTGATCCCGGTGATAATTTCGGATCTTGTTGTTTCGATTCATTCGGAAAATCTATAATTTCTCCAATTGAATTTTCAGGAGGATTACGATCGTTTACGGCCGTTGTCCTATCCGCAAACGGACGTGTTCCTGATGTGTTTCAGCGTCGACCGTCCGACTTCATTCGAAAACATCAGAGATAAATGGTACCCCGAAGTGAGACGTCACTGCCCGAATGTACCCTGTTTGATCGTTGGGTGCAAAGCTGGTGTGTATATAAGTCAATCCAACGGTCAAATCACGTTTCGCAATGAAAAATGATACTCCAATTTGTTTCTCCATTATTTAATCAATTCTGCTCTGCACTGCCTTTTGATTGGTTCTTAATTGGTAATGATTCGTAATGTCTTATCGTAAGCGGTTGATATTGAGCCATTTTAAATTAAGCGTCAACATTCTATTTCCCAGCGTTTCTGTTTATAGAAAGATTCGCCCGCGAAAGAATTCAATAGAAAAAAAAATTAAATTCCAATTTATCCACAATTTGAAAGTTTTTTACATTCTCCAGCCCACTATCTTAAATGACAAGAAAAAAGAAACTTTGATGTAATTTTTCTGCCAGTACATGTGTGAATTTCCACAATGTCCCCATTTAGATTTGCGATGGGATGCCCATGCAAGCACGAGGACATTAGTTTCAACTAAGAGCATTCAGCAGTTATCCAAAGAACTGGGATTCCAGTACTTCGAAACTAGTGCGAAATCTAGTGCCGGCCTAAAAGAAGCGTTTGGAGCAGCGGTAATGTATCGGGCTTCTTATGCTTGACCATCTATTTCGAAAAAGCTTTATGTCGATTATAAATATATCAATTCATGTTATAGATTAAAGAATTTGAACTCGAAAAATCGCGCAGATCGTTGAAAGGGAAAGTACGTGGCTTCGGGCGCAAGCGAAAACCGCTGCCGATCGCACCTATCATGCCCCCTGCTGGTAAAAACATGAACTACGTATGCCAAACTGAGCGTTATTCGCTTATGATTACTTACAGTTATTGATTATTTCAGGCAAAGCACCTGTGGTTGAAGTTGAGACGTCCAGATTTGCGTCAGATTGGAAACGAATTTTGGAAAGTCCTCGCCACAGTGACGTCACGTTTCTGTTAAACGACGGCCAAAGACTCGACGCCCACGCGGTTTTACTCGCCAGTGCGTCCGAGTTCTTCAGACGAGCTTTAGGATTAGAAGCTGTTGAGGTGAAGAATACATGTTTCGTTGAAAACTTAGTAGATATTCCTTTGAGAATAAGTTCAATCTTTGCTCACTAGGTGGTGCCAAACCGGTGTCAAAATAGGCATTGATGTATACAGATTCCTCCAAAAGTATATGTATTGTAAATAGTATACATACATTTGGTTTTGTAAAATAAGGTCTGTTTTAAAATGCCGATATTGTCTGTTTTTGTAATCAATTGTGAACACTGTTTCTTCCTCCATATACCATGGAAATGGTTGGAGTTTAAATGGATATATTTTATTCTGCTGATGGTAAAATGCTCACCGATCGCTCTAACATTCTAGATATGTCGTTTTGATTAGAATTTAGACTCACTTGCCTCCAACAGTCTCGGTTCGTGTTACAGGAAAACCAGTTGTCGAAAGTGAAATCGCAGTATCAGGCAGTTTCGCCAGACGCTATAAACGCTGGTAGCGTGCGAGGAATAAGCGGTGTTGTGAACGAGAAAATAGATGGCGCTGAACGGACTGTATTTACGATTTCCGACGAAATAGCACCGCAGAATTTCGTCTACATTTTAGAATACCTTTACAGCGGTAAATATTGATGTTTCTAGGCCGGTTCAGAGGGTGATAGCACCATCTATTGGCCATCCGGTTTTGTAGACTGGAACTACTGACTTGGCATACTTCCGATCCGTATCTCGGAATATCGCTCCGCTCAGAAAACCCTTTCAAATCAAATAACTCGAAATCCAAAAATTCCCAATTGTCTGCCATGGTTCATAAACTCAACACTCAGACGATGTCGGACGGTTCCGAGAAATCCGAGTCTACTGTATAAACAACCCTGATCTATGCGAGAACCGGGACCAGGTTGCACACGTCATCTCGAGTTGGAATACTTTTATTCTGAGTCAAATCTTAACCGAAAACTGTGGAACTAGGTCCGAGTCAATTTTGTAATTTCTTATCGTTCAAATGTAATTGATTTTCAGTTATATCGCCCTATATTTGACCAGACTACCGACTAGTTATCAGATACCCAAAATGTCAAGTCCCGGGTCCCTTCAATGTCTCCTTTATTTAAAGGTTTGCCTAACTTCGACGACAGCGTTCCCGGTGACGAGGAAATCGAAAATCTGAAAAATACCGCCGACATTTTCGCCTTGAACGAATTGGTAAATATCTGCGAAAACCAGTCCAACGACGAAGAATTTCTGAACCCTAGTATCGGAACGTATCTAAATGACGAAACCGGCCAGCGCATGAAACAACTGTTCTTCAACAAACCGCACCTCGCTGACGTCATCTTCAAATTGAACGGTATTTTCATCTTTTACGAAACATTTGTTTTTTTTAAACAAGAGCCGGTTTCGTACAAGGCTTTTTTTACAGTTCCCAGGTGCCACGATTTTTGGTAACCGCTGGGTCCGCATTGTTGAATTTTTGTCCCTATTTTTCTTCTAATTTAATTTTCTTATTTCGTTCATATCTCTGGATTGGATTGTGATAGAAACAAAGTAAAATTATCGATGAACTCAGCTGATAATTAACTGCTTTATGATATTACTCATTCATAAAGTTGATGCAACAATGCGCCCGGGTGAAGTTATAAACATATCGTCTTTCCAATAATTCAACTTGAATTATTACTCATCTCATTCAAAAGTTCGTCATTCTAACAAATTTCAATCAAATTTTGTGAATTTTCAGGATCAATATTTACTTATGAGTGGTTTTATCTTCATTAGTTTTTCAGTAATTGCGAGTCAAACTTCCAATGCACGTTTCCAGCACGCGGTTTTGAAGTTAAAACCGATCTATGAATATGCGTAATTCCCTTTGAATCATTGAACGAAATATTTCCACGAATAACATTCGCACAGAAAGGGATTTAAAACAATTCATTTAATTTACTGACATAAGTTTGGATTTCTGGACGCTGTAAACACCGTTACAGTAATTGGTTTATACATTGATCACTACAAGGCGTTATATTACGGGGCGGTGTGTACTACGTCATCAATATTGACGGTTTCTTCCAATTACAACTGTGAATATTGGCCTTAATTTTGTCATAAAACCTAATTTCATGACTCTTATTTAGCAGATTTTTGTGCATTTTTAGTAATCACATGAGTAGATGTGATGTATTTTTTTTCAATCCAAGACGTCAACTTTCAAGTTAGGTTTTCTTGTTTCTAGATACGAAGGTATACGCTCATAAGGCTGTGTTGGGGGCACGATGTGAAGTACTGTCGGCGATGTTCAGCGGTAGTTTCAACGAAGGGACCGAATCGTGCTCCGAGGTAACGACACCATTTCATGATCCTTTACATATATACCAGCAAACATCCGTTGAAACCACAAGGTGTCTCCTAGCCCCGGATTTACAGATTCTTCGATTTTTCTGGGTTAAATTAAAGGTCACGAAATAAGATACCGTTGCACCAGTTCACGCATATCAAAATACATACAACGAATACTGAGTAATAGATCGTATAGTCGGTTAATTTTTAGCCGCAAAATATTTTCCTTGCGCGTAATATTTTATATCTTAGCCAGTTACGAAGGTCGAAAAAGCTTCATGGCAAACAACTAAATTTTAGTTATTGCAATCTTTATTAAACTTTAACAAAAAACCCTCCCAAAATGTATTTCGTTTTTTTTCAGATAAAAATTCCCGATGTTGATGAAGAAACGTTTCTAGCTCTGTTGGAATTTCTATATACCGACCACGCGCCGATAGAAGATGGCGATTCGGTTGGTATTCTTGTACTGGCCGATCAGTACTGCGTGCCGAGACTGGTTAATCTATGCGAATTGTACATCACCAAAGAAGTCGACAGGGCCGTGACTAAAAACATCGAAAAAGCCGACATAGACGTCATATCGCTTCTCTATACGTCGGAAGTAAGTGCATCCTATACGACAATGGGATACCGGCACTCACCCGATAGCGCAACAAAACACTGGGTTATTCATAGTGAAAACCAGTTTATTTTCAATGAAATTTGAACTCGACTTTTAGGCTTCAAATCCGAAAATTATCATTGAAGTTGATATTTAGGTTTCCAAATCCAAAAATAAACGTGTCATCAGATAGATATAAGATCAGCTATCAATACTCAGTGTATGGTATAGATTTCACTGAAAATTGATTCACTAACGAGAAAAGTCGATTCGAATTTTAATTGAAATGTAGAAGGATATTGACAGGCGCGGATACTCACCACTACCGAGAGAGGCAGTGCCCACTAGCGATCCTGGTGGATTATTGCTGGATCCTCGCGTTGCCGGTATCCCGATCGAAACGTTTGTACTCCCGAAGACGAAATCGGATTTTTCCGTAACAAAAATGAAGCGAAGGCGAAGTAAATTTTCCTCGAGAAAATTCTACGTGAAATAGTGCACAATATATAAAACTCGAAAAAAGAACGCTCACTCAGTTACTTTTCCTTCGACAAGTTCTTCTCACGGCCCCGATTGAAAGATATTGATATAGCGTAAAATACAACTTTTGAAATGGCCGGGCTGGGAGTGAGGGAACGTTAGTTACCTCGGCGGTCCTGAAGATATCTTTATTCACTCCAAATTTCTTGTATTTTGCAGCGTCACAACGCCGAGCAATTAGTAACGTGGTGTCTACATTTCATCAGCAGTAACTACATCGCCTTCGAGAACAGGCCCGACTTCTGTAATTTGAAAGGCGAGTTCCTAGACCACGTCGAGGAGCACCGCTGGCCGCCAGTGTCGTATCTGAACGAAGTTCAAGAATACGAAATTCAGATGACAAAACAAGGCGAATCATGCCAGGTCATGTAATCACACGAACTGTCCTTAGAGAAGGGTATAAAAAGGGAACATTTCCAGGCAGAGTGAGGCCATATGCGGGTTCAGCCGCTTCGCGGAAACCTAAAACGGTAGCTCTGTGCATATGGCACAAATCCGAGAAATCAGCATTGTCGGATCGATCTAAATACTCATAAAATAAGACGGCTTATACTGTTTGTGATAGTGAAGACCAATGACACTTTATTATTATTATTATCTTTAAATACATTGTGTGTACATAGCTTAAATAAAATAAGTATTTCATGTCTTCGAATAAGATAAATCTGTGATAATATGATAGACGATTTTTGTACATATATAGTTTATCGAGTAGAATCGCAGTGTTCATTTTAAAGCTTCCAGATTACCATTTAAAACAATATATCATTTTCGTCATCACCGTTCGGCAGACATTATATTTTCTATTGTAATTTTCATTATTTTCGCGTTAAACTTGAATCGTTTCGTTATCATCTAAATACGGCTACGAGAGTGTGATTGAATTGATATAATTTGCGATGATATTACTTATACATGTATAATACATATTTTGCAGTTCGTACGAATAAAACCCATTTCTTTCGTTGCAAGGATGATGTTTCAAAGTGACTTACTTTCACTAAGTGAGGTGAACTCGAAAATGTCGCCCAGACCTAACCGAATACCACATTCTTCCTAACAGATATATCCGGAGCCTTTTTAGAAATAGGTAATTTTGATTCATGGTCAAGCATCAGATTCGTGGTTAGAATTTTGCGCGACTCTACAACTGGTTCTGGGCTCGAATTATCCATCGGTAAAAACCCGGGTCCAGGTTTATATATAGGCTGGTACTATCTTTGACGCTAGGGCTTACTCAATTCATTTTCACTTTAGTAAACCACCCCGGGTTGAAAACAATACCAGTCTATCAAACCAGCCCCCGATGATTACCTATTTTGCAAAAATACATGCATTTGAAATTTACTATCCACAGAACGGTTATCATTCTTATCAAAGTATTTGTTGAACATGTTTCTGTACAAAAATCACGCATATTAGACAGACAAAGGAGGTACAAAATTAATCAAAAGACACATATCTCAAGGGTTTCGGTACGATATACATTATTACACCACTTATGTCGGCGTTTCGACATAAACACGAAAAACATTAATTATTCAAAATATTTTACATAACAATATGTACAATTATCATGTTTGTATATGTATATACATGTACATCATTACAGAGTGAATTGAATATATCTCCTAATAAGAAACGCCTCTAACAAATCTACTATCCTACGAGTCAATTCACCAATTCATTTCAAACCTCGCACCGAATTCGTCGCCGCAAATGAATTACTTTGTTATTTGATTTTAGTTTTCAAATATATAATCATCTGTGTATTGAAATAAGAAACAAATTCAATCCAGCCATCCATATATGTATATCAGTTTTTCTTTCCACTCTCGACGATGGCAAGATCGATTTTCTTTCACAAAAAGAAATGAATATCCACGTGCTCGGTAGACTTGGTCGGCAGACGACGTCGGCCATTTTGATTACCAAACTTGACACTTATGGACCGGATTCATCGGCGAGCCTGACGGACAGCTGTAAGCCTCGGAAAACTCTTTAGTATTCGATACCGAGCCTATAACTCTGAAAATGTCCATAAATCAAGATGTTTAGTTTCTATGCTCAGACGGTTGATGCATTTAGAACCATGGGAAATTATCGAGGCATTTCTTAATTGAAATACTCAATTGGATAAGATATGATACGTATACAATTAAATTAAAATACCGCAAAAGCTAAATGGTGAAATTAAATATATATGTTTTGCCGGGAAGAAGCAATTATTCTATGTTCATGGTCTAATGGAAGCTATAGGCATAGGACGACTAATTCCAGTCGATAGATAAGAAGCGAAATCCACCACGATCTGAAGTTGGATATTCTACTCAAATTCTCTACCGAATCGTTAGATTTATATCGACGTTTTCTTAATAAAACTTGCTCCAGTTACATATGATGGCTATCTCCATAGACTGGCACGGAAAGAGCCACGATCACGCGAGCGTTTTTGGCCCGTGCCAAATTTGGCAACTGTTCACATAAACTTGCCAAATTGGCCCTTGCCTTGTTTGGCTCGACCAACAACGTCGGATCAGGCCGAGAGATGGACTTAAGCACGGGCCAAAATAATGATCGCGTTTGAATTGCAACTGGTTCCGGATGATACTCGCTTCGCTTTGTTTGAGTATTGTCCAGTATCGAGTGACACGAGCCAAATTTGGCTCTCGGGTCTGGTCCGTGCCATTTTGGTCAGGACAAAATCGTCTCCGTGTGATCGCGGCTTTCTCTGGCGATCGATGGAGGTAGCCTCGTCTCCTTTGCAGTCTCGACAATTAAATCTATTTGATTCAAGAGTGGTATGTGTCCTAGTCTTACCGTAAGCGTCCTGGGCTGTGTCGACCGGAACGTAATATGCCGACATAGCTCTCTGGTCGGGCCTTACCGCACCACACCTGCGCGTCATAGTAGATAATATTTAGGTAAAGAGAATCAAAATATGCATATAGAAGCTGAAGCTTAAAGAGCATTGATCACACGCGTAAAACTAAACGAAATTTGAAAAACAAAGCATTCGGGATGGATATCCCTTTTCTAAGTGTACGTTTCTCGTGATTTCATAGCTCTCGAAACTTTCGAGTCGTTACCGATTATAAAAAGTGCAGCGAAAAGGAAAAGAAGGTTTACGCGACGCAGACGATAGAACGAAGACGATAATATACGGGGATTAATCAGACGAGATGCTGTGACTGCTACTGCATGCATGCGTGGTGCGCGTTAAAATTACCCCGCGATTGAAGTCGAAATAGAGAACTCTTGACAGAACGCCAAAATGTTGAAGACTTTCTCGGATTGCCATTTGGAATGAAAACTTAAAGCCGTGTTCAAACTTCGTTATTTAGAACGTTCCAATCTAAATCGTATCAAGCGTTCACACTTAGCGAGAATTCATTAAATTTGTTCCTTTCCATTAGAACAATCTAAAAGATCGTTCCAGGTCCGTTGAAGTTTCTAGGACGGACGTTTTCCTATGTAAGAATAGAAACCTTGCTTTCATTATCTGTAAGTCTATGGACTAAAAGCTTGTCCATGGTTAGTCACGGAGTTGTGTCCAGCTGTACCAGTGTCGAAAACGTGAATGAAAGCACAGAATTTGGTCCGTTCCAGGTATGGGCCAAAATAGAACGGACTATGACTAGCCATAGTGTGAACGCCTTAGTTCAGCTGGAAATGTAAGTGGCCCTTGGTACAGACCGAATTTGTTGGTACGCCACGTGATTTCTATATTTCACTTCAACCATTTTAGGGGTAATTGGGAAGGATATCTATCACCGACATACCTGAATTCACCGGGGCTGTGTCGACCTGTACTAATTCTGTTAATATAAGCCTCGTCTCGTAAAGTGCCACACCAAACCTAATGTAAGAACCACGCACACGTTAGCACATCTACGTAACAACGACAGGCTAAAAAAATCGATACCTTGTTTCTCCTTTCTGCTTAGCTTAAAAGTTGACCTGGCCAGCCGCCTGATACCCTGGACTCGGTTTTATAGACTGGTATAATCTTTAACCTGGGGGTTATCTCGACAGAAAATGAATTGAGTTAGCCCCAGTCTATAAAAGTGAGCCCTGTACTTTTTCTAAAATCGTGAGACATTTTACCATTACAAAACCGGTAGCTAGAGAAATTAAATGAACTGATTACAAATTTTATTGTATTTCACAAAATGACCCGGCCGCTGCGGAAAAAAAGGTATCATTTTTGTTTAGCCTAAACATTACCACTACTCGCACTGGGCACACGGCGTTCAAATCGTACAATGTATATCGTATCAAGCTTAGGCAGCCAAGAACTTTTTACCGGATTTTCCTAAGAAGTTTGTTTATTTTGAGCGATTGAACTCGGAATTTCAAGATCATAGAACCGGGTTCCCTCATTTTGCGTCATAAACCTCCCAGCCAATTTTTGTTGCATATAGCCAGTACGAGTGTGATAAACCATAAAAGTCAAACAAACTAACAAACAACAAACAAACGAAAACGGATTTTCTTGTTAGTAAAACATGAACAAATTACTAAGGTGTGTTCGTAACACAAAAACACGTGTCTACACTTCTATAATACCAGCATTCATCATGCTCAGCCTAGGTCTCCGAAACACTATATAATGATATTTTTCGATGCACACTATTTCGGTGGCCTATTCCGTATTTCAAAAATTTACAATTCCCCGAACGAACCAGCTGACAGGAATGTTTTGCAAGAATTAAATTCAGCAGATTGAATGAAATCCTAATCAAATCGTACACGTTTAGCAAGATGGGTAATCCGATGTAAAGTGAGTCATCATGTCAGCTGCGCGGTTCCGGAAGTGTATACGTATATAGATAGGGTTTGAAAACAGACGAAACAATGAACGTCAAAGGTATGGTGTATTTTATACGCTTAAAACCAGCATTATACAATGATTAACAATTTTGATTTTTTGCAATGCATTTTTATATCATTTTATTTTTTACGTACATTATTACGTATCATATAGAGATAAAAGCATCCTTTTTTTCTATTACCTGAGCAAAGTTCAAAAAGAACAACTGATCGTTGGTGAGATGTTCCAAGCCGGGTAATCGCGACTCCTCTATTCCGTTCCTGGCTGTTTTCACCCAATCCCGATAAGCCTAAACATGTATATAGCATGATTATAAATACGGCAAAAAATCATTCCACTACTCTTTTTGGCAGAAATGTTTTTTTTTCTCATCGAGATTCCAATATCATTTTCTGGTCATCGAGTTTTATTCATTGTTTTGAATATTTTATTGATAACTCATTGAGGCCAGTTTAGCAGAAGGAGCCGGGAATTCGCCTACCTGGTAAGCCTGTTTTAAGCCGCCATTATCGGCGATATTTTCTCCCTGTGTTTGAATACCATTAAGCTGCAAAAGATGTCATTTGATCAGAATTTCTAGATTTTTTAGATATTAAAATGTATCGCAATCAAAATCGTCGACCTATAAGTGACTGCGGACTATTTGAAAAGTTCGTTGAGGTTAATACATTTAAGACGTTTTCAAGGGCTAGGACCTCAAACTCTGTATTCGCATGTAATGCAAAGCCCGGGGAAATTAGGCGAAAATAATAAAATAGATATAATATCTGAATTGTATATTCTGGGTCGCACTTACATTCATATTAATAGACGGAACCGTGTAATTACTGTACTGGTCTATGATACACTGGGCTCTCGTCTTGAAGTTCCCGATTGCACTTTCGGTCCACCACTGTTGCAGGTTTCCGTTCTTGTCGAATTGACGACCTGTCGACAACAAAAATATGGTACATATGAACAATAAGGTACGGGTACATAGCCGATTAAATTGAAGGTTCTAGTATGATACGAATGAAATCCATTGTAGTAAAAACGATGTGCACGTTTTCTAATTACATCATCCTGACCCATGAGCTTGCAATCATTCAGAAATAAACAAAGCGGCGCCCAGGCAGCTAAAGCTAGGGCATATTTTCCTATCAAAGAAATTAGTCCTAAACCAGTGAGTTTGGTACATCTAGAGCCGACGTAGAACTATTTTGATCAGACTCATTTCGCAAATTAGATGTGTTACTTTTTTGGTGGAAACAACTCGCGTTCTGGGGATATACGACATTACAGTTTTAACCAGAGGATTAAGCCACTATTAGTCTATTCCGCAAAATGAAGTTAAAACTGTTCTGTAAAACTGGCACCCGTTTCACAGGACAAGTTTAGGTTTCATTACATTAACTCATACATTATATAATATATAGTATAATATATAATGTATGAGTTAACTTTAGTTAGTTTGAGTTTAACGCAGAAAGCAAAAGTGGAAACTGGTATTCTAAAACCCAGAGCATTCTTGGATTTATCCTACATCCCCAGACTACGTAAGAATTGTGCATTCTGATTACAAGCAGACGTTATAAATCATTATAGACGATTGCTTCTTTTTCTACTATAGGTTTATGCAAGCTATTTAGCGGCACTACCGTGGAGACGGGACGAGGCCGAAAAATGAAACATACTAGAAAATGTTCACGTCTGAATAAGGAAATTGTTGCGATACGCAATAAGTTGAAGAAAAAAAGGATGTGAAGAAATGCACCTGGTAGAATTGCATAGTGATACATCTGAATTGTTAAAATCGAATGAGTGATAGAATATGATTAACATGTTATTAATTCGTGGAATGAGGGCCGTTCTGTGGTGATAACATGTTTCGTGACGAACGACAGCTATAGAAGAATATGGGTGGTAAAGCGTTGAAAATGATAGCATAAAGTATCTAACAGAATAGCTGACTAGCGAAAGCAGCGTTATTGATAAGGGGGTTCTTTATACGTAGAGATCGAAGTAAGAAATGGTTTCTCTAGTCACATCAGGCATAATGCCGAAAGCAATACGGCAACGGCGAGTCGTGTGAGACGAATGAACCGCCATTATTTTACGGGGTACATGAAAGGCAAACATTTCATCTATGGAATAAGTATATCTACGTGAATAAGAGCGATCGCCCAACGCGAACGAGGCACGTGGATAGACGACATGATAGCGCGCACGCGCGTTAGGAACACGGCGGTTCGAGCGGGACAGAAAAAAAACATGCACAGAAAATAGAAGGGCTACCTCGGTCATCAAACCCATGGGTAATCTCGTGCCCAATCACCACACCAATACCACCGAAACTAAGAGACCTACACAATAATAGTAGAAAGATAAATGCGTTTAAAATAACGTCCGGTATAAACATGCTATTTCTTTGGCAAATAATGAAATCAAATCAAACGGACATAATGTGAGGGAGTGTCGTTTACAAGTTCGATCACAGCTGTGCGTTGGGGAGTTTCGCATTCGAATTTCAACACAAAGTTCTGGGCCTAGATTCGCTGGCGTAGTTGTACACGTGTTGCACCGGTTAAAACCTCTTTTTTAACGAAAAATTCACGGGTGAAGTTTAACAAATCTTTGGCCGCGATTCACCAGAATTATTTCCGATATATATGTTTGAATGTCGCAGACCGTTTTGGTCGCTTTGTAAACTAGGGGTCCAGGGACACCATGCCCACTTCCAAATGCTCAACAATCTAACAATTTCAATATTCAACGCCCCCTGGTGACCATATACAGAATCCAATGACCTTGAAACTCACCACAATCATAGAACATGTCAGCAGCTACAATTTTGTAATTGATTGTGATAACAAAATATGCCTCGTTACCACTTTAATATGGAAATACTAAGTTATTCTACTATTCAACGCCCCCTGGTGACCATATTCAAAACCCAATGACCTTGAAACTCACCATAATCATAGAACATGTCACGACCTATAACTTTGTAATTGATCATGGTAACAAAATATGCCTAGGTACCAATATAATAAGGAAATACTAAGTTATTCTACGATTCAACGCCCCCTGGTGACCATATAAAATAACTAATGGCCTTAAAACTTGCCACAATCATAGATGATGTCATGAGCTACAACTTTGCAATTGATTGTGGTTACAAAATATGCATTGATACGAAAATAATATAGAAATACTAAGATATTGCATTATTCAACGCCCCCTGGTGGCCATATACAAAAACCAATGACCTTGAAACTCACCACAATCATAGAACACGTTATGAGCTACCACTTTTTAAATGATTGTGGTAACAAAATACGCTTAGGTATCAATATTATGTGGAAAAACTTTTTCCCACTTACGAATGAGTACTGCTGACACCAAGATGGCCGCAAATTGCGTCATAATTGGCTGATGAAAAATACCTGTCTCAGGTATAAAACATCCCTTTCCAAAGAATACCCATCACAAATTGCAATGAGAAATGATAAACCAGTAGGAAGCTACAGGACTCAGAATTTGGGCCAAAATTAACATTTTTGGGCACTAAAAAGGTCATAGGACGGCCATCTTGAGTCCGATCGACCCAATTTTTGTAATGCTGATGGGCCCTGGGGGAATTCACATATATCCGAAAGATCAAGGTAATTGATCAAAGCGTCTTCAAAATTTCCCTCAAAAAGTTCAAAAATGTGTAAAAAGTGCTGATTTTGGCGAACAACAATGGCTGCCAGTCAGCCATCTTGAATCTGACAGGGCCAGTTTTTGGGCTGAAGATGTGTCTAGGGTAGATACATGTGTAACCCAAATATCAAGACATAACCTTGAAGCGTCTTCAAAACTTCCCAAAATAACTGGATTCCGTCTACGGACGGACGAACGGACGGACGGACGACGGACGAAAAGTGAACGCAATAGCCCGCTGGGACTAAAGTCCCAAGTGGGCTAAAAATACGCAAGTGACCTGCAGTGAAGTGACCCAAATGTGCATGATGGTAAAACACATTCTATTCCAATTGATACTTAATTAAAAAGCCGAAACTTTCTCTCGAAAGCAAATGTCTTCGCTCCGATAAGAATTCAGGGTGCAGCCTCACGAAAAAAGATTAACTCTTAAATCGTATTAAGATAAACAACTGAATCATTGAAGAAATAAAATCGGTTTATGAGGTTTTTAAACCTTTTTTGAAACGTGGTCCTGCCAACTAATTGGTCTTAGCCATTACAAGAATTTGAATCTCGTGAAAAAAAATATACGTGAAAGGAAAGAAAGTGATATTTTCATCAAAGTTTAACATATCCACGGTATTGACGCATCGAAGCCCCGAAAATGACCAAGTTGCTATCATCGCTTAAGGAGCTCCCGAAAGTGACACGACTCAGTTCTAGAGCCGTTATTTTCGGCCACATTTCTGCTGATGACTTAAAATATAGTAATGAAATAAAGAATATATACATTAATTTTTGCGATTTTGAAGAACTAACTGTACAATCATCATAGATGATATGATATAGGCCGTGAAACGTCGTTCGCGCACTGTTCACTAACGATCTGAAAATCTACTCGATGATTGGTTCGATCAGCGACGCCGGACCCGACAAGCGAGGGGTTATCGTTAAGCGAAGATCGAAAGATGTTCGTACGTATATTTACGGTGCGAAATTAGTTTAAATAAATGTTGTATACTGATGATAAAATCTCCACCCACCTTCATCGTCAAACCCGTGAGTGATTTCGTGACCTATAACCATCCCAATACCGCCATAGTTCATGGACCTATACAAAGAGAATGCGGAGAACGTTGCAGATTTCGCAACTAATTATTATCATTATTATTATTGTTGTTGTTATTATTAGAATTATTATGATTATTATTATTATCATCATAATTATTAGAAAGAAAGGTGATTTGAGTGCATGGAAATAATTTTTCTGCTGAGATTTGTTGTAAAATTGACTGCGGAGGGTTTCAGGGAATTATCACCTCATAGTGGATCACTTCACGTGCAGGTCTTCGTACTTCTAGACAAGGTTAAAATCGTTTCGCAAACATGTTCACTCTAACTGTTTTTTACTCATTCTTGCACAAAACCAATGGGGGAAAATACGCGACAAAATAATCCCAATCGAAACCCTGATTCTGCACTTTCTTTTGTCGAGGCGGGCGTCAGGTAATTACTATATCATGTACATCGATTATAGTTAAGAGACCGGAATGGTATGAAAAGTGTATGTCTTCAAGCCCTGACTGTCTCGCCGAATCTATATTATTCCAATCTTCACTTCCTACATGAATCATTTCTAGATATCGCTGTTTGGATGGGACGTCGTTACCCTATTTCAATCTATATTCATATTTGGTCAAAAATTCTTAATTCGACTGAATATGGGTTTGTACGGTCTGGACTTTAAGTTAAAATGAAAAAGTGCTATAAATTAGGCATTGATGGTTTTTACGAGAATAACACTCGATAGAAAAAAAAACATTCTTTGTCATGTTTGCTTCATTAATGGCATACATTTACACAGGCTATAGGTAACCGAGGTGTCTGAGGTTGAATAGTTTCAATACTTACTTTGGATATGTTTGACTATAAAATGGTGGCTGCAAAATTCCAGCGGGAAACACTGCAAAATAGATAAAATAATGCACCACTTACTAATGAATACATTACGAAGTATCAGAATAACAGCAATGGGACAGCGTCCACTTACAAATACTGAAATTCTCAAAAATATGAAATTATTTTATCTGTAGATGAATATCGACATATTTTTGCTTACATAATATCCCACTTTTTTAATTGAGAAAAAAGGAATCTTTTTTATTCTTGTAAAAAGAATATTGCATGATATCATGTAGTATTAAGAAAAATCTAATAAAAGTTACCGGATACCGAACAAAGTTGCTTTGCGTCAACAGATATTTTCTTGCTTAAAGAGCAAGACTTTCAACCTTTCAAACGTCAAAAACATCCGTTTGACTTTTCATCAAACAAGTCTGACCTGTTTTTATTAATCAACACCGCTATTTCGACGCTTTGGAAAAAAGTTGTCAAAAAGATGTAAACACGCTTCGTACACAAGGTTAACGAGTTTGAAAGTTTGCAAAACCGAGGATTTGTCAACAAATCATAAAGAAAAGAAGCTTTTACGTCGGAATTTTCACTTACTTATTTGATTCCTCGAGGAACTATAAAAAGCATTTACAACTGCCGGGGTCGTGGACCACCTAATAATAAATGAAGGCAAATGAGATTTTGAAATATATAAGATATATAGATATACAGATCAAATATTGAATAACATGAAAGCGGATTTTTTTTCCATTTGAAATATACGTACTTATTCTTATCGACTGGATCTCTCAATTTCTTCAAACTAGATAACACGAATTCTCTCAAATTGACGAGCACATTTTCGAAATATTTGTTTTCGTCGTAATTTAGCTGGGAAGAGAAGATAGCGAGGAATCAAGGGTGAGACGTTTTGGGTTTATTCAATTATCAGCCGATTTAGTTGACGAGCCACATGTTCATGATAACTATTCTTTATTTCTTTATTTTGCGGAGTAAAGATAATGAAATATGACGCGAAAAATCAGTAACAATTTTTGTCTCATCTAGATAGGATTTAGATCTAAAAACTGTCATTTCAAAAGCTTTATCGTTAGTGAGACGATATTTTTGTATTAACTTACCATTTTATAAAATTCGTTCAGAGCTGTGTCGTTCATTATTGCTTCCGGATATCCTATCTTGTACTGGATAGCGTCTGCCTGAAATATGCAATCATATCCTAGAAATATCTTGCTTTATTTTCGGACTTTAAGTAAATAAGAATGAAAACATTTTTCGTGCTTGATGGAACCTACGAGACGGCGATTGAAAGATTTACAAGAACTAGGATTTGAAATAACAGGAAGATTTCGAGAAATGTATTTACAGTAACGTCCAATAAGTTATTTACGTCCAATAAGTATACGCGAAAACAAGTACTTTAAAGGTTAAAGATTTGATAAAATGCTAGCTTCAGGAAATGTGTGTTGGGAATAGCACTATTTTGCGCTGTTACGAAGCGAATCCGTTTAATGTCAATACCTTTTCCTTGGCAACTTTCTTCGTATCGGCGTCCATCCATTCAACTGACAATAGTAGGTCGTTGAAAGCCTGCCGGATGTTAGCGATCATAGCTTCAGCCTACAAAGTATTTTCAGCATCAATTACATCCTCTCCAAGAATAGCTCTTCCAAACAATTTCGACATTTTGTTCAGCGAATTGATTCCACAAAATGTCGCTTGATGTTAATTCTACACCATATAAAAATATTCCCTCTGTTCGATTTGACGCTACAGTTTAGATTTGTTCATTTACAATGTGTTTACCATAAAATCAAATTTCAATTCATATCCGAGGAACTGAGTAATGCACGGACGTCACGCGTATTTTTTGTGACACGTGTAAGCAGTGAACGACGACAATGTTTTACTTCAGTTAACTGCTTACGCGTGATGTCCAAAATGACGCGCCGTCACGTCAATTTGCACTCCCTCTATACCTACATTCTCCCTATTAGTGGATTCGAATGCATCTTTCCCAAGGAAGACATTTACCTTTATAATCATTTTAAAATTCGTTTATTTTACCCCGTGTATTTTGATACAACGATAGTTTTCCTGGAAAAATGGAAATGGTCCGAATGGTCCTTTCTAGCCTCTGCTGAGATAAATTTATACAAAATGCTACATGCATAGATTCTACTTGAATTGCTTGAACTTACGTCAGCTTTAGCCCCGTGTTTGAAATGTTTTTGTACGAATATTCGCCCGACCGCCATTCCGAGGTATTCCTTCGTATAATCGACGCACGTTCGGAATCTTGGTCTTTCTGTACCGGTACCGTATAAAACCTGCAAACACAAGTTTTAGAATTGAAATCATCAATATTTGAGACATTTACGATTTCAAGAACTGGAATCAGTTTCATAGAACGCATTATTGTGTTATTGCGGATAATTAGTCTTTAGTCTTTAATCTTTAGTCGGGATTTTGTTTTCTGATATTTTTGTTCCGGTGGCAGAAGGTCGCGTTGATGGTTGGATAGTTTGGACTCGATATAACGGCAAAGATTGAAGCTCTAGGTTTTCCAAGTACCGACACCTCGGAAGGTTGCTGGCGTTTTCAGGCAGAATTAGCGGCAGCAGTTATCCGTCTTCATCTAATTGTAGGCTTGACGCCTTGGCGTTTCACAAATTAAGCCAAGGTTTGGTTCGCACACGGGCAAATAAAAATGGCTACCTCGCGGAAAACAAAAAATGTCTCTCCACTGTTTACCCGGCAAGTTAATATTTTTTTCATATATCAGTATTTTTACTAGATATCACACCCTCCGGGTGCGTCCGTACCTTGTCGTATCTGTTTTTGATATCGCGGTATTTTGACGGCAAATTATTGACCCTGTTCTTCAGAATACGCCACACCAAGTAATTTGCCACAGTCCTGAAAGATATTCAATCAATATCACTACCGATTCGATACAAAGATTTAGCGTTTCTTATGTAGGCCTATATACATGTACTTCGAACAGGATTCGCGTTAATTTTAGATTAATTTTATACCTTAGCTTCTCTGGGTGGATATAGGAAAATTGGAGAGTGGGGGTGTAAAAAGAAGCACATTTCGCTGATAAGTCAACAAAGCGAGAGCCACGAGTGGGGTTCCACCATAGGTATTAGATATTTTGATGAAATCTAGCCGAGAAAAGTTGTTATTTTGGAGTGTCCAATTTGCAAGTTTTTTTTCAAAATCTTGAAATAAGGAGTGACATATATATTTAGGTAATCGGCGGTCGAATTTACGGAAGCTTGTATCTAGATCGAAGTACATAATTGGAATTTTCGGTTCCGGTTCATCCAAATAATCATGCAAACAACCTGAACCAGCAAGCGACCTGATTTCAAACGATCGTGTCAGAAACGGCAATCTCTATCAGAAGGCAGGGATCCGGACCCCATAATCCATCCCTCAAATCCAGCCTGTAGCGATCGTACATACCTATTTGACGTACTGAAAATGACTGGCAGCGCTTGTTCCAGATATTCAGGCGCGTAGACGACTACTGGTTCCGAGGCGTTGATCGTATGGTTCACTACATTGAACATCCGGTTGAAATACGTCATCCAATCCCACTATGAAGATATAACATGTTAAAAATTTAGAAAATGGATTAATTCTCAGAAAAGTCAACGCACGTCGTATATTTAGTTCGATGATTTTTCCCGAGGATTTGATTGTCTTTGAGGATCAGCCAATGTTCAAAATTTAGAAAAAAAACAGGTCCCAGAAAAACACTTTATTGGAGAAAAAGAAATTTTACATAAAAATCTATGGTTTGACGTTTGCTGTTCAACTGAGCCCAGTCTTAATTCTTGATAAATATTTGGCAAGAGTTAAGTTAGTTCTTTTAAAGTTAGTTCACTTTCGATGAATCAAGTCTAGATTTAACTGTACAGAAGTGGATGTGCAGCAGAACAATCTCTTATTAATTAAGTATCTAAATCAATAAATTTTTCACGGCCATCAGATCAAGTGCTGATCCATTTTACCTGTGAAAAATTCTGCGCAAGCTCACCGACCGTCGTCTTGTGGTAAAGGGCTTCGGAGTCTCGCCTCTTTTCCTCCGGCATTGTGACCTTGAACGGAGAGAATAACTGTTTTTAACAACAAGATATCATTCAGTTTTTTTGCCAGATTCGGCTCCCATAAGCTGTAACCACGAAAAATACCAAAATAGAATTAAAAGGCCTTCGATATCTAAATGTTGATATTCAGTCATACAATTTGAGGCTGTGAAATCGAAATGTAGTCAAGGGGTATTTATTAATTTCAAAAATAGAAAAATAAAGCTCTGATTCGGATTTTAAGTCACGTTTCTCGTTGCGCGACGGTTTTGACAAATACAACACGAATAATCCATTTAGGATGATTTAGGCGGCGGTTCGCTTACGTTTGCTAACTTGATTTCAAAGTCGATCATGCTGGCGATTTCCTGTTCAGCGTACGCTTTATCAGCCCCGAGAGCCAAGGCGAAGTCTAGCGCGTATTGCTCGTACGCTTTTAACGTCTTGTCCTGCCGGCCTTTCAGATAATAGTCCCTGCCCGGCATTCCCAGAATCGGCTGGTCAACCTGGAGCAAAAAGCGTTGTTTTAGAAGCCGTAGACGCGCAAAAACCGCCCTGATCAAAGCGTCAATCGCTAAAACCTCCGGAGTCGCATATGAAAATCAAAAAGTTTCACCGAGTCTGTTTCACAGACAGACTCAAAGGTTTTGATGCGACTATTATGAAAAAGATGGGAGAACGAAGGGAAAAATTTAGAAAATATGAAAAAATTTGATAACGCCATATTCAAATTGAAGGGATCAGGAAGAAAATAAATATTTCGTTCGAGTATTTTCGACATAGAATCTTTGATGAAAAATGGAAGGGAATGAAAATTGAAATTTGGACCCCATGACCACCCGAAATCCGTCCCAGAAGAAGTTTCTTCAGCCATGTTGATACTATACTGAAAGAGTATTGAAATTGGAGTCGATCTGTAAAATAGACCTTAATCTGCAGTTCAACCTATATTTATACGTACGATGATCATTCTAGCGCTGGAATTGCGATCGTCGGATGATGCCGCCGAATGGACCAATACGCTGTTACTGAGCATCTTCAGTTTCAGCGTCAGATCTAAAACGGTGAACTTGTTTACGTCCCAGTTAGCGTCGAGAACGGGCCATCCGCCCAGTTCGACTATAAACGCCCGCAATGGTTGCAGATCTCTCCTTTCTATTTCGGCTTGAAAGTAAACGAAAAACTCGAATTAAATCATTCTTTCTCGTCTTCATTATGTTCAAAAGGTCGAAATTAATAACGCTATTTCTACGTGTACGACTAAAAAAAAATCTAAAGGGCAACTTTTTGCAAATCTGAATTTTCCACGAACACAAGTAATAAATGAATAGATTGTTTTCTAATTTTTTTAGATTGATTTCTTAGGTTTCTTTTTCTAAATAAAAGATATAGCGTAAACGTGCTTGCGCGCGTGTAAAGCTCGGAATAAGAGAAAAAAAGATCTACGACAAAGACGAACATTAAAGGATGCTGTGCTTTGTGCCTTAGTAATCTCAGATAATGAAAACCTGACGGGAAACAAGCTGTAATCTCTGCGTGTGACATAAAGACGCAGATGAATTGACTCTTGGAGAATTTACAAGAATGTAATACGTACTTTCGTTCATGCATGATTTGTAGTACTGTTTTGCCTTGATGACCGATTCCGGTTCGTCTGTTGTAATTGGCTCGGCTAGTAATTCTACAAAATCAAACCGGGAATTTAAAACATCGGAAAACAATGGCGGAAATCTCAAACGCTGCTTAGGCAATCGATATTTCCACTTTATGGCGAGCGAGGGAGGATCCACCAGGTTCGCCAGTTCTTCCACGTTCAATTTCTTCAATTCAAAATTCCAATTCGAATCGAATGAACTTTTCGCTTTCAAATGAATCACATAATACGCGAGTGAAAAAGTTCATCCACGTCGACATTGAATATTAAAGAAATCATATAAATCATATATTTTTGTTATGAAAAAGATCGATGACGTTTAATTCAACCTTTCGCTATATCTTAACCTGATTTTAGTCTCTCGCGATAAACGGAAAGTCACAGTCCTTTGGAGATGGGTTTCCGACAACAGGTCTACGTATACATACCATTCAAGATGACTTGTAATTCGTCTCTCAGTTTGCTGAAAGTGTTAATACTCGACGCGTCGCTCGGTATCGAGTTCTTCTTGTTCCACTGACCGCAGGCGTACTGGAAAAAGTCGTCGCACGGATTGACGGTCGAATCCATGCCGTTCATAACTCGAGCGGCTGGAAATCAAAAATATTCTCATATCATCGCCCAAAAACACGGAATCCCGGAATCGAATTTCCAATGATCTCATAAAACACTGTTTTTCGTGAACGCAAACACGACGCATAGAAACAGGGAAACACACAGACACAGAAACACGGAGTTTCTCTTTTCTCGTGAACGCACACGAGGCAAAGAAACGCTCGGAAATATGTTTCTTTTTCCAGTTTCGCTCGTTTCCCTGCGACTTTGGGCTTTATATTCTATGTTTAGTATCCTGAAGAGAGGATGATTAACGAGACAAAGAAATAATTAATTCTATGGCCTCTGGAAGTAATTGCTTCGGTAGGTGAGGGTTCGGTTGAGATGCGGGTAGACTTTAGTCCCAGAGAACGTCGATATAGGATTCTAGCCCGGAAAGAATATAAACAAAGGATTGGGTTCAAGAAAAAACCCACGTTACGAAGTAAGACTTCTAGAGAGGATTTTGATGTTTCGACTCAAATGCTACGAGCCATTTTCAAACAGATTTTCTTCAATCAAATTAGACATTCAATATTGTCTATAGAAACCAAGAGGAGTGAGGGCCTTGATATCTATCTTACGATCTTACGATATGACATTCGTTTTGGTGATGTTAATACGTAGAAATATACGTACACACACACACTCATATCGAGGGCCCATTCTAAGGGTGTGAATCAAATTAGACAACAGAATCAGGAGATTTCATACGAGCCCCAACCATTTCAAATATACAAATTATCATGGCAAACTTAAGACAGAGCCGAACTTCGTATACTGTGTATTTTTTGCCGGTAAAATCATGAGATTTTTCACTCGATTCCCTATAATAGCTCGCACGTAAATCAGTATTCAATCATGTACTATAGCGTCATATATAATGTATTTCTTGTTTGTATACTGTAACACTCGAATTGTATTTTGCATTAAGACCAAGAGTTTGTTGTCGAATTAAGTAAAGTTGAGTAAAATATCAATATGATTGAAAATGAACTGTTTTGACAGTAGACTTAATTCTAACTCACAACTGTGCCACTGCGGGTCTTACTTCGTTAATCATGCGTAGGGGTTTGTTTATCCGTGTATCTATAAATGTTTACCTGTTTTCACGCAGTCCGCGCTATAGCATACTTCATTCTTTCCCTGAGATGAGACTGCAAAAAATTGGGAGCAAAACATAAGAAAGCTTAACTAACGATCGCATCGATGGGATTGGATGGTTCTTAAAGCTTATAACGGCCCCGAGCAACAGCACAAATTAACGCAAAAAAACTTTCGTTCATAATCAGCCATCACAGATCAAAGTTGAAACGGGAAATGTATGTAAAATGAGATGATTTGTTTACCATGCCAATAGGCTGCAATAAGGAGGAGTGTTGGATTTATTCTTAGAAAAGTCAACCCACGTCATATATTTAGTTCGATGATTTTGCCCGAGGATTTGATTGTCTTTGAGGATCAGCCAATTCTTTTCAAAGCGTATCGAGCAGTTCACTTCTTACAAATCAAAATAAACAACTAAACATAAAAAGGTTCAAATATGTTTACTGATAGTACTTTTTTTCATAGATTTCCTTCGAATAGACTTTTTGCGCCATCAGCTCCCACCAATAAGAGAGTAAATACGCGTGCAATATTTCCGTTCAAAAACCGTTATTTTTAAAAATTTGAACCGCAGCTGCGTCGGTTATCTCTTGTCGTTGATTTTGAAATCGTATGTTATACACTGTATATATATAATCGAAAAACGGGGGCTCTTATTTGTTTAAAGCGCGAAACACGAAACATTTGTAAACGCCATTTACACAAGCAAAGTAAACTCGACTGACAAGACAAAAAACAACCGTCGAAGTTTTAACGTCATCATTGGCGCTACTACAACATTTATACTAACACCTTTCCGTGTCAGCGGCGATGAAGTCGGACGCAACACTTGTTACATTTTTGTCTGAGCTTGTAACATTTTCCTTGCAAGCGAACGAACAAAACCGTTTCGGTCTGACTTTCAACTCGGCAAAATCCGCTATGAAACTAATAATGAATTCTTCAGTTTCGTGAACTGAGAACACGAGGGAAGAATTTTTGAAATCAGTGTTTTCAGCCGGCTAGTGTAATAACTAAGTATCATATACGAATCTCGGTACTTTTTGACAGTTATTTTATTGATCTTGAAATAGGGAAAAATCACTCTTATCAACCTTGATCGATTAATTAAATTGATTTTGATTCGATTTGAATTGAATTTTATGTCCCTTATACAAACACACCACACCTGCCACACAGGGACTTGACTAGTTGTTAACCAATCTGCACATTTCATTTTTATTTCATATCGCTTAATTTCATTTTCTACATTAAGCGACATAGCAAGTTTTACATTACTATTACATTTACTATTTTCATCACATTGGAGGACACCAAGCGCGCTTGATAGCTGTTCACACCACGTGAGTCGACAGAAAACGGTAAACATTAAATGATCCATGTTTTGACGACCAGGGCATATCATCTTTTCAAAATGTTTAGTGCAATTTCCTTGGCTATTGACTTCATTTTTGAAAAAGGAAGTAATCTTTTCCACAGTCACATGGATTTGGTTTCACGGATGGGCGCTAGAATCAACTTTCAAGTCGAAACCATCTCATTTTCAGTGATTTATATAGATTACATGAAGTCGCAACTGATGAATCAATTACATTTTGAAAAGTGACAGGCAAATCGACTCCGGATTCAGATATCATTTCACTTATTCAATCTTAATCTTTACCGATGTCGACTCCGTATCAGGCTGGGTTACTGCTTATGAAAAACTTGGTTAACATTTTTCAAACGTTTTCTGTATCAATTCAGTAATGGTTTACAGCTTTCAGGGGTTCATCGCTTGAAAACACATATATACAATCGGTATTCTAAATCTAAAGAATAACCTAGAGAAGAAGTTACTTACTATTTACTGCATATAGTATGATCAGAATAACGGCCAATAGTATTAGTATAAAACACACGATCAGTAGACATAGTTCTAACTTCGTCCGTCGATTCAGCCATCTTCTTTTCTTCGACTGACCGCTGTAATGAGAGAGTATAACGACGATAGAATTCTCATGTAAAAATGCGTCCTCACGACGAAGGAGTTGTACAGTACAGAATACGAAAAATTATCGTTATTTTCGATTATTGTACGTTATCTACGACTGTAGGATCTGATTTCAGAAAGTGGGAGTCGAAAGTGGGAGTCGAAAGTGAGTTCTTGTCGGTCTTGGTGCAAATGAAAGCTAGTGTAATTTAGATGATTGAGTCGGTTTGAGCATTGTACGAGGCGATGGATTAAGCCCGACATAAATGTTCGAAGTAGCAAGAAATTCTTGGAAATTCGTCTGTTTATCATTTAAAGTTCATTAATGTTACGCAAGTTGGCTTTTGATGATGACACCACGACAGTTGTGTAACTAAGCGTGATAGACTCATGCTAGACACTGCGTCAGAAGTATTCATAGCATGGGTATGATCGCTTCTGACGAGAGTGGAACCAAAAATGTTAGGCCGAGTCTGTGGCTGAATATTGAGGGTCTTTATGGAGATATATCTAGTTCGCAATCGGGTCGGTTTTCCGCTGCTACGCACGACAGCTTTTAGCCCATTTGAAACTGGTCCCAATCGGCGGCCATCTTAGAGTATCGTCTTCATTCGTAGATATGAGAAAAGATTTTTTTAAACGAAAATATCAGGTTTTAACTGATAGTCTTGATATTTGCCGATTGGTAGCATCGTCATTGGACACATAGCGACTGACGATGTCACTGGACCCTATATTTTGAGTTAGAATTCTAATCAAGAAAATCTTGGAATCATCAGAGAGTTCACGAACTCGCAATCGTGTGGAAGCGAATCTCTAGAACTACATTCGCGACTTTCCGTCGGCGTAATTAGCTCAAAACTGCAGTACTGTCCCTCTAGAGACTCGTACTACGAATCGTATAATCAAATTGAAGGCGATTGTTGTCTAATTGATCGTCGCGTTTAACGAGATTAATATACCGACCAATTTGCTCAACAGCTATTGACGGTAATTGGGTCAGATGGAAACCCTAACAGAGAGTGACCTTGATCTTTGAAGCGGTTTTTATTGCGTATTTAACTTCCATCAATAGGATTTTTAACGTATCACCGTGAAATACCACACATTCAATGCGGTGATAATGATATTTACGACGAGTGCCCGTTTTTTTTCTAGTATAGCAGATGATAATACATCTGGACAGGATCAAAACAAAACGTATTGTTTCGAAACAATGGAAAAAGATGATAGAAAATACAACAGTGCATCGCAATGAATTTAGCAGTGCATCCTATCAAAGCCTCTTATTGGTGGTATAGGATTTTTCAGAAACACCAGGGCCAGTTTTCACTGGGTCGTGGGGGCAATTTCACTGACGAAGCTTCTATATTGATACTAATTATACATAGATATATTCTATATTGATGTTAATATTTCATTGCATGTATCTCCTGTATATGATTTGTAATTATTCGGAGCAATAAAATGGAAGTTCAAGTTCAAGTTCAAGTTCATGTTCTTCTATTCCTTTAAGTTGTATCAGTTGTATATATAAAACCGACTCCGTGGTCCGAATTCGTGAAAAAGCTTAATCTTGAAACGGTTAAGTTTGAATTGTTGTCCTCATTAAAAACATGAAGAACCAAAGCAATCAATCCAAAAATTTGAGAAAGACTTTTCGTGAAATCGGACCCAGCCGGACCCAGTCCTGAAAATTCATATCAAAAATTACGTATATATATATATAAAATGCAATGCTGCGCATATATGTTGAATACCTGCTGGGTATCATACATTCAGTGTCGTCATCAAACTGAGATAGAGAGTTTGTGAAGGAATTGTCGAGTTCCGTCGCCATTTTAAGAACTTTCGGCGTGTTTCGACACGCGGAATCTGATGATGAATTTCTATATTCAGACGCGTTCACCTCGAATCGATCGATTGGCGCGTCGAAGAAGCTACGACATTGTCTCGATAACAGGAGAACGAGTATACGGCGATTATCCAACAACCAGACGGGAGACTTGAAACACACGTGTCGCCGATCGGATGGTTTTGACAGTTTAATTCCACAACCCGAACTTCAAAAGCTTTAACTAACGAAGCTGTTGTAGATGGCCAAATGCGTTTTATGCCCGGCGTCGTCGCGGATAATTAGATCTATCTTCGCCGATGACGATGTTTTTAGAAGAATTTTCTATAGATAATCACGTTACACCGGAGCAGTCCGACGATTTCAAGCCGGAGCGATCACGCTGCACAAGTAGAATAATCGACCCGGATAGATTGCGCTCAATTAACGACGAGTTTCGCCGAGTTTCGGGTCAGAGATTGCAGCGCGTCGCCAGCGATATCGACGCGAACTGGTCACTCGTAAAGCGAAAAACTTTTCACCACAGAACAACCCTATACGCGATGCCGAAGAAACATAAACCGGAATCAGCAGAGAAAAAAAAACGACGTCAATAATTTCACGATTCAACCATCCGTATATGCCCGTATATCCCACACGCGAGTATACCGAAGAATATACTTGAATATCGTAAATATATACGCGTATTTATGTAAACAGCGAGAAGCTATCGTTTATCCTTAAACAAACAACTAAAATATACGAATGTATCAACACAACGAATATTAATGTGTGGACAGATGCGGTCGCAAAGCTTAGCATTATAGTCACCATAAAATATACATTCCTAGGTTTATGTCACACAAACGTATTAAGTCATTTGACGCCTATCTACACGCAGTTAAAGCGCGGATGTAACAGCAATATGGAACATAATTCGCTAAACAAGCATATCGTAAAAAAAGAACATCGTCCGCGCTCGCGATATTTGCGCGCAAAGACAAACAGCATTTATTCAAACGTCCGGCGTTGTCTATCGACAAATATTTCCTCGATAAAACAACGGAAAATATACGCATATATACACCGTCGGTATATCGAAATGCGTAAACGGAAGTTCAAAGATATATAGAGCCTGTTGCGATCAGATACGGCGTGTCAGGCGAACACAGTACGGTGTTCCAGGAAGACTTCGAGGAATGTCGCATCGATGCGGCTCGCCGAATTCGCCGCCGCAGGGATAACAATATAGAAAACAGCGAAAAAACCGACACACACGCATATAACTAATACATACATTTAACATATATATATACATATATATATTTGAAAAGCTTATATGGTTACCGTTTAACGGATCTAATCGACCTGATGCTAATTTGTACTAATGAAGTTGCTGCTGCGCTGGTGCGCCACTGACACGAACTCGCAATTAACAGCCGCATTACGGGACTATACCGGCCGACTGTGGAATGGAGATTTATTTCTTTTTCAACCGCGTTTTCGAAAATGCGGCAAACCTCACGATCCGGGCACAGCGATGAAGTACGTTTAAATAGTCGAATGGATGAATGGCAGCTGTTTTGCTTGATTAGCAATTAATACGACTAGTTAATTACGCCGTTAATTGCCTTGGTTGGATGTATGACTTAATTAGTTGAATTTCACCGAGTCTTCGGTTGTTTCCACGGTGATTCTACGATTTCGTGTACCCCACCCAGTTGTACGCTCCCAACGCACACGACACAGGGAAACAGAAGTTATCAGTAAACAGAAACATTATTTCCGAGCGTTTCCCTATGTCGTGTGCGTGTGTGAAACGAGAAACATGTTTTCGAGAACAAAGTTTCCGAGATCAAACATGTGTCATTCCGTGTTTCTCTGTGTTTTCGTGTTTCAGTGTGCGCGTGCATCTTGTGTGCGTGGGTTCTTGGGCGAAGAAAATGAATACGTAGCTTCGTTTGCTACGGAATTTCATGCCACTCGCCGCTGGTCGAAATAATCATCAATTTTCAATAAATAGACGTCGAGAACAGAAGAAAAATTGCAGACGCCGGATAAACGGAAGATATTTTCTTGGGAAAGGTTTACACGGTCATACGAAACGTAGGTCTGATTCTCGTGTTACCGACATTTTCCCGCCAAAATCGTTTCGCAGTAGAGGAATTTGAAGAAATCCGACGCGTGTCGACATGAACAGAAATCTACCGAAGACGAACTCGATCCAGCATCGATTATCTAGCGCCAGAATGGTTTCGGACAGAATAGACCGGAATAGACCTTCTCAAATTGTTCATTGCTTATGTACGATAACACGAAATTCCGAACGGTTACAAGTTACATATCTAATAATATGAAATCCTGATGTTGAATGAATTAAGCCCATAGATTAAATTCTTAGTCAATTGCACAGGCAATTGCACAATCATGGCTTAAGTCAGTCTAAAACCAGCTTAGTTCTATGATAATCTATTACAACCTAAGAAGAGTATCAAGATTTATGACCACTGTTTGACTTACGACCGTGCAACCGAGCCAGGAGTGTATACTTCGACAACAAGTTGTCGGTCAGATTTGACGCTACTTATACTGAAATTATCAACTCATTATCAACTCATTTATCAACTCATTTCAACGATTTCAACCGGTTCTTAAGACTGGAATTGTCTTTAACCCGGGGCTAACTTAATTCATTTTCAATTGAGTCGAAGTTTCGATCAGAAAATACGTCGACGACTGGTATTCTCGCTGCCCTAACGATTTTCTACCGAAAATAGATATCTCATATCTACAAGGATTATACATAACGCAATAAGATACTGTAAAGGATAAATAACAAATGGATTTAAAATGAATATGAAATAAATGAATAATACCAACGTGAAAATTTGGAGGAACACACACGACGCGCACGCAAAACAAACTGAATAAAAACCTGCAGTGAATACGGCGCCTGATTTCTCATGGGCGTCCCCAGGAATTGCTTTGAGGAGTTCGTTACTAGGAAAAGAGGGGGTCTGGGGGGTCCAACCCCAGATAATTTTTGAAATTTTCGTGCAAGAGGCGCGTTCTGGTGTAATCTGAGGCCGATAGTTAGACTGGTTACCGTTTACTTTGCATGTATCGATTTTATTTTGCTAATTTAGCAAATGCAGACCACTGTGCCGACGTTCGTCGACGTTTGAAAATTCATAAAAGGGGGTTTGTTCGAACTACCGAACCCCCTAGGGACGCCCATGACTCTCGACCAAGCTAACGGAGTCACAGAATTCAGGCGGGGACAAGTTCTGAACAGGTTAATGAATATATGTATGTATAGCACACATGGGATTTTCTGTACTAACGCCGTCTCTTTATCTTATATTCAAATTATCAATATGATTTCGTGTCTTGAGGAGAACCTGCGATCCGGCAGGGACGACCCGAGAAACGATCATCTGCCACACGCGCTTCCACCGTGTCCGGCAGTGACGGACACGATCCTTTTTGCCGCTTGTAAACAAATTATCGAGTAATTTTGCGCAACGTGCTACTGATGAATTTCGCGCAGACGTTGGCGAAATGCAGTTTACACTCGGTGTGGTTGTCTGTTGAACCGTGTCTGATGACCAACAGTCGAAACTGATTCAATCACGACGCCTTCACTGCGATCTTCCGCTCCGAGTACAACGTGAAATTGTCATAACTGCACCGTCTGTGATTTGATTTCCATGAAAGACGCCAGACGCAGACATCGCTACTGGTCCGTCGCTGAAATACGACGCTTCCGAATTTTGAATCGTCATTGTTACGAGTCACATTTTCACCACAAATAAACGAGTGCATATAGTATATTTTCCAACATCGACCGATGGTGTGTACGTATTTTAGCATAATTGGCATCAACTGTTATTTTGCCGTTGGGTTTGTTTGGTGGGTGTACGTCGTAATGTTTGTACTCCCACGAGATCATCGATCATTAAAACGTGAACGTCGCGAAAGATAAAAAGTGCCTGGATATCATATCTCTGGGAGGTTTATTCCGTAGTGTAAGCGATCGGTTTACACGCGTATTGGCGATGGTTCAGACAAAATACCCAAAGCGTATTAAAGATCGTTCGACGATACAAAATGAGCATTATAGTCGACTTGAGAAATCCCTGGCCGAAAAGCTGAGAATGACCCGCGGGCGAATATGAATGATATTATGAAGACGGTTTATCCAAAATGTACACGATTTAGCTGTCATTCTAGTATCAGAACCCGATTGCAAGGAGGCTTATTCCACCCAGTGTGCATGTATATAGCCGACAACTTCAAATCAGTTGCCCGACAAAGTTGTAGAACCCATTTTGGTTCTACAACCCAGCTAAAACCATCATACAATTTAAGACCCCAGGGGCGGGTTCCATATAGTTATGACTAAAGACCAAAATTGGTCTTACATCTCAAGACTGGTCTTAAGTTGTTAGATTGGCTATAGAAAAGGTGGTCTTAGAGGGTTCTTAAGTCTAAGCCTTGACTATGGAACCAGCCCTTGAGCCCATAGTCTTAAGTTGTTACACAGGCTTTAGAACTAAGTTGGTCTTAGAATAGTCTTAGATACAAGTCATGACTGTGCAACTGGCCCCAGGGCAACTCAAATCCGTGGGCCGAATCTTTTGTATAGATATTCACCCCCGTTTTTTAGGAACTCCCACGTGCTCGAACGATGCCAAGGCTCCGCCAGCAAACGCCTCTCTGATCGCGTATCGGTTACACACAATCGAGTTAATAGAGTACTCAATTTCATTTGCATATTATAGACGCTCTACTACATATCTATATATATATATATATATATATATATATATATATATATATATATATATATATATATATATATATATATATATATATATATATATATATATATATATCGCGGTCGATGATTATTGACTGAAGAAATCTTCTTGGGGTATCAATATTTCGTTGGAATAATAACGGCGAAGAATAATAACAAATCAAAACAAACGCGTGGTGTCTTCTGGTAGTTTATTCAGGTGCAGACGAGGACCTCGTTTATACGAAGCTGAAAACCCCGTTGCCTATTATTTCCTCGCAACGGGAGTAGAATTACTTGATAGGCAACGTCGGTTATTGCAGAAATATGATTATACCCAGATATTGATTAAGTTCTATAATTTGCACCTGCCGTCAAAGATTTAAGCAGGTTTGTCTAGATGAGATTATGTGTGTATCTTAATACTTCTCAAGTAAAACCGCTGAAGTCGATGAATTTTACTAAAATCCATTCGGAAGAACTTCAATTTTTTCATTTCCAATTCAGTAACAGATCAACTCTATGAAATTAGCATAAATAGGATAAAGCAGAATCCACTGCATATCGAGAAACTAAATGTGATACGACTTTTTGCATTGTTGAGGATACTTTAGACCAAAGCCGCCACTAATTGCGCCTGGAAATATTTCACAATTATGCACGAATGAAAATTTTTTCTTACCTGTAAACCACATCATCTGGACGAGTTGACTTCATGTTGTTAACTGTGCAGAAATTTGCATTCGTTTTATGTCAAGTGAACTGTTTGTATTGTATTCAAGAATCTTATAGTATCACTTAACCTTGTCTCCGAATGAGTCGAGCTACCAAATTACCCAACAACCGAGGTCAAATTCATTTGTAATCACTTCGCGTTTATTCGAAAACAAATCTTTTCGTACCCTTTTACCTCATTTGCCTTTACGTCGTTCAGATCTTGGTTTCCCAAGACTAACCCTATTGGATTTATCATTTAACCTCACGACGAAAAACATCATCATCTTTTGGTTAACAAGGCAGAGATAAAGCGTTTTTGAAGCACAGACGCAGGGAAACGCAGAAACAAGGAATCAAGCATGTTTGATCTCGGAAACATTGTTCTTTCTCCTGTTTCCATGTTTTCCCGCGTTGTGTGTTTTGGGCCTTACGTTGGAATCTGTATTTGAAATTGTGGTCGCTTTCCGAGGCGAGCAGTTACTGAAAAATCACGTCCCGTTTTTTTTTTCTCGAAAGTTCATTTAAGTCTAATTTTGGCTCCCTTCGTGGATGACGTAAAGCTCATATTAAGTCCTCCCCCTGCTTTCAATCAAGTCTAATGGATTCTACTTTTGATGCCGAGAAATATATTAGATGTTCGCCTAAGTCTCTTTAAGTGGTAGTGTATAAACGTATGGTCGGATAATTAACTGGTTATAAGATGCCACTTCGGCGGTAAAGCCCGTCACATCTTTCCGCAATGATTTCCTGTCTAATATGCCGGCGGCTCCATTAAAGTTGATCTCGGTAAAATCAGCATAATGGCTTTTGATTAAAACTACGCGACGTTTACCGAACGTACTTAAAGTGGCAACGGCGACGAGAAAACGCCAGAAAGGGATTCGTAATATCGGAAAGGGATATAACGGTTATTACTGATTGAATGCAAAATAAAGCCCTTATCCGCAGTTGAGTTCAATGAGGACTTCACGCCGTACAGTCGCAATCGATCATTCAAGTTGGAAAAGCAGGGCGAACTTCGCCTATCGGAGTTAGTCGACTGTTTGCGAACTAAGTGCAACCGAATATCAGTTCATGTCGGAACTATCATCCGGACATAGCGAACTACGGGATTGAGCAAGGTCGCTGTAGTTCGGACCTACTTCCTAGTTGGCCGAAACTTTACATGCGTTAAGTCAGAACTATATCGCGTTCGGTTGATTAGTTCCGACGACTAGTCGACTAACTATGAAAACCAAGGCGGCTAAGGTGTGCGATAAGATATTCGACGAACAAAAACCCATCCTTGCTCGGCAGGGATTCGAACCTGATGGCATCGCTAGACTCAGCCGCGGCACAAAACCCTGGCTGATTATCCCAGTGCGCAGAATGGCCACACGTTTTCGTGCGGCGCCAATCAGATTGCCCGTTGTATAATCGCTGAAGCAATTTCATGGATTGCTAGAAATGAAATAATCCAGACTAAAATAAAATGCGACATTTGATTGGCTAATTAGATCATCTAAGATGTGCATTTACCTGTGCACGCCAATAATCCGCAGGGTTTTGTGCCATGGCTGAGTCCAACGATGCAGTCAGGTTCGAATCCCTGCCGAGGGTAACCACACCAAAAGATCAAATATATTCTTCTATGTTATTATTTACGCCACCTGGTGGGATAACTGGAATGAAGGGTCCTTGGGGGATGGTTAACACATTTGAAATAATATAAATAATATACAATTATTCGTGCTCGAGCAAACAGAGTTCCATCGACCTTCCCTGCATAGATAACTAGCCCAGTGAGGTCAACGCGCAAATGAATTGTATATACGTATATATTTAAACGACCCCGAACGTACGTGGTCAAGCCTGAATTAATGCACGACGGAATAATTCCTAATTTACACCACGAGTGTGTCAACGTGTCATTAAGTATCGATATTAATATAAAGGTAATTAAGCCTATGAAGTTTGTACGTACATGGCGTCGTTTTGGTACGGACTTAATTGTCAACTTAGGTATATGTGCATACGTTGGCTTTGAGAGCGCTTAAAGTACTTTGAATTAAAGACCTATCGCCAGGAACCTTTTACCGTTCAATCGTCACAATTCGCATTCAAATATGAATATTGATATTTCTGTAATATAAGTCTTCGGGACATCATTAATGTATATGTGTACGTGTGTGTGGTCTCATTTCATCGAGATCCCTAAAATTCAGACGGTATTTCGTAATAATTGCATCGTGTTGAGCCGGAAGAAATATCACATTTCATTAGTCATAAGCGAAATAAGATGAACAATAGTCAAACGAGTTGAATATTTTTTTGAGTTATTTGCATTCTACTTTAATAAAGCGAACGTGCGATTTTTGATCTTCCATTTTATTACCAACTTCCTCGTTGTGAGTGTCTTCGTGCCTTGAGGTCGCGATATATGAATCTAATATATGACCTAGCACCTTCCTTCGCCGAGGGTCGCTATTTGAGCAAACTTTTCACGGTGGCAATAACTTAATAAACGTTTATTGCGTGGCCCTACACGATGCGTATATTACTTTTATTTTGGGTCAAGAACGTTCGGTCTATGCGTGGCAATGTCGAAGAGGCTTCACGCTTGTGTTATTAGTTCCTGTGAAATATAGACCTCGTGGCCGCGGTTGTAATCTATCGACCGATCAAACAAGACAAGTGTACGTGTTAACAAGCTAAACGACATTAATTGCACACGTTCGGTAACGGCGTATTTCCCGTAGTTCGCGGGGGCAAACACCTGAACCGCCGGTCAGCCAGAACACACATCCTCCGCTGTCCGTATAGATGTAGTGTCGCAGAGTGGCTTCTTTTGATCTATGAAGGGAACAGTACCGTTCAGGTGGCTGTACACACATTTCCTTTCATCCCGGCCCTCGCATATGCATTCGACTTCAATCGAGCACGTACAGTAACCGCCGCAGAGAGAAGAAATTTCAAAAACAGCGTCACTCACAGCGAAGGTTGGGAATTTTGTCTATGAAACAAACACGCACGGACATTTTAAAAGATGGCATCAGGCGATCCCACTGGCTTGGGTTCCTCGACGCTCAACGCAGACGACGCACGGAAACACGGAAACACGGAAACAGCAGACATAAACATTATTTCCGAGCATTCCCCCGCGTCGTGTGAGAAACTAGAAACATGATTTCGGGAAACGTGTTTCCGAGATCAAACCTTTTTGATTCTGCATTTCTGTGTTGGCGTGTTTCACAGCGTCGTCCGCTTTGGGATTTGGAATCACAAACTATGGTCTACGAACTTTATCAAATCGCTTTAAAACTGAAACTATGCGTTCTTCGCTTTCGTAGCCTTTACAACCACGGTGGACGAACGGAACCAAAACCATCTTCTGATCGGTAGCTTCGTGAATACGCGAGTTTATGTGTATATAGAGTTGATTTATATTTGTGATTTTTTCAGTGCGGTCCACGGTAAGGTTGTGTTACCGTCTGATAAGAACGACTCGTCTGTTCGTGAACAAAGCTGCATCCTCAATCGCTGACAGTCTATAGCAACTGCGCTAACTACTCGGTTGCCGAGAGCAGACGAATATTTCGATGAATGAAAAGTCGTTTTCACAAACGAATGAAGGGAAAGAATTTCTCGGAGACGAGAAATATTGTCTAAACGCTCATCATTTCTGATCATATGTATTCTCATTTCATTTCGTGTTAGGTCCACGGGTTATATTTATTCTATTTCTAATCAAAATCCGAGAACTATGGTATTTGCAACCCCGAGCATTTTAAACCGTTTCCATGTAATTCGAGGTTCAATCCGCGCGGTCTAACTCCGGTATAGTGCGCATCGGTGTTAGGTTTCTTCGAGCAATTTCATCACAAAACGAGCGCTTTTATAGTGATTCGATTAATCCAGAAACTCATCTTTCCTCTCAGCGCAAAAGCGTTTTCCGCAGTATTTCGTTTCGACCGGAACATAATACGTCGTTAAAAATGTGGTAAGCTGCAGTCGCAAATATTAGCGATGTTTACGATTTGAGAAAATTGTATCGAATTGAGTAGTTTCGCAACTCGGGTCTAGCTACTATTTTAACTTGACAAGGACCTCACAAGAGGGGGGTCGGGGGTGCGGACGACCGCCCTTTTTAAATCCAAGTTCCGCAATTGTCTACGTTCCAAATTTTGTCTTTTTCACATTCCGGAAATTTGATAAATATTTTGGCTTTAAAATACCCTTTTCAAGCTTCGAATTTCGGAAATTAAGACTATCGAAAGTTTCAGAAAATTCCCTTTCGAGTTTCGAATTTCAAAAACCAAGACTATCTAAGGATATTCGAGCAATATCAAGAATTCAGAAATGCTCGTTTGCTTTCGGCGCTCGGCGAATACGGCGCGAAGTATGGCATACAGTTCCGCTTGTATTATTAATTCTGACCTCCTTTAGGAAATCACCGAGACGCCCTCGAACACGACATGACCAAATCCGACCGCCAGTTATTCAAATCTCTTCTCAGGTTTTTCGTAGTCGAATATATTCTAAAACTATAGGTGCAGGTCATTACGGGTAATAAAGTTTGGGGAATAATGATTGACATGCAGTTAGTCTGCGGTTATAGGCCCTGGTGTACCATGCTCCAACCTTATAAGTGACATGGTATCTCGGTGCTCCAACCAATCCTGTTAGAACTTTTTGATCAATTATTTCTATCAAATATGTTTCGCATATACCGAAATATTAACGAGTAAATTTCGAATAAGGGACACTATAGGAGGTCGTGAAGAATCTTGACAGACGAAGCTTAATTTTCACAATATCGCAGCATCGTAGACATCGTGCCAAACGAAAGTAAACATTTACGGACATTTATTTTAGAGAGATCGTAAAATAGGTCAGAAAAACGTAAAAATCAAATAAACTTTAAAAAAAACGACGTCTAGGGAAAAATGATGTTTTGTTTCCCGACAAAAAATAAAAACGTTCGATTTTTTCCTTTGTAAAATCTATGATTGACGCTTGTCAAAAAGAGAAAAAAACCGATTTGTATAAAGCGTGCAAAGAAACTAGCAGAAGTCCCACAGAAAATTATTGACTGAACACCTTGAGTGCATTGTTTAATGTATGTACGTGTGACTATGTCGCACACAGTAGTTTTTGAGAAGAACAGTCACGAAATGAAATCTTACCTTATGCCGACGTGAGAATTTTCCTTAAACTTGCCGTCGTTACAGTTCACCATGACGTAGTCCTGTTTGTAATCTCCCATCTTCGATAATGAAGATTAACCGCACGGAATACACGCGTATATTATCAAGATATGTAGCGCCTCTACCTACGACCGCATTGCTAGCAACTAATGTACACGGTCACCTCATATTCTCTCTCCAACTGAGAATAAAAGATTATTAGAATGGACTGACTCCACGACGCTAAGCCGCAGCCTTCATTTATGATAATCCTTTTGAAACTAGAAGTGAATTGATACAGCCAGTCAATCAGCGCACGCGCGGTACGTATACATGCCGAGGAAACAGCCACTGCCGCGGATCTCACCGAGCGCAAATTCTAGTTGAACAACCGCCGCGCCTTTTAAAACGAAACCCAATCCGTTGTCGGCAATTTGTAGCGAGTTTTTTTCTAGATACTCAAACGATAAACGGTTTAACTATACGAATCGTGCGAGTCGAATTATCGTCGACGATGGTTCTGAACGCTAGTGTCGAATGGATGAATGAATCGAAGCGTTAGAAGTGATAGAATGACGTGAGTGAGAGGTATCGACGCCGCCGCGCATGAACCTGCGGTATATTTGAGGTTTGCTAAAGCCTCGAGCGCGAGCCTATGCGGCGATCTTTCGATTTTCTCGAATATAAGCCGTTCACAAATTTCAAATAAATACAAGCGACGATTTTCGCTGGAATCAACACCACTCAGATCAAATCCTTTTTTGATGAGCTTAAATTAATTTCCTTCGAAGCGACTACACGACCCGATTCAATCGTTTCCAATGATGATTCTGTAGGTATAATCGAAATGGATAGTTTAGTTACCAGAAATGAGTTTCGTTTATTCCACGCAGTCCTGGATCTCTGCCCGAAAAGAACATACGCGATTAACTAAATGTTTAAAACTTATGTTATACAAACAACTACCGTTGAAATAATTTACGCCGTGAATTTAAAATAAACATTTCTTATTTGAACAATATTTCGATCCACTTCGAATGCAGTATATAGAAAAACTTCGCGATACTTGACACATTTTGACATTTTTTCCACCATTCTTATCATAAAGCAAACGACCACCAAGATCGCGTTCGTTCCCTGTATACGATCTATCCGAGAATTATTCTGGCGCTTGTTTTCATCACCGCAAATGATTTAACCACAACCGCGGCTTTCCGATATTCAAGCGAGGTCAACTCGTCGGACTTTCCAAGGTCGAACCGAATGCGACATCACGTTGGAGAGTGTGTAATTCGAATTGCTGATAAGTGAACGCTTGGAAAAAAGTCGAAATCTAAATCTCTTAAAGCTATCAGATTTTAAATTGGTCGGCACTTACGAATTGAAATTTTCCATCGATAATCCTATTAGGGCCTAAGTGTTTACGGATATCCAATCTTTCCGCGCAAAAACACCATATCATCACAACTTTTGATTTCGAGTTCTTTCTTCGAGGGGCTTGCTTACAAATAATCCGCTGTTCAAATAAAAATTCATCGACTCGAAAATATTTTATAAAAAAGATTTTATCGCGCCGTCGTGTCGTGGGATATATACACTTAGAGAGGGTAAACAATGCGCACTGGAATATCAATTTAACCGGAACTCCAAAACCAGCCGCGGCGTGTTCAAACAACAAAATATTTGCTCAGTTAAAGACGATTTTTGTTGTTCTATGAATGGAGTACGTATAGTTTTAAAAACGCTCGTTATTGGCCTTATGACGGCAAAACCGACGTATCCAACCCAGCGTATATAATCCCCGTATTGTACGGGGCGGTAGGAACTATTAGCAGCCTAATTAAAAAGTAAACGCCTCGTATGGACGTAGTTTCTACAATGAGACACGTATACTGCGTGACTGTCGAGCCTCTCCGCACCCGACCGGGCGCTAGGTATGTCCGTTTTAGTACGGCGTACGGAAAAGTCTCGTGTGCCTGCCTGAAATCACACCCGCTACGGGGGGTTCTATGAAGTGGCTTTGCATTTAGCATTCCGCGCCCCGTGTGGCTTCTACCCCGTGCAAAAAAAACGTCTGAGCTATAGAATGTCTGAGCGTCACGGCTGGGCATTCAACATTTGAATTTAAAAGTACGATCTACCGTCTAATTTTCGAAATGACATTGATAGTTTTAAATCTCGTCTGAAAACATTTCATTTCAAAGAACGTATTCGATAGCGATTTCGACGTGTTTTTGCAGCCTAATTATTCTCATCGTAAACCGCAATCGGGCGCAGTGTAGTGCGGTTTATAAATGTGTTTTATTATCATCATTTTATAAAAAAGATCGAAAGATTGAGATAAATCCTAACGAAACAACGTTACCCGCGTCAATGACTTTCTGAGAAATCGAACGACGTCGAATTTGAAAAAGGGAAACGACGTGAAATTACTGAAAAATGTAGTGAACGAGAGCGTAATTCTACGCGTCGACTGTGGCCTCTATTCCCACCACCCACTACCGATGAAAATACCCCACGCAGTAACATAATTGAAACAAATTAACGCGATTTTTTCCGAGAAAAATACCGCTCAATGCTAACACCTTTTAACTTCGCCCTGACAAAAGAAAACGTGACAAAATGTCTCGCTTTTCCCGCTAATTTTGCGAATAATAGCATTTCTAAAATTGATACTCAAGTGCGCGCTATGCGTGACGTAGATATTTTTGTCTCTGACGTCACGGCATGCTTCTTCTTCCACGCGGCGTTTCGACTTGACAACTCTAGAGAAACACGTCTGAAAAAATCGAGAGATATACCCGATAATATTTCGACGTATTCGGGCTCGAATATCCTTCCCGAACGATAGGAAAAATATAGGCTTGACAGCCTTCCTAATTTGATACGTAAACACCTTTTGCCGATTTGATATGCGATATCGTTATAATTGTGTTATTCATCGCAGTTGTGCGACCCCGGAACCTATTTTATCGAATTATGACGATCAAAACGAATGGAAAGCATCGCGATTAGTGAAATCGACAGGTTTCGTCTGTTAACCAAAACAATATTTCGACAAACTGTTTATTTTGTATATATACGCGATTTCAATACGCGATATCGTTTTCGCGACCGTTTGACTGGGTTTCATCCGCGTCTATATAATCGAATCAACGCCGGTCGGATCTTCAATCGGGTCGTCGTGTATTCGGATACCGCCATCGGAATTGCATCAATCACCAGAAATAAACGCGATTATCCTCGTGAACCCGACTGATCGAACGTTTGCAGTTTATACAATTCAATAACGACACCGATCGAAACAAACAACTTGTTCCTAAACATTCGGTCCTGAATGCACTATGCATTCGCTGCTAAAATGATGTCGAATTTCACTGAATCTGACACTTAGTCAATATCTCAAAAAGGGCATTAGAATTTCGTCGTTTTTTTTCGATACGCACCAATGGGAAACCTCCGACGCTAACTGTGGCAATCGAGGATTCCGCTTATGGCTAGCGAGGATCCACCAGGTTCGCTAGCAATTCAGTCTACATTTCACTTAACATCGAATAAACCTTTCTCACAAATGAACGATTATTAATGAAAACTATACCGATATCCGAGTAGAAAAATGAATTTAATGTATATTTTGTAGGTCAGATCCCCAATGACAGATCCCCAAAATATGTTAATGACCATGTTCGTTTTAGTTTCACTTTGAATGCGAGATTGCTGAATTTCGGTTTATACAGTATACGAGCTATCCTTGGGACGAACAGTTTTTGATTGAGATTGAACTCAAGTCAAAATTTC